>NC_086321.1:197813132-198125007 GCF_036172605.1 Pelobates fuscus | reverse complement strand
AGACACACACACACTCACAGACACACACACACTCCCAGACACATACACACACACACACACACACTCACAGACACACACACACACACACCCAGACACACACACCCGCAGACACACACACCCGCAGACACACACACACCCCCAGACACACACACACACCCCCAGACACACACACACACACATCCACTCACAGACACACACACAGACACACTCCCAGACACATACACATACACAAAAATTATTTGTATATATTTTTTTTACATTTAAAAATGTCCACCCAGCCTCCCTACCTGGAGAGCTGGCATGGACCTGTCCCTGGGGTCCAGTGGGGCTTCAGTGCGGCCGGCTCTTGTCTCGCTGTCAGCCGCGGCGAGGGAGCTGTGTTCTCTCTGCTCCCTCTCGCCGCGCGGGCTGTCTACTGATGCCGGGAGCCGGAAATCACGTCATATTCCGGCTCCCAGCATCAGCAAACGGCGCGGCGAGAGGGAGCAGAGAGGACACAGCTCCCTCGCCGCGGCTGACAGCGAGACAAGAGCCGGCCGGGGGGATCCTTCAGGTGGCCATTAGGCCACCTCTTGGGCCCCCCATGACAGGGGGAACACGGGGACATTTGGGGGCGGCATTTTTTGCCGCCCCCTGAGTGCCTGCAGGACCATAAACGGGAACGGCGTTCCTGCACGCCGTTCCCACGCGTTCCTGCAGGACTCGAGCCCTGCCTTTAGTGCCGTTGTAAATCTCCCCCCAGGCCGCATCCAACTTCTGAAATTCCAGTTTCACGAAGGGCAGAGCGCCCCCACACAGGGACGCCGCTGATTGGCTGAGAGTGGTCATCTACTAAACAATTGATATATCAAAATTAAGAAAAGGGCTTTTAAAGTTGCATTACTTATATACATTGCCCTTACCAATGCATTATGTAAAAACACATTGCCAATATATATACTTTGCCCTTACCAATATATATGTTAACTATATTATATAGTTGATGTGTGGCCCAATACAATTCCTCTTCCCTCAATGCGGCCCAGAAGCCAATAGGTTGGACGCCCATGATTTAGGAGTTTAGAGTAGTATTTCATAGGACATGTTTCATCACATTCACTACATTACTAATGTTGTGAGTTTTAATGAATGTTAACGCATTGGCAAACGTAACAAAATATTTGCCTATAGTTGACGTATAATAACCAGGTGACATACATTTAGCCTTAAAACAACACAACTTTAGGACTACATTTTTTATCCACATGCCAGTGCTTACCCACAATCCTCCAGACTTCCAGACTACCAGAAATAAAAATAAAGAAAATGCACAGTTTGGAATACCACAAATCATGATATTGCTGTGTAACAAGTGGAACATAATGTGATAAGTTTGTCAAACGATATCTGCATCAAATTACTGTCACTTTTCCCAAGTTTACCTCTAGTTTCTAGTTTCAGGACATACACTGTGTCCTTAGTCTGACTGCAATGTACAAAATATATATTGTGGGGTCTACTAAAGATTCCACAGAAAGAAACACAAAACCGAGTAGTAAAGAACAGCCATGAAATCTGTTCTAACATTTAGAAGTCATAACTTCCAAAATTACAGTTTAAAGAATAGTGCACACACAAAACAAAATTGTATTTTGTTATGTTCAATGTCACCTAATCTTTGTTTTGCATACATATCTTCGATAGCACCGCTGATGAGAAATGCATGTTCCAGGTTTGCCCCCAATTTTTTTTTTCTATGTATGTTTGGAGTCCAGACCAGACTCCTTTTGGGTTGAGCACCCTGCCTTGCACGCCCCACAGCTGTAGATGCCTATTTGGAGGTAACCACAAGAAAGTATACGTTTGAGGAGATTTTCGATAGCAATGTCACTTTAATAATAATTTTTGACATACAACAGATATATGCTATGCACTGTGAGCATATGCATCAAAGGACTATCACTTTAATTATTAGGTGTTTTTATCACATTAATTTTGCATTATATATATTCTCTTAAAATAGATTAATTTAATACACTTTAGTTCATTTAGCACCAGAACTACTTAATGTCTCCCATGTTAAATTAGTATAGGATCCCCAAATATTGGGGTACTGTGGCAAAGTGGTGGGCTTAACATGTTATGGCCATATGGTGGAACTCAATACCCATAATGGTTTGCTGTGATAGGGGAATTTAAGTAAATTTCAATTTTTATGTGCACTGTTCCTTAATCTGTATTTTGAACATCTTACAAAAGGTCAGGCGCCAGCACTCATAATTGTAGGAGGGATATATCGGTATCCAATAAATCACAGTTTGGCTCTTATGCAAAAGCAAAATTAAAGGAACACTCCACACATCAGAACCACTACTGCTGGTTAAAATAGACACTGTGTCATGAATGCCCAGCTTCCCTGACAGAGACATTTGTTAAACCGCTTTAGAATAGATTGACAACTTACCCGAGTCCCCCTGTCAAACACACAGCATCCAGTGGATAACTTGACTGAGCTAGGTATGTGCAGCCAATGAGAGCCGCCGCACAAAGCTCAGAGACGCTAACCAAATTCAACTGCATAGAGAACTGGGATGCAAGAGCCAGGTAAATGGTTATACTGTTCAAAAATTGGCTGTAATAGTTATGGTGCCTGGATTGTTCCTTTGATCATTCATTGGTAGATACTTAGGGCTACAAATTGACCTATTAATATACAATGCTGCTTTGATGATAGTCCCAGCCAAAGCGTTTGAGCTTTTGTTACTAATATGTCATAGTTTAAACCTTACTTATATGGAAATGACTAAATCGGAAATATCTTGCACAATTTGCTAAATCCTCTCTCAGGTGCTTTAAATACTGGTAATGCCTAAATAACAAATAGTGCTGCAGGATAACTAAGCAACATTTGTAAAACGAAATGCAAGTACTAAAGGAAATCTTATTAAGCAAAGGGATTTATTTTTGTATTTCCCCATTAATGCTACAATCGGTGGCTAGAATAGTATGGTTGGTTTGGAGGGGAGTTTTATGGGTCTAAGTAAGTAAACCTACCCTCCACTCTGTTTAATTAAGCTGCACCGATATATTTTATTGAATATAACCAACATATAAAAAACTGAAATCGCAGACACCAATGACGAAGCCAAAATTGCTTCCTGTGTGACGATTTCACATAATTAAAGTAGGGTTTACTGAGGAGACGTATAGATTTTTTGATCTAGTTACACATCATTAGTGGTGGAATCCATTTTCTTTAATCTGATTTAAAAAATTCTGTCATAGAACAAACATCTCATTATTCCCCAGTGGGTCACTGCCTAATGCACATGGAGAAAGAGAGATGGACTTTCTGCGGAGGTATTTTCTCAAGGCAGAACACAGAATACATTACTGTTTTAATCAAAATGAGAGGCCGGTGCAATGCTGCTCATTAAAATAATGTAAGTGTCTTTTTGACCTTTTTAGGAGTTATTACAGTCTAAGGAGGGGTCAGGGTTCAGAATATTGATTGATATAGGGAAGAGGACTGGTGGTTATCACAGTCAGCTATGAAATATCACATTGGTATAGAAGGAATTTTCTAAAGCTGGCCAAAGCCCTAACAGTGTGAAAGAAATAGACAAATAATGGGCAGTCCTTCATGGACAGAATACCTTGACACATTACCTCTCACAATATAATACTGCTGGGGGATCATGGCAGGAAGCTGTATCCATTGGAGGAATACACCTTGGCCATTAGGCCGGTGAGATAGCTCAGTGGGCTAATGCATCATAAGTAGAATCTATTCTGGTTCAAATCCCAGCAGGGTTGACCTTCATCCTTAAGCAAATGAGTACCATTAAATTGGGTGATAGTAACAATAGTAGGCATCTAATTATGGGACTTGGTGCTGACTTATGGGACTTGGGACTTATTAACCATTTAATTGCCAAGAGGTGGGCATTCAGCATTATCATTATGGTAGAGGAGGGAGAGGGAGAAGTCTCTGTACACAGCTAAGAGTCCTGATTTATGTCAATTGCTGCACAGTTAAAAAATTAAAACAAGGGACAGTTGCACTCCAAACACATTTAAGGTGTAGTGATCATGTTGCTTAGAGAGTTCATTTAATTAAAATCAACAGATTTAAAAGCAAACAATTTGACCATGGAAACACAAAGTAACTGCTGAACTTGAGCAGCTCTGGGAATTTAAAGACACGAATACCTGTGCTTACAACTGAGGCTGTCAAATGGTTATAAAAAAATGTATCCTATAGACTGTAAGCTCATTTGAGCAGGGTCCTCAACTACCTATTTTCCTGTTACATTTTGTTATTGTCTCATGGTAAATTCCCCTCTTATTGTAAAGTGCTGTGGAATAAGCTGGCGCTATATAAATACCAATAATAATAATAATAATAATAATAATAATATTAAAGATTCCTAAACTTCACAGACTCTTGAATAGCCCTTTAACAGGGTTAGTTTTATTTTCGTAATCTAGGAGTAAATGCAAATATAACATTTCCTTTACTGAAGTACCAAAACAATAAAGGGTTTATTTGTTGAAAGGCTTTAATGTCACTTCAAGTTTTGTCTATAATACAATTATTCCCAAGTGTGTATTACTAAACATACTGTCGCTTTAAGCTGACATATATTGTCTTTCATCTTTAAACCTTAAGTAATGTTCTATACTATCTCGGCTGCAACTCTGGAAGAAAAAAAAAAAACACACAGAAAATCGTCTGCTCATCTCCCATGTTGACAAAGGATCCAGATGGTGTACAGTCATATAGGCTGTGATTATTTGCTGATCAACTTTAGTAAATATCTTTGACAATGGTTACGTACAAGGATAAAGTCTGACCGGGTTATTTACTAAAGTGAGATTTTAAAATTAACTCAAAGTGAATCTTACATTTAAGGCCAGATTAGCAGAATGGAAAGCATACTGGAATGAGAGAATTTTTCCTATTTCTTTCGTCTTAATTTTTTTTTTTAATTGTGGGAGCTAAAATATGAGCCTTAGGGTACACGTACTTGGAGGTTTGCAATGTTCGGGTGACCAGCAGGAGGGTGGTGCCCAGTGCTTTCCCTACCGTCAGTCACTCCTAAGTATGCATGTAGGGGAGTAAGAGACATAAAGGGATGGGGGAGAAAGCAACACACAAAGGGGCAGGTGGAAGAAAGAGACACACAAATGGGGACGGGGAGTAAGAGACACAAAAAGGGAAGGGGGGGAGAAAGCTACATACAAAGTGGCTGGTGGAATAAATAGACACACAAATGGGGATGTGTTAATTTGATGCCACCGAAAGAGATGACCATGCTTCAAAGCAGCACTACATAAGCTGTAGTGGTTAGGGTATTTAATAAAGTCCATTTAACATGGCTTTCATTGTTTAAATTACAAGTAAACTTTATATATATATGTATGTATATATATAAACCGGGGGGAGCTTGACTGCTGTCTAGATGACTGTACCACCCACCCGGTGCCCCCCTTTCCCAATGACACACAGAGACCGTATAAAGTTGGGTAAGGGCATCGGCCACAGCTTTATTTAATTTTTCCATGCCAGCAACATAAATACTGTCAGCTGTTGGGGTGATTGCCCAACAGACAGGTCTATCCCCACAAACCATGAGTCCATGAGCAGCCTGCCTCCGCCATCAGCTCCCAACAGGCTGCGACTCCCCAAGCCTCCTCGGCAACTCCATCAGTTCTGCCTGCGCTGGCCAGGACTCCCGCGTGCTGTGACAAAACAAGAAAAGACAACCAACAACAAGCACCAGAAACAAAACCCACATTCCTTCAATAACCAAATGTCCTAAGGGCGGGAGGGCGGGAAAGTCAGGATCCCTGCACTTCCAAGAGCGGACTGGTAAGTCCCCTCCCCTCACTGTCCTTATAACTGTCTTCCATCTTAGCAACTATGTATCCATATATCCCCCTCCCATCTCCTCTTCCTTTAAGACTCCTTATCCTAGCCGCAGTCATGTCCCCCCTTCCTTGTCAGTCCAGGGAGGTGTCTTGACTGCTGTCTAGATGACTGTACCACCCACCCGGTGCCCCCCTTTCCCAATGACACACAGAGACCGTATAAAGTTGGGTAAGGGCATCGGCCACAGCTTTATTAAATTTTTCCATGCCAGCAACATAAATACTGTCAGCTGTTGGGGTGATTGCCCAACAGACAGGTCTATCCCCACAAACCATGAGTCCATGAGCAGCCTGCCTCCGCCATCAGCTCCCAACAGGCTGCGACTCCCCAAGCCTCCTCGGCAACTCCATCAGTTCTGCCTGCGCTGGCCAGGACTCCCGCCACCGCGATGACGACTTCCCCTCACGCCTCCTGCCGTCATCGCGCCCCCCGCAGCCTCAATCCCACTCTGCAAACCCGTGTTCAGGATGTCCAACCCTATCTCATTTAAGTGGACCCCATCCCTCCTCATTAAGTTCTGGTTCTCTCCTTCCAGCTCCACGTGACGGACGACCACCCCACCTAGCCGCCGGACAAATTTCCCCACTGCAATATTCAGCTTGCGCCGGCTCTTCTCCAAACCGCACGAGTGCGGCAGCGCGCGCCAGCACGGCCTGGAAACCACCTCCGACCAAACCAAGGTCATGTCCGGAAACAGCACCATGCACCTCGCCAAGTCGTGCCGAATCGCGTGGAGAAGGTCCACACTCCTGGATACCCCCAAGTCGTTCCCGCCCGCATGGACCACCACCGGCCCTGACACAAACTTACGGAGCTCCACGAACTCAGGATATACTTGCTGCCATCGGAGGCCCCTAATGCCCTTCCACCTGACTCGGGCCAAGTCCACTGAGAACCCCAAATTTCGTCCGTAGGCCCGGTCTTCAGCTCGCCTAGCTGCCCAGTACACATAGGAATGCCCTAGTATCCACACGTACCGGGGCCGCCCACCTACAACGAGAAGAGGGTTACAGCATATGAGGTCGGACATAAGACTTAAAACGCCCCGACTCCCATCTTCCAATGCGTTGAATGCCCGCAGCCGAGTAACCCAAAACACTTGCCTGGGTAGCCGCCCCAATCCGAAAGGAATTGGCCGAAAACCCCTGACTTTCCATACCACCCGCGGCCAATGCTCTCTTCAGCATTGCCGAGAACTGATAGCGTGTTAGGGGAGACCCATCCGCGTGAGCCAACAAAGGGCCTCCCCGCTCCGGGCGCACCTCCAGAAAATCGTGAAAAGCCCCGACAGGACAGACGACATCCCTCGTGGCCCCTAAACGAACCCAGGCACCCCGGGCCGCCTGGTCCGTCTTAGAGCGCTGAACAAAAATGTCAACGGAGGAAGTAGACCACCGCACATCCGACAATGCCAAAGGGGAGGCCTTCCCCTTGCTCGGGGCTACCAACTCGCCGATGCGAAAGGCTCCAAAAAAGCAGACCGAGAAGGCTACGCGAAACAACTTCGATACATAATCCGAGCCACAGACCCGCGGCAAGACTAAAAGAATCCGCCGCAACATCTCCACCGAAATCGGCCGACGACGATACGGGCGACGCCGCAGTCGCCACCCCTTCACCACCCTCGGGATCCCAAATTCCTTAGTAACATCCTGCCAGCCCATAAATCGAAACAAGAAAGACAGGGCAGCCAGCGCCTTCTCCGCTACTGCGCAAGACCTACCTCTCCTGACCAAGTCATCCAGCAACACAAGAGTCGCCTCCGAACGTCCCGTTTCCGTGGATACATCCCCGTCCCGTGCTGCCGACAGCCACTGTTTCCACACTGCCCGGTATGCCTTCCAGGAAGCCTCCGCCAAGGAGTCCGATACCAAGCCCATCAGGCCTCGAAATCGAGCTTCCATAAGGAGTCCGGACACTGCAGACCGGTCCGCCGCGCCTCCGGTGCTGCCTCGCGAAACCGCTCCCACTGCAAGCGAGACAATGCATCAACCACCACATTTTGCACACCCGGGACATGTTGCGCCCGCACCCAAACATTAAACTGAAGACTAAGGAGCACGAGGTGACGGAGAAGAGCCAAAACTGGTGGGGACGAGGAGGACGATCGGGCAATCACATGAACCACACTCATGTTGTCCGTGTGAAAGACCACCGTGTGATTTCTCAGCTCCTCACCCCACAGTTCCAGCGCGACCACTATCGGAAACAGTTCCAAAAAGGTCAAATTCCTTCGAAATGGGGAAGACTGCCATTCCTCCGGCCACTCCCCCGCGCACCACTGACCCCGAAAATACGCTCCAAAGCCAACTGACCCCGAGGCATCGGTAAAAAGATCCAATGAAGCATTGGTGGTGGCCTCCCTCAACCAGCAAGAGTGCCCGTTGTAACGTCTGAGGAAGGAGCTCCACACTGCCAGATCCGCCCGAAGGCGCCTCGTGATCCGAATGTAATGGAAAGGTTCCCTCACCCCCACCGTGGACAAGGACAATCTACGACAAAATGCCCGACCCATCGGTAACACCCGACATGCAAAAACCAAGTGCCCCAAAAGGCCCTGCATCTGTCGCAACTGAACCTTCTTGGAACCTTTGACCAAGTCCACCAGCCGAAGCAACCCCTCCAACTTCTCTTCCGGAAGCCGGAAAACCATACTCTCGGTATCAATTTCGATACCCAAGAATGAAAGGACCAACACCGGGCCAACCGTTTTTTGTTCGGACACAGGAACTCCGAACTCTGACGCCACCCGCCGGAATGCCTGAAGCAACGCTGTACAATCCTGGGAACCCGACGGACCAACAAACAAAAAAATCATCCAGGTAATGTGTCAACGAACACAAACCCGCAACTCTGGACGTGACCCACTCCAAAAAAGAAGAAAACAGTTCGAAATGATAACAAGAGATAGCGCAGCCCATGGGCATACACATATCATAATAGAAGCAACCGTTAGCGAAACACCCCAACAAGTGAAAGCAATCCGGATGAACCGGCAACAAACGAAAGGCCGATTCAATGTCCGATTTTGCTAATAACGCCCCACGACCGGCCCGCCGCAGGAGGAGCAATGCCGAGTCGAAGGACGCATAACGTACCCTGCACGCATCCCTGTCGATGTCATCATTGACCGACGCCCCCAAAGGGTACGAGAGATGGTGAATCAATCGAAAAGCTCCCGGATCCTTTTTGGGTACCAGACCCAGCGGAGACACCCTCAGGTTGTGGAATGGGGGGGAATCAAAGGGGCCGGCCATGCGGCCCCGTTGAATCTCCGCCTCCAACTTTTCCTGTAACAAACCCTCTTTTCCCCGCGTGGACCGAAGATTGTCCGCGAACTGGCCTTCGTCCGACAGCACAAAGGGAATCCAGAAACCCGTTGTGAAACCGTCGAACAAAAGGCTAGCAACGTCCCTCTTAGGATACTGGACGAGCCATGGACGCATCTTTTCCACGCTCACTGGAGTCCTCTCTGCGAGGAACGTCGTCCCTACCAGAGCCCTTGGAGGCAGATGGTCTGCCCTTCTTGAAACAACGGAGAGCCGGGTGGGCTCCCCCACAGTGGGCACACTCGTGCCGGAATCTGCAGGAGCTAAACCACTTACAGTGGCTCTCGTTGAAGAGCCAACAGACTCCCTTGCTCTGACCTGCCGACATACCCGTGGGGACGCCGGCCGCCCCCGAAAAGGGAGAGGGTCTACACGGGGACATAAGTAGCAGCCACAGGCTGCCGTCCTGCACCCCAAAACCCATACCCGGGCACGCCGCCATCTTCTAGCGAAATTGCTGGTCGTATTTGAACCAGCATTGCCCTCCATAAACCTTGTAGGCGCCCCAAATTAAGTCCAAATAACCAAATAAAGAGGGGGCCCTCTCAGGGAAACGGCGCACTAGCACGCTGGCAAAGATATTAAATCCTTGCAGCCAATTACCGAACGTACGCGGGATAGCCTTACCCTTTTCTCCCTCCAATTGTTCGCCACGTCGCGGTCTGTCCACGGACTCCTTGTCTGGCGGAACGAGAGAAAGGAGATCCACATACTCACCACGAATAATCTTCTCTTGCACCTCCGCTGGCACATGTAAACCTAGGGGAGCCAGTTCACACCCTGGGAGAAAGGAACCAACCCCAACCCCATGACCCCTCAAACTATCCGCACTACCTGGACCCTGAGCCCCTAGACCAGTACCCCTGGCTTGCCCCTCCACTAACATCCTCAGCAGGCGCAACACCTCGCTATCCTGACCTGAACCCCCTGCAGCACCCCAGGTGCCTGCGCATGCTGACTCACCAAATGAGGGGAGGCGCAGGGGCCGTCCTCCATCGCCTTCTCGCTCCTCCTCAGACTCCTCCTCCTCACCAGAATCCCCCTGGAGCCTCCCAGCTCCCAGAGGGGCTGCAGCCGACACGGCCTCCCGACCGCCGGCATCCTGGCAGTACTGCAACCTTGGGGCTGCCGCCTGATCCGCGGCACCCCATGAACCGGCCGGTCCTGGGGACTCCCATCTCCTTGGGGCCGCTGTCCGGCTCACAGCACCCCTATTGCTGCCTTCTTCCGCCGGCGCTTGTGGTCTCCGGGCGCCCGGCATCCTATTTCCGGCGCGGGCACCCACTTCCGGGTTTTGCCCGTCGCCGGCTGCTGTCGTCATATCCAGCGCGCCGGCAGTGCGCGACCGGCGTCGTGACGTCACTTCCGGCCGCGCCGGAAGAGAAGGTGGAGGGCTCCTGGATCTTCCCGCCGAATCGCCGTCTTGGAAATGGCTGCCGGACGCAGCCGCAGCCCTCACCTGGGACCGGATCGCTCGGGGGGGGGACACCAGGCTCGGCTCCACGATCCCAGCCACTCCAGCTCGCCGGCTTCTTCGGCCTTCACGACCTCCTCTCACCGGGCTGGGAGACAGTCGCGACGGCGGCCTTGAACGCCTGGCCCGCCGCCCACCTTCCACTGGTCGTGCCTCTTCACCGGGGACGCCATCCATGCCGGCCAACACCTCTGCTAACGAGCCTGCACCATGTGCAGCCCGGTAAGCCTGCAACAGGGCCACCAACGATTCCTGGGAAACGTCCATCACTCTCGAAATTCAGGAACAGGTAAGTATAAAATTCAGAAGAATAATATCTATATATTTTTTTATTTATTTTTTTTTAAAGGGGTCAGCAAAGAAAGACATGAAAATCTGAAAATCTGAAAGTCAGGATCCCTGCACTTCCAAGAGCTGACTGGTAAGTCCCCTCCCCTCACTGTCCTTATAACTGTCTTCCATCTTAGCAACTATGTATCCTCTTCCTTTAAGACTCCTTATCCTAGCCGCAGTCATGTCTCCCCTTCCTTGTCAGTCCAGGGAGGTGTCTATACAGTCAATTGTCTTGTTACTCATCTTCAACCAGATAAAGAATAACTCATGCAGATGCAAACATGCAGTCATGAAACTTATTGCAGGGCAGGGGAACAATTCAACATTTGTGGCTGGAAGGCAAACTAGGGGTGGGGGTGGGGGGGGGGGGGGGGTCGATGCCCATTAGATAAAGGTTAAATAGCATGAATAGGAAAGAGAAACATTTCCTTTCTAAGCAATAACAGCTTGTAAGTGGAGTGTGATAAAAGGAGTGCTTTAGAACCTTAGGTGGGAACAGGCTGTATTCTCAAAGTTCCACACCCACTGACTGTTCATTCATGCAGAGTCTAATGTCAGGCATGTCTTTCCTGGAATCCATCCGCAAAGTTACTGGAGCAGCAAGTGTTCCAGAGTCATACAGGTGAGCAATCATAACACAAGCACTTTCCAGTCAAATATTCAGCAACCAGAGCCTGAATTTCCCTCTAAATCCTGCTGTGGCATGCAGAGTTTTATAGCTCTAGTTGGGTTATCCTAACGTCGTTCAGTCATGTACAGGCTTCTCCCAAAACACTTTGGAATCCAAAATGTATTTTTGCAACGGACAGAGTAGATTTTGCATTATACCACAGCAAGCACAATCAGAGAGAACAAAGGACCCTCTATATCCACACACAGACATTTTCAAACAATGCTGCCAGCCACGCTACGCAACCCTTGTCTTTATTAACGCTTTCCAGGTCAGATACCATTATCTGTCTGTTTCGTGGCACACTTGTTTTCTCAAAAAGTCATACACCACTATTCCAATTATTTAAAGGGATAATCCAAGCACCAATGTGCAAGAATTTATATCAAATAAAAAAAAAATGCCCATAATTTTGTTTGCATTATTATTATTATTACTGGCATTTAAAAAATGTCAACATATTCAGCAGCACTGTACAATCTGGGAAATAGATAGTACAGTTTAGACAAACCAATACAAAGGACCCTGCCAATGAGCTTAGATTTAACATTTACGGCCCTTTTATACAGAGTACTAATGGCAATATAGTATCCTACAGGCACACAGACCACTTCAGCTCAATGATGTGGTCTGGGTGCCAGGCCCCCATAGTTTTAAAGGGACACTATAGTCACCTGAACAACTTTAGCTTAATGAAGCAGTTTTGGTGTATAGAGCATGCCCCTGCAGCCTCACTGTTCAATCCTCTGCCATTTAGGAGTTAAATCCCTTTGTTTATGAACCCTAGTCACACCTTCCTGCGACTGTGACTTGTACAGCCTTCCATAAACACTTCCTGTAAAGAGAGCCCTATTTAGGCTTTCTTTATTGCAAGTTCTGTTTAATTAAGATTTTCTTATCCCCTGCTATGTTAATAGCTTGCTAGACCCTGCAAGAGCCTCCTGTATGTGATTAACGTTCAATTTAGAGATTGAGATACAATTATTTAAGGTAAATTACATCTGTTTGAAAGTGAAACCATTTTTTTTTTCATGCAGGCTCTGTCAATCATAGCCAGGGGAGGTGTGGCTAGGGCTGCATAAACAGAAACAAAGTGATTTAACTCCTAAATGACAGTGAATTGAGCAGTGAAATTGCAGGGGAATGATCTATACACTAAAACCGCTTTATTTAGCTAAAGTAATTTAGGTGACTATAGTGTTCCTTTAACCCTGCGGCTGAAAGCATAGCAGTTTCAGAGAAACTGCTATGTTTACATTGAGGGTTAATCCAGCCTCTAGTGGCTGTCTCCCTGACAGCCAAAAGAGGACGCTTCCGCAATCCTCAATGCAAAAATCACATTGAACTCACGCTGGATGTCCATAAGACAGCATTGAGTAATGCTTTCCTATGGGCGGTTTGAATGTGTGCGCCACTCTGGCCGTGCATGCTGAGCTGACATCAGCAGGAGGAGGAGAGGTCACCAGCGATGAGGGAGCCCGGTGCTGAATTAAGGTAAGTGGCTGAAGGGGTTTTAAGGGGCCCTGAGAGAGGGGGGGGGGGGTTCCTAATAACCCTATAATGCCAGGGCCGCGGGTATATGCTCGAGCACCACATATGCACCAAACAGAGAGATAGGAGGTAGGGCTGGCCAGAGAGTGTAGAGATGAAGTGGACAAGGGGATGGGACAAAGTGGTGGACATACTAAGGTTATAACAGGTAGGGAGGCGGTGAATTTATACATATCGTTAGGACTTCTACTTGAAGGCATGCTCACAGCGCTGCCTATAAGTAAAGAAACGAATTACACCTTGCGCCAGCTGACTAAAGATGTAATTTTTGGATATAGTTCCGGGCTGAATAAGTCACATGTAGCCCCAGCACAAGATGGCAGATGTCTCTGTATAGGCAGTGTTTCCAACAGAAACACTGCACGCACAGACTGATTTCTCCATGACACTTCAAAAAGCAGAAATGGTAATAGAAGGTGGAGTAACCCTTTAACCCCTTAAGGACACATGACATGTCTGACACGTCATAATTCCATTTTATTCCAGAAGTTTGGTCCTTAAGGGGTTAAGTCATAGCAACAAAATAGCAAAGTCAAAGCTGCTTTAACATATTTTTAACTTAATCAACAATTTTCTTTACAGAGTAAGCAAAACTATCTTAATGGATAAAAAAAAAAAAAATGAGAAAGGACTAAATAATTGATGTTTTCAAGAGATAAAAAAAAAGTCTGATTATCTCAGGGGGAAATGCCTGATATGTGAGTTGAAATAGAAGCCTTTCAGCACAGTCAGATTTTAAACAGCAATTATAGCGTGCTTAGATATCAATCTGCAACATGCCTGCATACAGACGACTGCACAGCATGGCATTTCATGTTCTAAAGAGATAAGTCCATAATGGAAATCTTGCTATCCCGTCAGCTGTTAAATGGTACTTATTTCACAATTTTCCATGACAACACATTTACACATATGCACTCAAATGTGACTAAGCTTTACCATTTGCTATCCCTGGAAGTTGGCAAATTATTGGGGGTAGACACTGACCAGCGGGCTTCAAAGCTCTCTGTGAAAAGCTTTAGTTTTGCTTAACCCCTTAAGGACCAAACATCTGGAATAAAAGGGAATCATGACATGTCACACATTTCATGAAGCCCATGGAACAACGCAGGTGCTAGGAGTTTAGGGGCTGGGTGTTGGTAGAAAAATAGCAGCCATGTTAGATAAGGGGCCATTTTAACCAGAGCCTCACTTACCTGATAATTGTCCCACCCTCCCCAGGTTTAGGCAGTTTTCCAGTTTGGTCACAGCGGCGGGAACAGGGCATAGTTAAGTGGGAATTTTGTGTGGAATTGGAACTGGACAGGACAAGGTATAGGCTGGAGTAGGACGGACGGAATTAAGTATTGGTAGGTTCTAGCTCTTCGGTGGCTACGAACCTGGGGGTGTAGGGGTGTCTGGGTACACCCCTACAGTTAATCATATGATATGGGGCCTCTTTGGTAGGCCGTGTGTTTCAAGTTAAATATTATTTGGTTGTTATTTATTGTTCAATTGGTCATTATCAGGGGTACTGTGCAGGGGTATAGTAACATAATGTCTAGTAGGACAATTACCCTCAATATGTTAATTTATTATAATTAATTTAATAAAGCTGTGGACTTTATACTCCAACAGTATAATCTGTGTCTTTTTTAAGTTTAAAGCACATGCCGAACAACGACTGTGCAAATGTCATGTGTCCTTAAGGGGCTTAGGTACACTATAGTCACTAGAACAACTACAGCTTAATGTAGTTGATCTGGTGTCTACTGTCTGTGCCTGCAGACTTGTTAATGTAAATAGTGTCTTTTCAGATAAAAGGCAGTTGTTTACACTGTTGCCTAGGAACACCTCTAGTGACTGTCACTCAAACGGCCACTAGAGTTGCTTCCTGTACATTGTGCAGCATTGCATGGAGACGCTGAACATTCCCCATAGAGATGCACTGATTCAATGCATCTCTATGAGAAGATGCTGATTGGCTCATTTCGGCGATTTGAATGGATGTCAGCGATGAGAGGCAAACCAATGTGGCGCTGGAATAAAGGCAAGTTTTAATCCTTTTAAGAGAGGGGCGGCCATCTATCATGTGTTTTTAACACTATAGGGTTATGAACACACATTTGTATTTCTGACCCTATAGTGTTCCTTCCATGTAGTGGATTCACAGACTTCTAATAATTAGTTTTCTAATTATTAATGATTTTCTGAAAAGGGTAGGTATATGGGACATGATCCACCTCTGTTCAGGAATCATCAAGGTAGTTTAGTAAGAGGCATGTGGGGCAAAGGAGTTGGGGTCAAAATTCAGAATGCTTCAAAATAATAATAATAATTTAATAAATTTAAAATTGGGCATTCAAGAGGGGCTTGAGCATCATAGCGGTCCAACGCATCTAGAGAGTGCTTCTCTGATACTTGTATTTGACTGCATTACCGACTTTCAGTGCTTCATCTAGAACCCACTGAGACCTACCAGGCATTCAAAAAATCTAATCGAAGTTATGAAATGCATAAAAGTTGTGTCAGCAAAAGCAATACTTAGGGCTAACATGATGATGTTGAAAAATTTTTTTACAATTGCCATCAACTACCTGTGACTTCCTTACCACAAGCTTTTCATCTTCCTCTCTACACAAGTCTCAGATTTCCTATATGATCACTTGTGGCAGACAGATGTACAACAGATTTTCTTACCACTACCATTCATCAAATCAGTGGTACAGCTCATGAGCTCACAAAATGAAAACTAAAGAAGAAGAAAAAAAAAATCACGCTTGACACATCTAGCTATGTCATCTCAACATTTATTATTTTAAATTTTCCTACATGGTTATTATTGGATCAAAGCGAAAACTGTGTTCTCGGTCTGTTTATTTTTTTTATCAAGATGATGACTAGCTGGCAATGCTCAGTGGAGTTGCAATGTTCCCTAAATACTTGGGGCGTAAGCCAAAAGCAAAACTTGATGATCCCTACACGAATAGAGAGGTTAGGATAGGTCATGACATACCCCGCACTTCTACGTAATGACTCTTCCTCTGTAGCCATAAACAGCGGGTGGTGTATGTTCTACAGGATCTCAATCGAAGCATGGCATTAAACAAGCACATGCTGCACAGCTTAAAGTTCAATGTCACCCTGACATTCTAAGTGGGATGTACACAGGGCCATCGCCACCGTTAGGCAATGTAGGCATTCGCCTAAGGTGCCGGCTTGCTGGGGGCGCCCACCGGGATATTTCCTGGTGGGCTCCCCCTGTCCTGAGCCGCAGTGCTCTAGAGCCCTGGATGTGCAATAGAGTTCCAGCGCCCCCTCCCAGCAATCACCTGGTAGGTACCAACCTCTTCCTTTTAGTAGCGGAAGGGATTAACCATAAGGTGACATTAGGCAGTCGCCTAATGTTAGGTTAGACAGAAGAAACAAGAACCATGGATTCTCTTAGCCCCCTTCACCATCCCTATATGAAGAATGAAGGGAGCCCCAAACCTGTAATTTGCCTATGGCCCTATGGGAGTTTAATCCATTTCCGCTTAGTAGCCTTGTGTAACACTACAATAGTGACCTTTCGTTTTATAGCGGCTGGCTGCTTTGAGAAAGAGATCAGCCTCCAAAGACAAAGAACAACTCCTACGCTGGTGATACCATCCATTTACTTATCACCCACTCAAAAACTAAGCAGGTGAAAACTGCCATATAATGAGCTTATTAATTGTTCTGACCAACCTACAGACAAATTCACAAATATGTGCACAAATTATTTATTATCTGAATTTCTTGACAAATCCCAAGAGTCAGTGAGAAATGGGTCCTAAAATCTCAGGACCTACTATCCTCCCCCCCTGGCCCCCACCCCTGCGCGGTGGGTGGGGGCCCTAAATGAAACCCCCCCCCCCCCATCAAGGTGACTAGGGGTCCCAAGCCCCTAGTCACCCCCCCCCACCCAAAACATTCTATCCCCTACCTACCCCCTCACCCTAAAAATAGTGAGGGGGGAATAAAATAACTAACCTGTAAAAAAAAAAAAATTAAACTTACCATTTGACGTCTTCTTTTTTCTAAATTCTTCTTTCTTCAGCCCCCCAAAAGGCCAAATAAAAATCCATCATACCCGTCGCACTTTAAAAAAAAAAAAAAAACGAGCGCAAACAAAAATTAATCCATGTTCACCCATGGAGGGCACGCCGCGTACTGAGCTCCGCAGGGCGGGTCAAGGCTTGGTTGGTTTAAGCCAATCAGAGTGCTCTGTGTCATTTTACACAGCGTGGGAAAATTCAAAAGAACTTTCCCACGCTGTGTAAAATGACAGATCACTGTGATTGGATGGTTTTCAAGCCATCCAATCACAGTGCTCTGTCATTTAACACAGCGTGGGAAAGTTCAATTTTCCCACGCTGTGTAAAATGATACAGAGCACTGTGACTGGATGGCTTGAAATCCAACCAATCACACTGCTCTGTGTCATTTTACAAGCGTGGTAAAGTTCTTTGGAATTTTCCCACGATTGTAAAATGACACAGAGCACTGTGATTGGATGGCTTGAAAACCATCCAATCACAGTGATCTGTCATTTTACACAGCATGGGAAAGTTCTTTTGAATTTTCCCACGCTATGTAAAATGACACAGAGCACTCTGATTGGCTTAAACCAACCAATCAGTGTGTTCTAAGCCTAATTGCAGGGCGGGGCAAGGCTTTATAAGCCTTGACCCGCCCTGCGGAGCTCAGTACGCGGCGTGCCCTCCATGGGTGAACATGGATTAATTTTTGTTTGCGCTCGTTTTTTATTTTTTTTTTTAAAGTGCGACGGGTATGATGGATTTTTATTTAGCCTTTTGGGGGGCTGAAGAAAGAAGAATTTAGAAAAAAGAAGACGTCAAATGGTAAGTTTAATTTTTTTTTTTACAGGTTAGTTATTTTATTCCCCCCTCACTATTTTTAGGGTGAGGGGGGTAGGTAGGGGATAGAATGTTTTGGGTGGGGGGGGTGACTAGGGGCTTGGGACCCCTAGTCACCTTGATGGGGGGGGGGGAGTTCATTTAGGGCCCCCACCCACCGCGCAGCTGTGGGGGCCAGGGGGGGAGGACAGTAGGTCCCCCCCCTTATTGTTTTATTAGGGCCCCCACCGCGCAGGGGTGGGGGCCGGGGGGGAGGACAATAGGTCCCCCCCTTATTGTTTTATTAGGGCCCCCACCCACCACGCAGGGGTGGGGGACGGGGGGGAGGACAATAGGTCCCCCCCTTATTGTTTTATTAGGGCCGCCACCCACCGCGCAGGGGTGGGGGCCAGGGGGGAGGACAGTAGGTCCCCCCCCCCTTATTACCTTTTTTTTTTTTAAGTGAGCAGCCACAGGCTGCTCACTGTTTAGTGGACATGCCCCTACTCGCGGTATAGCGAGTAGGGGCATTGGGGAGATTTTAATCTCCCTTGTGCTATTATGGGGGTCATATTGACCCCCATAGAGTGA
This sequence comes from Pelobates fuscus, assembly GCF_036172605.1. Lineage (NCBI taxonomy): Eukaryota > Metazoa > Chordata > Amphibia > Anura > Pelobatidae > Pelobates > Pelobates fuscus. Next base: position 198,106,286 of record NC_086321.1, on the reverse strand, counting down.
GGGGGGACCTGGGAGGCTTATGAAGTGGTGGGGAGCACTGCTCCCTGCCGCTTCTATAGTTACATATTACAAGGAGGGAGCTGCACGCCGGTAGCTCCCTCCTTGTAATAAACTGAACGAACAAACTAACACTGATACTCAGTGTTAGTTTGTTCATCTGATTTTTTCTATTCATTCGTCTGTCTGATGAATGAATGAATAGATGAAATTCCCGTTCGCATGTCCAGGTGTTTCACTGGGCATGTGCGGGAATCTTACAGTCTGTGTAGTGTGGGTAGATGACGTGTCCCACAGGGACTTCACCTACCCACACAAAGATGGCGGCGCCCTGAATATAGATCGGGGCAGAAGATAAAGAATAAAAAATAGGTAATGTGGGGGGCTTAGGGGCATTTGGGGGTGACTAGGGGGTCGATTGAATGTAGTGGAGGCGGGAGGGGGGTTAAAAAAAAAAAACGGGATTCGGCATGACAGTGCCGCTTTAAGAAACAGCCGATGTTTCAAACTATTTCATTCACTACCTTCTGCACTTGATTTCACCATAAAGAGGACTTACTATAAACAATGCCTTCTGGGTACAATATTATGTTGACATAGGTTTCCTATGTAACAAGAGAAGAATTTTTACCCACATGTCATCAGGGAAGGAAATAGCTGATTGGAATTAACCTCTCTGACCACTGACAGTTAATGATGAGAAGCCATCAGGAATAGAGAAACACAGAAATTACTGGAAGATGTCCAAAAACAAGCCAGGCCTTTCACTTTTGCTCCCTCTAACTTGGATTTTAGCCATCGAGTAAAACAGTTTATTGATCCATAGAAAAACTACAAGCTAAATAATTCAAATGCAGGAATATTTGTTTAACCAAAATTTTATAGGAATTAACCAATATATATTTAGAAATATGTGTGTGTATATTTGTATATATAAATAGAGAGGGAGGAAAAAAAAAAAATCAAACTGCATTTCTTTTTATAATTTCCAAAAATCTAGGTCACATTTTTACAAGTACTTAACTGCCTACTTATTTATGTTGTTTTACATGAAGCCAGCACAAGGTACACTTCCATTTGTTAGTGTATAGATCTAGATAACAGGGATATTTATCAAGAAAAAAAAAAGAAAACTAAAACACAGCTGCTATTCTGGGGTAAAGTACCGTATAAAAAGTAAACCAATAGAATGTCTCAACATTTAGCACTTTGCCCGAGCTTGTTCGAACATTCATTTGGTTATTTGTCTAGTGTTTTTTCTTACATAGTACTGATCTAAGCCCAGTTAAGAGACATTTTTTTTGTAGCAATTTGATAAGACAATATACTGTCCTAGACACAGGGTTCACCTACGTAGTGCCTCTGTTTTTTTAAAACATGCCAAGGTGGTTTGATAGTTTGATAAAAGTTTCTTTAGACAAAACTTTGTCGTCATGTTCTCTCAGATCGAGAAAAGTACCAAAATTGTCTACTTTACTTCCATCAACGAAAGAAAACGGTTGCGGTGCAGTTTTTTTTTTTTTTCATTTGTAACTTCTTTTTTTTTTTCCATTTAATATATTTTTTTATTTTCAACTTACAAAATAGAAAAATCTGTAAAACAAGATAGAATCAAATTGAACGTTACAAATAATATATTTATTTCTAAAGTGTCAATGAAAGTTTCATTTTTTTTCTGTACTAACATTGCCCATTAATCTAAATGGTTTAGTTAACATTAAAGGGACACTACAGTCACCAGACCAACTACAGCTAGATGTAATTGTTCTGGTGAGTATATTCAGTCCTTGCAGGCTTTTTAATGTTAACATTGCCTTTTCAGAGAAAGGGAGTTTTACATTGCTTACTAGGAACACCTCTAGTGCCACTCCTCAGACAGCCACTAGAGGTGCTTGAATTAATGCATCTCTATGAGGAGATGCTGATTGGCAAAGGTGGCATTTGGCTCCGCATCTGCCTGCCTCCTTGCCTGAGTCATCAGAATTGACAATCGCCACCAATCCAATGCTTTCCTATCGGAAATTATTTGATTGTCTGAGATGCTCAATTCTTATGATGTCAGCCAACGGGGTAGATCGGGGGTGGGGTCAGACATAAGGAGCCCTACATAGCTCTGGAAAAAAAGTGACCTTTACTTTCCTGACAGGGGGACCGAGGGTCTAAATAGCGATATTAGCACTATAGTGTGAGGAATATGCTTGTGTTTCTGACACTATAGTGCCCTTTTAAAATATCTTTGTGATTTGTTGGTTAAAATCTAGAGAAGACGATCACTTCTATTCTTATGTAGAACATATTATTAGAATTTAAACAATTTAAATTAATTCAACAACATGTATACCATAAGGTGTTTCTTCTGATATCAGAACATTTTATCTTCTCCTCACATGTAATACCTCCATTCCAACGACACAGACCAGTTAACCCTTCACCCCTCCACACTCTCCTATGGTCCTAGTTGCCATTATAATTTCTTCATCTATAACAAAACACCACTTAATGTTCTCTCCACAATTTTTCTGTTTCAACCTCACTTCTCTCATTACTAAAATCTCTCTATCTTTCTGCTTACCTGTACCTACTTACACCATCTTCATTGCTCCTGGTTTACTACCCTCCTCTGTGTTCATCCCATACACTTTACTCATACCTATCTACCTTTTCCCCTCCAACTCCTTGTAAATCCTCAAAATACAGACATTCCACCAAAACATTTAAATCTTACACCTTCTCTTACTTTCTACACTTATACTCCTGGCAGCTGTCAATGTCTCTCCAAACCCTGGTCCTGCCTCTACCCACCTACCTTGTATCCACCCTAGAAACCTCTCCAATCTTATATCCATCCCATGTAACTCTCCCTTTAAGCCCGCCTTCCATTCTGCCCTCTGGAATGCACCCTCTGTGTGCAACATAACTAAATCTACTTCCATCCATGATGTATTCCTCTCACGCCCCCTTAACTTACTTGCTTTAACTGGAACTTGGCTCTCTTCTTCTGTTACAGCTACTCCTGCCTCATTAGCCTATGTGGTCTACAGTTTACACACAACCAAAGACAGTCTACCAGTAAAGGTGGCAGTGTAGGGTTTCTCCTTTCACCTCACTGCTCCTTCAAAACTCTACCCACTCCCCACACCCCACCCCCCCCCCCTCCACCCCCCTCTCTCTCCTCCTTCAAAATTCACTAGATTTGCTTATTCAAAACCGTCTCTGCCAACATTGATGTTATTTATCGGCCCCCTGGTGCCCCTCTCCTTTTCCTTGACCACTTCGCTGCCTGGCTACCCTACTTCCTCTCCTCTAACATACCATCCCTAATTCTTGGGGACTTCAATATTCCCATTAACCCACCCCTGACCTCACCCTGCCTTTCACTTTCTCAACCACCCGTAGATCATGCCTTTCCTATCCTTCAGACTTTCTCCCCGGCTACTGAACAAGGGGTGGCTGTGCTTCTCTTTTCCTCTCGTCCCACCACTTGCTCGCTCAATCATGTCCCATCTCAGTCTTGTGCCTTCTTAACACACATCTTCTACTGCTCTCTCTCTTCTGGCATTGTCAATGCTGACCTTAACATACCACTGTAGTACCTATCCTGAAAAAAACATTCCACCCCCTCTAACTATTGTCCCATATCCCTGCTCCTTTTTTCCTCAAAAAGTCTGGAAAGACTTGTCTTTACCCGTATGTCTCACTTCCTCAATTCCAACTCTCTCCTTGACCCTCTTCAATCTGGCTTCTGCACCCTCCACTCTAATCAAAAGTTACTAATGACCTAATCGCAGCTAAGTCCAAAGGCCACTACTCCATACTAATACTTCTTGACTTTAACAACATTGATCATGCTCTCCTTCCTAAAACTCTTCAATCACTCGGTCTCTGTGACACTGTCCTCTCTTGGTTTTCCTCCTATCTCTCCCAACACTCATTCAGTGTCTCCTTTTCTAATGATACCTCCTTCATTCATCCTGTCTCTATTGAAGTCCCCCAAGGCTCTGTCCTTAGTCCCCCTCTATTTTCTCTTCATACTGCCTTTCTTGGCAAACAGCCTCGTTTGGATTCCACTACCACCTGTACGCTGATGATACCCAGCTATACCTCCTCCCCAGAACTCTCCCCTGCCGTCCTGCAACGTGTCACTGCTTGCCTTTCCTCCATCTCTAACTGGACGTCCTCCCGCTTTCTGTAACTTAATCTTTCTAAAACTGAACTCCTTGTCTTTCCTCCTCCTAATACTGATCCTCTTCTTTCGCTCTCCCTTCAAGTCAGTGGTATCCACATCAGTCCATCCTTGCAAGCGCTCTGTCTTGGTGTCATATTTGATTCTAGTCTCACCTTTGAGCCTCACATCCAGCATGTTACCAAATCCTGTAGATTCCATCTTAAAAACATAGCCCTCATCCGCCCCTTTCTTACGCAAGATGGTACCAAAGAGCTTGTCCATGCTCTAGTAATTTCCAGCATGGACTATTGTAACCTTCTCATAATTGGTCTTCCCAAAAACGGTATTGCCCCGCTACAGTCTGTAATGAATGCTGCCGCCAGACTGATTTTCCTCTCTAGTTGATCCTCTCACACCTCATCCCTTTGTCAGTCCTTACATTGGCTTCCTGTAACCTATAGGAGTCAATTCAAAATGCTAACCCATACCTATAAAGCATTGACCAATTCTAGCCCCTCTTATATCTCTTCACAGATCCATAAGTATACCCCTTCTTGGACTCTCCGCTCTGCCCGTGACCTTCTCCTGTCCACTACTCGCACCCATATGGCCAACTCACGCTTGCAGGACTTCTCACGGGCAGCTCCCTTCCTATGGAACATCCTGCCTACCGCCATCAGACTCTCCCCTAGTCTTCAATCGTTTAAGAAGTGCCTTAAAACCCATCTTTTTAGGAAAGCTTATGGCCTCCCAGCGTAACCTCTACCTCACATACCTGTCTCTTGCTCTCTCCTGAAGGGCGTCACTCTACTCTCTCCTCCAGCTCTGCTTCACTCCCACCTATTTTGATTGCTATTCCCTGTCCTAATGTGTTTTACAACTCACCTCCTATAGACTCTAAGCTCGTTTGAGCAGGGTCCTCTTCAACCTATCGTTCCTGTAATGGTCTTATTTATAACTAAATCCCCCCCCTCTTCTAATATTGTAAAGCCCTACGAGATCTGTTGGCGCTATATAAATGGCACTAATAATAATAATAATAATAATAATAATAATAATAATAACAGAAATCATTAAAAAAAACTACTGCGAGTGAACAAAGGCTACAGGAAAAAACATATTAATGCAATAAACCCAATCAACAATTACTTCAAATATATGGATATAAAGAAAAATCATTTCCTGAATAATATTTGTGACTAAGGCTCATCATGGAAGGAAATAGCTAAAAGCAAATAAACTCCCTGACCAGGCAATATAGACAATATAACACAATTAAGAATTTATTAAAGCAATAAACCCATTTAAGACAAATCCAATGAAAAATAAATCAACATTTCCATCTAACTCCTTGAGTAAAAGCATTATCAGTAAACCATTTTGCTTGAAGTCCACCAGGCATTGCTACAAAAAAAATAATATTTAGCTTAAGTGGTGCTATTGCAGTTTATGTGTTTGTGGATGCTAATATGTAAAAGAAAACCAAACATTGTATAATCTAAAGCGCGTATATATTATTCAGAAAATGTTTTCTCTTTATATCAATACATTTGAAGTAATTGTTAATTGGGTTTATTGCATTAATATGTTTTTCCTGTAGCCTTTGTTCACTGGCAGAAGCCGACTGCCTCAATTAATATTTTTGTTCAGTATTTACAGATGAAAAGGAAGGTTGGGAAAAAGGACAAATTAGTAATTTTTTACATATGAGTTTACAGAGGAAGAGGTTCTACGTCAACTGTCAAAAGTGAAGACAAATAAGTCAATGGGACCTGATTGAATACACCCAAAGTTAATAAAAGAGCTTAGTGGTGTACTAGCAAAACCATTAAAGGACCACTATAGTCACCCAGACCAATGAAGTGGTCTGGGTGCCAGGTCCCCCAAGTTTTAACCTTTCAGATGCATTGCAGGGTTAATCCAGCCTCTAGTGGTTGTCTTCCTGACAGCCGCTAGAGGCGCTTCTGCGATGCTGAATGCGAAAATCACATTCAGCGTGCAGAACATCCATAGGAAAGCATTGGGCGCTTTTAATGCACGCATGCGCATTCCGCTCCACTAGGGAGCTGATGTTGGAGTGGGAGGAGAGGTCACCGGCGCTGGATTAAAGTAAGTAGATGAAGGGGTTTTAACCCCTTCAGCCCAGTGGGAGGGGGGCTCTGAGGGTGGGGTGGACCTAAGGGTTATATAGTGACAGGAAAACCAGTTTGTTTTTCTGACACTATAGTGATCCTTTAACAGATTTATTTAACCAATCATTGTTAACAGGAGTAGTCCCAGAAGATTGGAAGTTAGCGAATGTTGTGCCCATTCACAAGAAAGGTAATAGGGAGGAGTCGGGCAACTATAGGTCAGTAAAACCTTACTTCAGTAGTGGGGAAAGTAATGGAAACCATGTTAAAGGATAGGATTGTTGAACATCTAAAATCACATGGATTTCAAGATCAACATGGGTTTACTACAGGGAGATCATGCCAAACTAATCTTATTGATTTTTTTGATTGGATAACTAAAATAATAGATCAGGGTGGTGAGGTAGACATTGCTTAAACTAGATTTCAGTAAGGCTTTTTTGACACTGTTGCACATAGGAGGCTTATCAATAAACTGAAATCTTTAAGTTTGGATTCCAATATTGATGAATGGGTAAGGCAGTGGCTGAGTGACAGGCAACACAGGGTTGTAGTCAATAGAGTATATTCGAAGCATGGGTTTGTCACCATGGGCTTGTCACCATGGGGGACCCATTCTCTTTAATATTTTTATTAGTGATATTGCAGAAGGTCTTGATTTTGCAGAATGCTTGGTTGTATAGGGAGAGGGATTAGCAGTAGAAATTTTTGTTCAGTGTTCATGCCATTGTACAGAACACTGGTGAGACCTCACTTGGAGTATTATACGCAGTACTGGAGACCGTATCTTCAGAAGGATATTGATACTTTGGAGAGAGTTCAGAGAAGGGCTTCTAAACTGGTTCATGGATTGCAAGATAAAACAAGGAAAGGTTAAAGGAACTTAACATGTATAGCTTGGAGGAAGACGAGATAGGGGGGATATGATAGAAACATTTAAATACATAAAGGGAATCAACACAATAAAGGAGGAGACTATATTTAAAAGAAGAAAATCCACAACAAGAGGACATAGTCAAAAAATCCACAACAAGAGGACATAGTCAAAGGGCAAAGGGTTAAAATAATATCAGGAAGTATTACTTTACTGAGAGGGAAGTGGATGCATGGAATAGCCTTCCATCAGATGTGGTAGAGGTTAACACAGTAAAGGAGTTTAAGCATGCGTGGGATAGGCATAAGGCTATCCTAACTATAAGATAAGGCTAGGGACTAATGAAAGTAATTTGAAAATTGGGTCCGAATGGTTCTCATCTACCAGCACATTCTATGTTTCTATTGTATGTTCTAGAAAAATACATCAATGTATACAATGTTCTAGAAAAAATAAACCATATATTTATGTAAAGAATTAGGGAAGTTGATGCAATTAAGGAGAATGTTGCAATCTCGCATGAGATGCAGAGGTGGTAAAGATTCAAGAAGCTATAAAATACATTTTTGTGAGGTTTAATGTCTACCAAGATTAAAACAGTATGATCTCCTGCACAATATTAAAAAGCCATATGGTCAGCCTTCCGGACATGCAGCCACTGCTAGAATCGATGTGTATGTCAGATGGTACTGGAGTTCGACGTGATGATGCCCATGTACACAGAAACCAAGAAAAACTGCAGTGTACAACACAGAACTGTATTGATAATAAAAAGTTAATCAGATAAACAATACTCATTAAAGTGGAATTGTCTGCAAATTACACACGTGAAAATCACCAACAACTAGGCATCTACCTTTTTAATGTGTTAACCTTTTTTCCATGAGATGCTCTGTTTTCTAAAAACAAAATATCCCCTCAGGCAGCCTGTCCTCAGCATTGTATCAATTGTCTGTGTTGACTCTCATGTGATTTTGGTGTACCAAGCATGTGTGTGATTACACATGCTAGGGAGGGCAGAAACAGTGATTTTCAGCAGCCACCATTTTGGAAATGCTAAAATGGCCTTGCCCTGAAAAAGATTGGCACAACTAAAAAAAATATAAGCAGCACTGGTCCAAAGGCCCACATGTTGTGGGAGTACCATACACTATACTCGGTACCTATCCACCCTTTTCCCTCAGAATCAAAAATTGACAGAGACAGGGAACAAGAGAAGTAATATGAATCTAATCTGACAGATTAAATTGTTCAAACAATTTGCTGAAATTTCGATGTAAAAGTGTAATCCACACTAATACATTTAACCCCAAAGTTTGTTTCTTCTTTTTCACTATGCTCACTGGCAGAAAAGGGCAACATTTATAAAGATGGCTGGTAGGGTGCCAGTTATTTCATTTTGATTGGCGCATTCATAATTTTGGATATACGGATTCTCTTTTTGCAAACTAAGGTCCTTTTAGGTTTTTTTTTTGTTTTGGTTTTTTAAACAATGTTGTTTCAACAAGGGAAACTTCCTTCTTGAGTATATCCTCTATCTATCTCATTCCTTCCAACATTGGGAGGGTCTACCGATTAGGATAGGGTGGACAGGCCCTTGCGTGAGAATCAATGCATGCCAGAATTACTGACAGCCACCAGGATGGCCCCACACATAAAAAGACCAAGCAAATGTGTTGCTCAAGAACTCTCTGTATGGTCCTAGTGCTTTCCGCAATGTGCAAGAACATCTAATGATGTTGGGGATAATTTTGTGATGTCCTCGGATGCAGGACACCAGGAATCCAAACTGAAATGGCGGGACAGGATCTTAAAATAGATACTGTACCATCGAAAGCAGGAGAGAAGAGAGTCCATCTGGACCATTAAACTATCTGTAATAATTTATAATATTATAATGTCTGTATTAATTAACATATTGTGTTTCACTAAAAATGCATCAAGATTATTGTTAAAGCCACATACCTCCCAACACTGACTGGCCAGTGATTGGCTCATGCTCCCAGCAGAAAATTGCTTTCATTTCACAGCTCGAGCTAGTGCTGCTTCTTAAGCCAAACACAAGAGTGCCTGGGAACACTATTTCTGTGATGAAAAAAGTTTAATGCTGGAAGGTAAACTGTTGCCACTGGACTTCAGGCACCATAACCACTTCTTTAATATGAGGTAGTTATAGTGCCCAGGGTGTTCCTTAAATGAACAAATCATTGTATGGCAGTTTGTAACAGCCTTATATATAGAATTTTATAATACAAGTTCTCCTCAAAGACACATTTTTCCTCATGCAGACAAATGCTACTTCTCTTCATCTTCCACTAAAGTATAAATTGGCATTTCACTAATCTTAAAGATACATTTAAAAAAAAAAAAATGACAAAACTAGGACGAAGCACTAGCTGCCTATATAACACAAATACATATGTTTCTCATGCTTAAGCCATTATTTTGAGCCAGATTTGTACTAACAATAAAACAAGCATAAAGACAGAACTACATAGATAATGTTCCAAAGAACACAGACAGAAATGAATGACTCACCTGTATTGTTTGCTCCAAATAAAAAAAATATACAAAATACTTAATCACTTATGAGTCCTACAGTCTCAGATATTGCTGAATAATTCAAACTTCAATAGGTACAGGTGTATAGTCTTTACCTTTCCCTCCTACAGAGTATAATCAACAAAGCAGCTAAAGCTCACAACCTTAATAGTGAAGGAATTAAAAGCAATTTAATATCTCTGCCAGGAACTCCCCTTCCAATGGGAACTCCCCTTCCAATCTGAAGCTCTGTTTGGCACTGGGCAGATTTAATCACTTCTGGGAAATGTTTTATAAAAAAGAAAGGAAAAGTGGTAAAACAATGCACACATAAAATTCCCGATTATATAAACATCTAGGAACATAAAAAAGGGGGTGGGGTGATAATCAAGACCCAACACAGGCATAGGGCATGATGCCACCTTTCAGAATCGTACATAATTGAAAGCCACTTCTAAACAGACTTTTTTCAGTGCTGATGAACTGGGTTAGGTAGTATAAATTACAGCTAAAGTTACATTGACTAAAGTGAATTTGTTGGCTCTAGTTACAACTTATGAAAACATCTATGCCTGGGTCTCAATACATACAAGTGTAGGGATTGATGGGAAAAACAAAACTCTGTTCCATTGTCATCATCATTTGGATAACATAGGTGTCATGCTGAAGTAATCGGGGGAGATGGTTACCAGTTTTGCACACTTCTAATGTATTAGGGTAATAACCCTGGTAAGTAGGGAGTGAGGAAGAGACACTGGTTTTATGTCAAGAGACACATAGTTTGAGCCTGATGGAGACAAATATTGGTAACACCATTAGCGATTTACAATGTAAATCAGACGATAGCAGAGCTTTCTGGAATTTCTACAGCAGTAACAACCAATATTAGTGTGAATTGGTGGGAATTCAAAGTGAATTACAAATCTCTGGATAAAAAAGGCGAACTGAAAGCAAAGATGAGTTGGAAAATGTTTCCAATTATTTTGTCCTGTAATTTGATATTCACTTTTAATGCTCTTTGAATCCCTAAACAATTACACTTCATTAACAAAAACATGTGGAACTAAGGAAGTTTGTTGGTGGTGTTTTTGTGATGACCATTGTTAGAAATTTAATTCACAATTCAGTATCTTCTGTGCCAAGTTTAGTATTCCTAATCTATGCAGCAAATAAAGATTGAAATGCTAGAAGACTACCACCACATTGTGATTACAATATAAAGATTTTAAAAATGTATCAATACACAATTAAAGAAACACTCCGTTTCCCATAATAACTTAGTTGGAATAAAGTTGTTATGGTGCAAGGTGATCCTGGCATCAGCTTACCTTCAGGGGTTAAACTGTTATGAACAGTCTAACCCTAAAATCAAGCACTGGTCAGCTGTAGCCTAGAACTCTGGTCATAGGTGTCAACCGACACTCTCAGCTCCTCAGTAGCTCTCTACTCACAAAACAGAGCATATAACATACGTATTTTCATCATAGGGTTTTGGTTTTCCAGCGTCAGACTGAAGAATATGGAGTTAAACTGTTTGTTTATGGTTTAACCCCTGAAGGTAAGCCGGTGCCAGGAACATCCTGACCCCATAATTATGTTATGGTGCCGCAGTGTTCCTTTAAAAGAATAGCTGCTTGGAAAAAGCATCACACAATAAAGCACAAGAAGGACCAAGAAGTAAAACTCACAAATTAGCAGTACCTGCTCTATGGAGTGATAAGGAACAAAAGGATCCATGGCACAGATTATCTAATTGTTCGAATAATAAAAATTCCCACCAGTGCCAGAAAAATGATTCACTCTCTGGCGCAGAAATTAAATAATGCCTGTGTATCTCTGTGATATTAAAAAGAAGTGGATTTTTTGATAGTTACTACAGAACGAACAGGTCGTAATAAATATTAATTTTTAAAATGGTCCAGCAGTTTTACCATATCATCTCAGCACGAAAACGGAAATATAATGATCAACGTGTTATACAGTAAGTTAAATTTTCCATCTGATTACTTTCTGTCTTTTTAAAAACTATTTCTGACATCCTTTTGGTCTAGAGCCAAAAGAAGGAAATTTTAAATAATGACCACAGCATGTTGAGTATCAATGCGGTTAGGCCATAAAAAGATATTCAGGTTTATTTTAATAAGTGAGAATTCAAAGTCAATTTTAAATTTAAAGCCAGAGTAGTCAAACTGAGGGCACAGCTGAATTTTCTCAGCTTGGCCTTATTTGGGCCTAAAAGGGACACTGTAGGCACCAGAACAACTACAGCATATTGAATTTGTTCTGGTGAGTATAATCATCAAAATGCAGTGTTTACATTACAGCCCTAGGGATACCTCCACTGGTCACTCCTCAGAAGGCTACTAGAGGTGCTTCCTGGGGCAGTGCTGCACAGTGCATAGCACTGACATTCAGTGTCTCCACCCTCTGCATGGAGAAACTGAACATTCCTCATAGAGCTGTATTGATTCAATACATCTCTATGAGGACATGCTGATTGGCCAGGGCTGTGTTTGGCTTGTGCTGGTTCTGCCGCTAATTTACCTCCTTGACATAAGTAGCAAATGTAATGCTTGTCTATGTGAATGCATTGTGATTGGCTCAGAACAACACTTCTGATGATGTGAGCCAAGCCGGCAGATCAAGGACAGAGCCAGCAGCAGCAATCTGCAATAAAAGTAAGATTTAGCTATATTTACGGGGAGCAAGTGGGGTAGAGGGGCTAGATGGTAGTTTTAACACTTTAGGGTCAGGAATACATGTTTGTGTTCCTGACCCTATAGTGTTCCTTTAAACTTCAAATTCACCTTGAATTATCACATTAGTAATTGTAAAAATGTAACTTAAAGGAACACTAAAGTCACCTAAATTACTTTAGCTAAATAAAGCAGTTTTAGTGTATAGATCATTCCCCTGCAATTTCACTGCTCAATTCACTGTCATTTAGGAGTTAAATCACTTTGTTTCTGTTTATGCAGCCCTAGCCACACCTCCCCTGGCTATGATTGACAGAGCCTGCATAAAAAAAAAAAAAAAAATTAAAAAAATATTGCACAATACCTGCAGATGTGTCAAATGTCCTAATGATTTAGTCAGATAAAACTTCAGGGAGCAACAAGGATCATGAAAAAAAATGGGAACAGTATTCTATGAATGGATAAATTTGTAGTGTATAGATTGCATGCTAAACACTAAAAATAATGAATGTGGTGCATGACTAGAGACTTTGCCCTATTGCATTAAAAGGAGGAACCTGAGACTTGTAATTAAATTTCCTTGTCCTGTTCAGGATATATGAGCCTGCAAGCTGCAGCAAAGCACTTCTGCCTTGACATTTGAAGACTCACCCGATAAACCCATTAAATTACAAGGCTTCGTAGAACCTGTGGTTTAGTATTCATTTATGTAATTTGAATCCCACTTGTCTGAAATTACATTTTGAATCCTGTACTTTCATTTTAAAGGAAAAGACAACACAAACGTTTTGTGTTTTTAGCAAGAGATAAATTAATAAAAGATTTAGTAATGAGACACTGATTAAAGGACCTCGAGTCACCCAGACTACTTTATCTTAGTGAAATGGTCTGGGTGCAGCGACACATTCATTTTAATTCTGCAATGTAAAACATTTCAGTTTTGTAGGTGCAGCAATGTTTCCAAACCAAGGTTAAACACACTTCTAGAAACTGAGAACCAAGTCAGACTCCCTTCTCAATCAAAAGCTGCTCATACAGAACATTTGATTGGTACAGCAAAGCGATATGCTGTGCATGCGCACTACCTTGGCTGTGATCATGATGAGAGGTGACAGCACAGTGATAGGCTCGACAATGGGAGTAAAGGCAAGTTAAAATTGCTTTGTTACTACTTATGGGGGAAAGGAGGTCAACTAAAATCGTTAGCAGGACACTATAGCGTTACCAATACATGTTTGTATCCCTAAAACTATAATATTCCTTAATACACCGAAGGTTGTTTTGCCAGCATGCTTGCAGTTTGGATGTAGGTTGTCTGCTGTATCACTCATGAGCGGATACACTAGCAAAGTTTTGAATTAAAGTGGGAATTGTGGAAAATGTAAAATGGGTAATTTCAAGTTTAAGTTCAAAATAGCAAAACTACAAAAACTTTAAAAAGTCAAGTATGCTTCCAGTTTGGTTATTTTGGCCTTAAATTTGAAATTCACATTGAATTCCTGACATTTCACACTTAAGTGAATAACTATGTAGGAGTGATGTTCGCATGACTGGACTTATTTCACGGACTTTACGTCTTGAATCCATGGTGTTGGGATGGGCTACATATGACACATTTTACCAGCCTCTATTATGAATGAAGAAGAACTATTCTTTATTGAGGGCCAAGTCTTATTACTATCTTACTCATCCAAACAATGGATGTACAGGAGAAATCACATAGAGAGAGAGTCAAAACAAGGAGTAATATGACAAAGTGTAAACATCTTATATATAAGAGACTCCCAAGGTGATTTTAGTGACTTTTTTTATTTATTTAAAAAACCACAATAATATACTGACTACTTAGGACTAGGATCAGCAGAATCAACGCTAGACTCTTGACCCAAAAGAATTAAAGTCAAATACATACATTGGAAAAAGGTGTAGGTCGTGCTGTCCAGATTCAAACAAGTAAGGCTTTTGCCTTTCTGTAAACGTATACATATACCCAATCACCATTAATTGCACACCTTCAAACTAGGGTGTCCCGAGAATCGGGAGGCCGGTGGGAAGGGGATGGGCCAGTGATACAATTGTCAAACTACTGATTAGTCAAGGCTGCAAGCTAGGCTGTCTGTCAATCCCACCAATTGGCCCACTGAAGGCAGACCCTACAGTGCCCTGAACATAAAACTATTAGAAATCCAAACTTTCAGATGAATCTTACTTGCGTACTGTATTTGTGTGCACAGATAACCAAGCTTTACTGTCACGTCTCAGTGCATCTGCCTGCACACGCCTCATTCTGTTATGGGCTGGGTGATGCTTCAGAGAATATTACTAACTCTGACCATAAGTGATCTAATTTACAGGAAAATAAACATTATTTTCCTGTTGAACAGCCCACTAAAAATGGCCCCATGTATCTATTGATTTAACCCTTGCTTGCACAACATTGCGGCCTATGAAATCTCACTGTGAGCTCTGCGTGTAGCTCACCGGTCAGACTGGGGTCACTAAAAATGGCACTAGCTGACCCTGGTGTGAGCAGGGATTTAACTCTGCTCACACCAAATCTACAGGATGTGTCATTACGCCATCAATGCATTAAAGCCCATTATAGTTAGGAGGGGTTACAGCGTGTAATGTAAACATTTCTATTCCTGCAGAATGCCAATATTTTTCACTGCAAGGTTAAAAAGACAGAGACATTGCACCCTGATCACTTCACTGAGAGGAAGTGGTCTCGGTGCAAATAGCGTCCCTTTAAGCAAAAAGGAAGACCATGAAAATCAGTCACTCTGCTAGTGGCAGAATTCGTTGGAAATTCGTTGTACATAGATACATTCAGACAATAGTGTCATTATAATTCTAGTCTGGTGGGAAACAGGGCTTTACATGGTTCAGCACTGTTGATTATTCTGCTTTGTAGCATCATACACCTTACTGTTGTGCCCTCCTGCATGCTAACATTTCTGTATGCCACTTTTTACATGCCAAGTATACTTTAAAAACCCTACATGGTTTGATAATTTTCTGTGGAGTTTGTATATTCAACAACAAAAATTACTAAATTTAAATTGCAATATCATACCTCCCAACTGTCCCGCTTTTTGTTGGACAATTACAATTTTGGGGTGCTTACCCACCAACCAGCTTCAGTTCCCTGGTATCCTGCATCTGGTGACGCCAGGGAACTGTCCTCGAGCAGCATAATGCGAGCGCATCATTAGTACTGTGCAGCGGGCACTAACACCATGCAAGGAGATCTTAGGCAGTGCTTGCTGCATGTTCCTGATAGCATCTGGCCTGCCAAATACAGATCTGATAGCAAGCGCAGCCATAGATATATATATAGTATGTCTATGAGCGCAGCCCCTTTTGGACGAGACTGCCCCTTTTCTGGGCAGCCCCAACCATTGTCGGCATCGCTAGTGATGCAGCTCAAATCACTGGCGTCATTCATTCACGAGTCCGCAAACACGTCTCGACTTGCCAAGGCCACATGCTGGGAGATATGCAATATTTAAGATTCCCCCTGGAATAATAAGGAAGGGGGAACATGACTGCTGCCCAAGATTGTGGGATGGATCAAGAAAGATACAATGTTGCTAAGACTTGGGGTTTCTTAAGGGAGGGGAGAGGGAGGGGACTTACCAGTCGGCAGGATCAGTTGAGGGCTCCTGACTGTTTCCCTGGACAGCGCAGAGGAAGAAAGGACATTGGGGAGACGACAGCCGGCACGGAGCTGATGGCGAGGAGCTGGCTGTCGAGGCTCATGGTACCGAAGGTGTGAGAACTGCCTGTTGGGCAAACACCCAACAGCTGGCAGATTTGGACTGAGCAAATTGTTAAGTTAAATAAAGCTGTGGCCGTTGCCCTTATCCACAAGAACGAGGTGTCACGTGTGTTATTGGGGGGCAACGGGTTGATGGTTGGGTCTGGTTGGGTCAGCAGTCAAGCAAGAATTACCAAGCATTGATATAGCAAAATTTAAGAGTTTTTCCAAATCAGTTATTCTTCAAATGTATTTGTTATTGCACTACAGTTCTGTGTTTAGCAGAAGCCACAATCACCATGGAGACCAAGTGAATATTTTTGTAGATTGCTCCACTTTTGTAACTTTGGCCCACAATATAGCTTTTTATTCATATCCTTTGATGTGTGCCATCTATCATGTGTAGGGCCCTATTAAATATCAGTAAAATTGTATAAGCCCGCATGGGAGCTTTGCTAAGAAGCCTTTCTGTGTACAGATAAGGCTAACCAGCTGTGTGTGCAATACGTGCCCTTAGACTAGTATGTGACAGGTTTAAATGTCTTGTAAAAATTACCTTTAAAACACTGAGCTTCTCTCACTAAAAAGATGTAATCAGTGGGTTATACCAAACAGAAGATAAAGATATGCCTGTCTAATAGTCCCAACATGTTGATACTAAAAATAAATGCCATACTGGTAACAGGGGGGAATAAAACACTATATCGGGATGAGATCAAGTCATTAATTCAAAAGCTGATGATGTGGCTTGCCCTTGCGTGACGCCAAGAGGTGGCACATTTAGACTTTAAACCCTTTTAAATGAGTGGATTTTAAGAGGATAACACTGCAGTCCATTCCTACAGTAGTATCCATTTGCACAATTAACTCTTTCTGTCCTGTAGCACTATGAGCAACAGCTTTGAAAACAGTAAAAGGCTTCGCAAAATAAAAAATAAAAATACATTCCCTTCTACTAGACTTTCTTTAGTCTTCATATGTGAACTGAAAACTGGACACAGCCAATAGACTTTTGTAAAACATCATATTTTTTTTCTGGAGACAGTAAACACACATATACATAAATATCCGCCTTTTCTGCAAATAAATTCAATGAGGAAGTAGAGTTGAGAAATCTCTATTATTCCCAGATAACCCAATCATTCCTACAGGAAAATTAATTCCTAACACACACACACACACACACACAAAAGTACACGATAGCCACTCACAACAACTTATCGATTTTGGGAAAAATAGTACTGGTCATAAAAAAAAAAAACACAGGTAATGTTGTGCAATTGTATTCATTTCTATTGGGGAAGTATGGGTAAAGCATAGGCAAAATGTTTTTGCACCTGCCATTTTGGAAAATTAATAAGAAGGATACTTTTTTGGTTGATCTTGGCTTTTCTATATGAATTTGAGCCTTTTGGGGTTTGGATTAGCATTCTACAAGGTCAGGCACAGTTTTCGAATTCTTATACAATGGAAGTTATGTATAAAAAGTTTCTGTTCTGAAAAGCGGTGCAAAGATGGAAAAGGGGTGATGGCACAAATCCAATGTGCCTGCTGGTTCCACTGGTTTCCATGGTGATTGAATCACTTTTAGAACTTTCGATCACGTTTCAGAACATGACACTTTTAATACATACTCCCCAATGTCTCAAGAAAGACTGTACAGCTTACTGCTTAGGGATTCTGCACATAATAAAGGCTGTTAGGGTATTTAAAGGTTATTGTTTGCACTCTTTGAAGAAATACAGCCCTGCCACCAAGCTTACAGTCTTAATATGCAATGCATTACAGCATTTATCTGAAATCACTTCATGGTAAAAAAAAGAAATACAAGTCTAGGAGATGAAACTAACTCGAATGACAACGTGAATCAATCACATTCTAAGTATTTTCGGTTGCAGAAGACAGCTTTAGATATTACTGGGCAGTCTAAACTTAAAGTTTAAAAAGACACTTTACGCGCCATAATTGGTTCATCTCAGTGAAGATGTCTCCTGGTGCCATCACACTGTCCACAAAGAGATAAACTGATCAGGATTGGTTTGACACTAAATAAGGATCCCTGGGTGTGTTAGCCGTACCAACAATGGGCCGCAATAATAGGTTGAGAGCAGTTAGCTGATGATCAGTTTTGCCCATAACTCCTCAGACTAACACAGAAGCATTAGCCCAAGCAGCAGACAAGAAGGGCTGAAGTTGAACTGTTTGAAAGTGATTTAATACTGAACACTGCCAAGGAATTCCAAGCACCATAAACACAAATTAGATGAAGTGGTTATGGTACCTAGAGTGTCCATTTAAATAAGTAAGAAGTATGCGAAAAGTTACTTTCTTAGAATGAGCTTTACTGTATTATATTACATATAGCAAAATCAAATATAAAGAAAACTCCCCTTCTAATTTAGTGGAAACTTATGTAAGAGTTTGGCGTTGGGAGATTGCCAGAGATGAGACAGGAATGCACCTTTTCAGTCAACTAAACTGAGCTGTGTGTGGATTATACTAAACATCATGTAAAGTCTGTAAAATAACAATTTGCCTATAATCCTGCTATACTGTACTTAGGTGAAAAAAATCTGCCCAACCTGCACCTTATCACAGTGAATACACTGGATTTGTCCACAGTTTTATTAATTGGATTGGCTCCATGTTGTCACCTGAGATAAGAATGTTTTGGATGTAACGGTTTGTAGATGAAAAATGAGCAGTAGAATGCCAAGATAAGAGTGGTCCCTTTTGAGTTGAGCAAAAAAATGTATTTAAAGTACATATTACAGTCCTATATAAATACATGAGTGCATGCTAAATCAGTGTGTGTGTCAGTGAGCACTGCTATATGTCTATGAATAAACATCTGTGAGTGCATGCGCATCAGTAATTTCCAATGATCTCAGGCAGCCTGCAGTGTAACAAGAGGTGAAAAAACGGGGAGATGTCAATTTAGTTACACCCACAGTAGTGGAACAAAATCCTCCTCTAAGGGGCAAGTGGCTCTTGGCAGCTTTGAAATAATAATGATTTGTAGTATTATATTATATGCATTAAAACTTTACCTTTTGCTAAAGAAAATTGTCAGAAGAAAGGTCTGCATGACCAGTGCAGTTGAAGATATATCACTATGATAGATACTGTACGATTGCCTGCTGTCTCCTGTCTCAGGAGGGGTTTGAAGCCTCTTCCTGTTCCATGAATGAGGCACATGCGGGAGGAATTGATTACTCCAAGATGAGCAGCTCAGCAATAAAGCAGCCAAAGAACAAACAATATTAGAAAACGGCAACAAGAGTATTAATTCTTTAGTTTCTGGATATACACCTTGGTAGGAAGGATCACTGGTTATGGGTTAATAGTTAGGAGAACACTAAAGCATTAGGAATACGTTTAAATGTTCCCTGATGCTAGAGTACTCCTTCAAAGCAAAACCTAAACAATCAATTCAATAGCATTAAACATTGAAGGAACACTATGTATTCCTGACTCTATATTGTCAAACTAACAAGTTAGGACCCCAGACTCCCTTATATCGCATATTAAAGGTGATTCTAGTTGCCCTTTTCCCCATGCCGTGCCAGTCTCGCCTCAGCTGGCTCCGCCTCCATGGCTGAGATCATTAAACTTGATGATCGCAGCCAAATCAATACTTTCCCATAGGAAAGCATTAGGAGACTATTGTGAAGGCACAGTAAACGCTGTGCCAGTCAGCATCTCCTCATAGAGATTAATTGAATCAACGCATCTCTATGAGGAAAGTTCAGTGTCTGCATGCAGAGGGTGGAGACGTTGAATGTCAGTGTTGCACAGTGTGCAGCATTGTCCCAGGAAGCACCTCTAGTGGCAGTCTGAGCTGAGGTGTCCCTAGGCTGTAATGTAAACACTGCCTTATCTCTGAAAAGACAGTGCTTACATTAGAAAGCCTGCAGGGACTAACTGTACTCACCAGAAAAACAATATTAAGCTGTAGTTATTCTGGTGACTATAGTGTCCCTCAATAGTTAACTTTTAGTTAGCTATTTGTGTTAAAAGTGAGGTAGCGATCTTCCACAGAACACCAGACTTAAACCCATGGACATATCTACTGAATAGGCCCCTAGAGGACTGGACAAAAAGAGAGAAAAAACGGATACACAAGGTGACGTTAGCAGCTAAGAGAGCACTGGCCCAGGCATGGCTAAAGTCTGACATGCCTTCAGTACAGACCATACTCTCTAACATAAAAGAAGTCTACCTTATGGATAGCCTAACAGCTAGGGTAAGGGGGTCTATGACACGGTTCGAAAAACTGTGGGAACCATGGATCCCCAGCGTCCTGGCCTAGCTTCCACACCCCGCCACCCCACCCCATAGGGCTTCTCCCAGTAAGGAAACTATCTAGCCTGGGACCGCACAGCGATATACCGAGAGACGCCACACTCTACCAACCTGATGACTTCTCTATAGTTCTTCCTTTCTAACTCTTTTTCTATCCTTCTAATCTACCTTTTCTCCATTCCAGGACGGGGACTTGGCAATAAAGTCTGTAAAAACGCATAAGACACGGTCCAAAATCGGCCCAGGGCCATAATATACGGGATAGATGGCACAAGCCCCACCGGGGAAACAAATAGCTACATACTATAATGTAAGCAATATTGAAACATACAGTTAACCAGTCTTCGGACTAATGTTACAGTTTTATACCAAAAATTTGACAACTTGATCAGCTACAATGTACAAGATTGATAAGAGGAAAATGGAATGTAACACACATAACAATAACCTGTCAGAAATGTACACCACTTGTATTGTATAATGCACGTATAACAAGAAATTCACTCAAAAATAAAGTATTTAAAAAAGAAAAAAAAAGTGAGGTAGCAACAGCTACCTTTTCCAAAGTAAACTGGAAACGGCATGCAAGTGTCTTTTCTTTCAATGTTTTCTTGCGAGAAAGAAAATAAAAAGTAAGATACTGTGGTGACCCTAAAGGGTAGGTGGCCATCATTTCTATGTCATTTTGTGTTATCTAGACAGTTTTAACTGTTTATAGAAGTTCTTACTTTGATTTTGTATCTATCTACAGTACCATTTATTATGCTTGAGCAATTTTCTTCTAGGTTGAAAAGAGCACAATGGTGAAAATATAAAATAATAAGAGTATTTAAAAAAAAAAAAAAAAAAAAAAAAACAGGTGTAAAAACACAATAAACAGATGTTAACAGAACCCATCCCCTGGTGAGGGCAGTGAGTAATGGCCACAGGAGGTTCAAATGTTAAGAGGTGTGATGCATTCTCAGTCCTAATGAAGAATTTAACAAAGGAAGGAACTTCCACAAATGTTATTGCTGTGCCATTTGACAGCCCTAATACGCTAGAAATGGCTTCAGGTGGTGTTTCTCTTGTGTGGATTAGCTTAGTTTCTTCTTCCTAAATGACAAGATGATCTGGAAAGGTTAAACAGAGGCCAGGTTTCCAAATTCAGTAAATTCACTATTATTACGGTTATTACAGCACCACTATCTGCCACAGTGCTGTAAAATCACTATAGAAACCAAATGTAACAAATAAAATATGGCAAAAAACAAAAAACAAATGGTAAGACTGTCCAGCTCAAACTGCTGTACAAAAATGTAAGAGGATTTGAGCGGCTCACCGGAGTACCTCATAAAGATGCATTTGCATTTTATTCAAATTTCAACCGAATCCAAAGATACCATAATACCAAGTAGGGACTACTTTGTCTAATGGGCAAGCCCGAGGTTGACAAAAGTTGACAAAAATGAAGAGTTCCACTGTCAATCCCAGAATCTGTGGGATGCAGGCATTGACTAGCTTGTCGCAGTCTATGGAGGCTCTCACGGGATCCTCTATAGACCTCTATGATGCACTCTAGGTTTCATAAAACAAATAAGGAAAACTTTTGACGTACAGCACTCAAGTTGACAAAACTTGACATACATGAAGCTTAAGCAAAATTCTGTTTCAGTTGTCAATCAAATGTACCCACCATCCATCAGTAAAACAAATCCCACAAAGAGCAAGCAGCAGACATCATGGGCAGAGGAGAATAAAATAACTGCACTCAAATTATTGTGACTCAGCACAAGGAAGAAAATATAATAAATATAAAATAAAAGGGAAGGGAAGGGAGTATTGTCATTAGGATTCAATGGGTAAAGGAAAATAAAACATGGCAGGGTCGCTTTAAATGTTCTCAATGCTCTGCTAGCACAATTTTAGCAAACAGATTCTATGATAACATTTTTCCATCTCTTCACCTGTCAATCAGTTGTTAGTCAAGAGAGCTGTGCAAAACAAACATTGAGTGATAGCGTGACAGGAGAACCCTTATGTAGGCAATTCTCCTACCAACCAGCATAGGAACTACAGTACAGATTTTAGAGTAATTAACAACTAAACATGAACTACAATTTCATATAATCTCTATGTTTTCTGCACAGGGCTGTCAGTTCAGTTACTGTGGGTTATGGGGTTTATTTTATTTTTATTTACATAATATGCCAGGCCTCAGGTATCAGACAACAGTCTGGGCATGCAGGGCACTGTGAAACCCCCTTTCTGGTACTGCACACGTGTACAACACTAGGGAAGGAATAACAGTATGCATGAATGTAATGGCGCATTTTGGAAAAGGTCAGCGGCACAACCCTGAAATGCTACGCAGGTGTATTTTATACTGCATTAAGCACTACAGTCAATGTTTTTGGACAACCCAATAGTTAACTAAAAGTACTTTTAGTTAGGTATTGGGTTTTACAAAAGCTCCACATGACTGCTTCAATAGGATTCTACTGAGGTGAGGGAAAGGGGAGAAAATGACAGTTACTCTTTAAAGTACATATACAAATCTTATTAAATAGAAGACAGAATATTGCTTCATTCTATACTAGAATTGTAAGATAAAAGATATCTAGAAAAGTCATCTAAAGAACGGTATTTTATTTTTAATCTTACCCAAGTTAATAATACTACCCAGCCACTTTAGAAGCATTGCTAAATATTTAATTGCAAATGAAAGTACACAATTTACAAGGCCAGTAAATTGCCTTTTTGAATTATAGATGTACCCATAACCTTAGCACCTGGATCAAGAGCAATGAGTGATGTCAATGATGTAATTCAACACTGCAGCTTTAATGACTAGTTGGCAACTCAGAGAAAGGTAAATGTTTGCAGTGAAATCAACTGTAACTATAAGGTTTTCCATCAGCAAACTTACAATACAATAAGCGAACAGCGAAGACCATAACACCAACAACTTGCAACAACTGCACTCAGAGTTCAGTGACAAAGTGAAAGAGGAAAGGGACAGAAGAGAAAGGGATGATTACAGATTGTCCTGAGGCATTTCACATTGAGTAAAGATATACACAGATTAAAAAAAAAATATTAGAATTGTTTCATTCAGGGTTATTCAATATAGTGAGAATTCAAAGTGAATTTCAATTTAAGGCCAGAGTAGCTGATCGAAGAGCATTACTGACTTAGAGAATTTATCCATTCGGCTATTTTAACCTTAAAATGTAAGTTCACTTTGAATTCTCACTTTAGTGAATAACCCGAGACTTTATAAGTGCTAGATTGTAAACTCATAGGCCGGGAGCTCTGTTTATTAAGTATCAGTATATTCCAGTTAGTTGTCTTTATACACTGTATTGTACAGTGCTGTGGAATACGTTGGTGCTACATAAATACTAAATAATAAAGAAATAGGTGGTCAAGTGAGAGTTGGGAGAGAAGATCCATGGAAAGATCTAGGAAACTGTAAAAGGTAGGAAACAGGGATAAAATAATAAAATTATTAGTTTTATGGTAAACTGTCCTTATTTAGTAAAGCATTTATGTACGGGTACTGTGTGAAGGGATGGGCTTCAACATAATGCACTACTACCTGGTTATAGGAAATTTTAAGATAGACCTAAACAGCCCCATAAAACTTGCAACATGAAAGGGCTCACTCTGTTTTCCCAACACGGTGCTTTGTTTTCAAAGATAGTGGAGTCAAGAAGGTTTTATCAGCAGCAAATTATCAACATTTACAACATGGCTCTAAAGTAAAGGGACACTCCTCCATGCTGTCGTTTACCACATTTAATGCATCGTAAAATGAATGCAATTTAAAAACAAAAACAATTAAATAAAACTGAAAGTTTGATTTAACGTTCCTTTACTTTCTGCAAATTCTGAGCATCTGCAGCTTCGTTACAAAGATCTGCTATCTGATAGCTCCAGTCCTTTTCATAATGGAGTACCAGACATGCACTGGCTTCCTCTAATGTGATCAGTGACGAGGGGGTTGTTTATACCTGCAGCTATGTTTGAAAATCACTGCAGGTATAAGCAATTATGTGCAGAGTGACAGGGATAGTGAACCTCTTTGCATCAAACCTCAACAAAGAAGGTATGTTGCTATGAAGCATGGGTGGCCCTCTAAATTAATCAACCGATGCTTAAAGTGGAAAGCAAAAAAATTTTTCAACTATCCACTAAATCTATACAATTTGTGTGATTTATATGAAACAGTTAGATTGTGAAAAGCTATATCTGTACGCGAAACATATTTGCAAAAAGACCACATGGCCATCCACCACATTAAATGGGTACTTGAAGCAACATAACCACTACAGTTTGGTGTAGTGGTTACGTTTAAGTCTCTGAGCATCATCCTCCAGTTCAACATCCAAATGTTTAAAAGTACTTTGGCAAAAAAACAAGTTCTTAACAGTATACGGAGACTGCCAGTCCTCAGTCACAGTGACAAAGAGGAGGTAATTGGATGAGAGTGCGGAGATAACACTGGGTAATGGTGCACAGAGACACTAGACAATGTAACCACTACACTGGCCTCTAATTTTTATGTCGCTTAGAATTCCCCTTTAAATGCACTCTCTTTTTAGTGAACTTCAGTGAAACAGAACATGCAGCAGCCTGAACACTGGACAGCCAAAAAGTGTTTGTTTTCAAACATCACTTCAAGGCTTGAAAAACCACATCTATCTTTAAAATCCATATTGGTCACATATAATTCTTGATCAAAACTAAAGTACATTTTGTCACCTTATCTTCATCCTCTGTGAATGGAAAATCACACTTTATTGAGATGTATGTTGCAGAAACCACATTACAGGTAGATGTCTATATTAAGGCAAAGAAAGTCTCAGTTTAAGTTCCTCTAGAGAATGTGAGCTCATTGAGCAGGGCCCTCCACCTCTCTGTTCCTTTACGTCCAGTTGTCTGGTTACAATTACATGTCTGTTAGTCCACCCATTGCACAGCGCTACAGAATCTGATGGCGCTATATAAATAATAAAATAATAAGAACAGTAACATATAGAACTGATTAACATCCAGCCTGCGTCAGTCGCCTATTGTTGGTGTGAAGTGGAATGGCCAATGAGATGAAAGGTACCTAGAGTGCCCCTTTAACAAAAACATAATTGCAGTGTTTTTTCGTAATAAGATTATTCCACCCTTCAGAAGTACATTTGCGCACACAAATGTACTTGATACATTTCTATTAAATATATATATATAGATAGATAGATAAATACATAGACACACATACGGTTTTCATTGTTTTGCTACCTTGTGAACAAGAGGGAAAGTATATAATTCAGTCTACCTGATGTCTCCTAAAATATAACAACACCGATCCTTGGATCTTTGTAAATGTCTTTTTTTGTAAGTCTTAAATAGCCTCTGTTTTGCCAGAGAGAGGGAAAACCGAAATAATTCAAGTTTTCTCTTCACATCGCATATCATTCCAAGCACATGCCCCGAGGGTACGCTGCATTGTCAACTTACACAATATTAAACAGTAGTGGAATTGTATATAGAAATCTCCACGAGAGATGATGTTTTCACAGCGATTCTCTGCCAATTCTGTACAGAGGCTTTTCACCCTGTGTAATCGTTTCAAAAAGACATATGCAGCACACTACTCTAAATCATTACCAGTCAGTCAAGCAAGCTAAAGACAGTTCCAGCAACTAAATGCATGTAATGTCATATCATATAAGCCTGGAGAAATTAAGTAATGTTTCAATAAACTGAAAATCAACAAACCCCTTTTTATCATGCTTACGTATTGTGCAAGTAAGTCAGTCTCAAGGATTTCATAGTCAGTAAAATAAAAATAGTATATGATCACTATAATATGTACCTGTCATTCAAAGATCTCATTCTCACTCTGTAAATATGATAACATTACACCAATACACTGTGCCAGCCTAGTTTGTAAATGTGATTAGACAAGATTGTATGGACAATGAGTTTTGATCATAGTTCTGTGCAGTTGGAAAGGAGAGATAAAGTATAACTGGCAGTACAATGTGCTGCTAGAACACCTGCAAACAACCACAATGGATGCTGTGTAATGCCAAAATACAATGCACTCAGTCTGTGAAAAAACTACGTGCAAAATGAGTGGCACCAAACACTGCACAAAACATTTACGTCGGATTGATTTTAAACTAAAACATAAAAAAGGAACCAAAATGAGGACATCAGAAATCCTGTAAGACATTGATAACTCCCTAACAGAAAAATAGGGGAAAATTTGCAAAAGTGGAGCTATCACTATGGAAACAATGGAATTATAGAATTAGTAGACACATTTGGATTGTTTCTTTAGTGATTGCTCCACCTTTTTGATTGTGATACTTTTATAGATCTCTCACAGTAGGAGGATTGATGAAGATCTGTATTAGCTCCACGAATGAAACCCATTCTAACATGAAAGTAATTTGCACGCTATAATTATAAATCACATTAATAGGGATAGTATTACTTATCAGTAAAAAAAATATAGCATTATTACAACTAATTATAGCTAAACCACACATCTCTCTGCACATTATTACACAGTGGTTCCGGTACAAAATGTTTACGTGTTGCCTTCTTTCTGTTTTTGAGACAAGGCTACACAATACTTTAGTCTGCTCATTCATATTAATAAAGAGCAAATACGTAGCAGAGCTTGGGGCTAAACAACTTAATGAATATACTGAATAAGCCAAACAAAACATGCATGGGAAAATATAATGACTTCCGTTCATGCATTGTTGGCCATTGTAAATATGACAGGGGAGTTATTAAAAAGGCTACTAGACATATTCGAGTTAATCTATATCAATTTATAGCAAAAGAAAGTTGACTTACAGGTTCTCTTCAACCTTTAACATAAATTAAAAAGTTACAGCATTTAACTTGTGAACATATATGTACAACTTCAATGCAGCTCAGAATTCAGTTATTGAGCCAGGTCACTATTCAAGTCAATGGGCAACAACACTGAAAAGCAGGTTCTCATGTTTAAGCTGCCAAATTAATATCTAAAAATGACATTGTATCCCTCCCCCCATGTTCAAAATGTAGTATTTCACTAAGAAACAATATTTATGAAATACTCATACTGACTGTGTTGCAATTTCCCTAAAATTACTGTCTAGTCAAAAGATATAATGAGACTAAGTAGGGACTTATTTTGTCTTAGTATTTTCTGCAGGGCACCAGCTCTATCTATACATGATCCTCCATAGACTTCAGTGCTGTACTCTTGCGCATGCACGAGGGTAAAGCAGGGACATTGGCACCTGCCACTGGCAGAAGAGGACTGGTAGGAAGACGATGGTGGCGCCAGTGAGGTTGAGGTAAGTTAAACTCACCTTTGCCTTTGCCCTCCCCCCCTGCACTGGCAGCAATTTGTCCATTGGGGGTCTTTGTAAATTATGCAAAGGCCCCAGGCAGTGCCACTTTCAGTCAACAATAAATCCCTAAATGAGTTAACATTACACAGGTTAATGTACAACCAATAAAGTAGCTGAATGTGTTTGATCTTTGGGTCATAGGGTAACCATAGCACAAGCAGTTCTGACTATTTACAGTAGCATAGAATTAAAAGGCTAAGCCTGTCAGACAAATGGTGTGCAGTAGTTGGGATTGAACTGGAAATCCATTTCCCTAACCTCCCCCTTCACTTTCATTTACAAAGCATACTTTCAAAAATGATACGGTTTCACCAACAGAACCAAATTATCAGCCACCTGTTTGCATTTACATATATTTTGCGCCTTGGTAAATGAAATACTAAATTAAAGCTATTGAGGAAAAGGGACTAAAATCTGCTAAATGTGCGAGCTATAAGACATGTATTCTGTTATTTCGTCATTCTACTTTTGCATGTGTTTCATAATTAGTAGAAATGTGAGAAACCCCAGTATTTTTTTTTATTTTATTAAAACTGTAAATTTAAAAACGGAAGCTTTATTGCCTTAATGGAAGGTAACTTTCATCAGGGGGATGGGGATTAAAAAGAAACAAAAACTAGCAGTAAAACAAACATTAGGGCCCACAATATACAGGGTCAAAGTTCTAAAAGTGTGAAAATTGTCATGGAAACCTGAGGAATGCTAATCACTTCACTGTTATAACTTTGCTCCAGAATTGCACATTATACATAAACCCCAAACAAACGATTAAGACGCTTATACGTTAAAAAAATCGAAACACAACAGCACCACATTTCAACGATAACACATATGTTGGTAAGCAAGCACTAGCATTCTTACACAAGGCAGCCCCCCCTTTATCAGTGTGTGAAAAGATGGGGGAGGTCCTTGCATAGAAGTGGAGACAATAAAGATTTAGAAGGGAGGAGGGCTCCAAATCTACAAGATAATAAAAAGCAAAGGGATCAGGTGGGCAGTTTTTTGGAGTTACTGCAGTCCCACTGGCTGATTTAAAGGGACGAGTGGGCGTACACTGTTAGTGGGCAAATTGACTTTTTAACCCCTTCAAGTCCAGGCTTAATCTAACCACTATTATGGTGCCATGCCATACCTAATGAAGGGGTTAATCATAAAGTGTATGATGTGAAGTGACTGTATATTAATACATTTGTAGTAAACTCTGACACTTCAGATTTTAACAGTGTCCAAATATACCTTTACGGGTTTTGGTGTAAAGTCCCGAATTAAAACATTGCCTAACAAATATAGAAATTGGGAGTCAATCACACAAAAAAAAACAAAAAACATCTTTTGGTTTCCATGGGGATTGCTCCAGAGTCCAGATTGTGCAATTTTTACCAGGATTTATTTTTAAAAAATACGAAATGATTCGTTTAGCGTTAATTATTCTCCTGCCTAATCAACACTTTCTATAAATACTTTTTTTCCCATAACGATTAGAATTATTATTATTAGCATTAGGCAGTGGTCGATCGGTACCGAAGCGGTTCATGAACTACTACTAATCCTGTCAACCTAAGCCAATCTCATAATGTGGATCCAAAAGGAGCTCCCTGTTTATTGCAGCTCTGATTTATATTGTGCATGTAATGGAAACCAAACGATACGATCAATGTGTACAGCCATAAACCTGTAGTAAGGAAGCGAGGACTCTGAACTGTTGGGAGTCAGCAACAAAATGGTCAGTCAAGACTCAGCAAACCATAGCAACATCTAAAATGCTGATCCCATGGGCAAAGCACGCTGTATCCAGGTCTTAGAATGTCTTGGAATGATAAGGATTCCAGCACAGAGCTCACTTCCATTTACTTCAAGTGCAACAGTGCAAGACAAGGTGCAGCTAGTTATCACGCCTCCTGCACAGCGCTGGGCTAGAAAGGGGAAGTGTGCTTTGTCTGAAAATGGTTACAAATAAAAAGGTTCTGAGTCTTACCTCCAGTGCTGTCCCTGGATCCAGTTAGTAGTGTGTTGCTGGTGATGTGCCCTTCAGTATGGCGGAGTCACAGAGCTCAGTAACTGAGCTGGAGCAGCCAGCAGGTCTAGCACTGATGAGAGCAGCAGACAACAGTAGAGCAGGCTGGCAGGAGAAGGGGGTGTAAAACTGGGGGATGGTATGTAATTGGAGCTGGAGGAGTGGAAAGTTGTGCAGAATATAGGCTTATTGGAAAGCATTGATAATATTTAGCATTGGTGTTTCTATATACGAGGAGACAGAATTAGTGGTTTTATTGTATTTTTTTTTCCTTTTCCATTTTTGATTAAATCATATTCAGTTCCTGATTGGTTTAAGTAGTTGGGTGATCACTTGCACTAGCATTAAGTGAGCTTATCCACTAAACCGGGATTTGACAGTGCATTGCACGTTTTCTTTCAGTAAAGACAAATTAGGGTTTTATTATATTTACTTTTTTTTTTTTTTTATACTAAATACTAAACTGTAGTGAATTAAAAAATGAATTGCATAATTTAGGCTAAAATGGCAGACTTGGAGAATTTTTATACATCAACACTTTTGCCTAATTCGATTTCCAATTACTGCAGTTCACCGGATTATTCTAAAAACGTGGAATGGTAGAACCCTGCATAACACAGGGGACATTTTAGACTCCAATAGCTAAACTGGAAAGGTTCTCCAATTCCGCTATAGGATATTATGTCATCCAGTTTTCAGTGCACAGCACTATCATTTGAAGTTTAGTGAAAAACCTTGCCAATATTTAGTGAATAAGCCCTATTTCCTGGGTTATTATATTGTAGGGAAATGAAAATAAAATGTAAAAGAATTTAAAGGACCACTCTGGGCAAAATAACCACTTCAACTAAAAGAGGTGGTTGTGGTATCTGGGGTACTGTGGCCCTGTCTAAATTTTGAACATTTAACACTGAGGTACTGTCCACAGGTGCGCAAATATATATATATATATATATATATATATATTTTGTGTGAATATTTAAGCCACATTAAAGGAACACTATAACGATAGGAATACAAAACCTTAAAGACGTTGTGTCCCCCCATCTCCGATATCAAATGGGTCAAAAACTTTGAACACTTATCTCTTTCCAGTGCCAATGTTCTTTTGATGCTGGCTCTGTGTTCGCCTCCCCGACGCCAGTCATTAAGGCAAGCATGGCAAGCATTAGCCCTTCCTTGATTAAATGCTTTCCTATGGGGGATTTGAAGATGCTGGATGTCCTCATGCAAACCATGAGGTTTTCCAGCCACTAGAGGCAGTCTTAACTCTGGAATGTAAACATTGCTGTTTCTCTGAAATTACAGTATTTTACATTGCAGGATTAAGGGATCTGAGTACTCAGACCATTTCAATGAGCTAAAGTAATCTGTGTGCCTGTAGTGTCCCTTTAAAGTCTTGGATTCACAAGAACTTCTTTTAACTAGAAGCGAGCCGAGAACTACCCGCAGTGCAACCACACAAGG
Source organism: Pelobates fuscus (assembly GCF_036172605.1). Classification (NCBI taxonomy): domain Eukaryota; kingdom Metazoa; phylum Chordata; class Amphibia; order Anura; family Pelobatidae; genus Pelobates; species Pelobates fuscus. Next base: position 198,074,938 of record NC_086321.1, on the reverse strand, counting down.
ACCATAGCTGGTTAGGGGGCCTGTTCATTTTTCTTCCTGGCCATACTGTGTGTCAATGTGTATGTGCCAGTGTGTGTATCTCTTTCGATGTATCGGAGTGTGGCAATGTGCATTTATATATGTTGTTGAGGGAATATATATTAGGCCTGCTTTACTAAACAGCAGCCTGATGTTTCTCAATTAAATTTCCCATGGAGAGATGTTCGGTTTGCAAGATACATTGCTGGTATTCTGCAAACCACGGTAAGGGTCCCTGGGGCAAAGCATTTTTTGAGCAGTGTGAGCCAGTGCTCCAATAGCACTAGTTGCTATGTAACAGCCAGACCAAGACTTGTATATAACTTAGGAGTTCCTGAGATGTGAACTAATTGACACTCACCTGTAGCTAGTCAATTAACAGGCAGGTTTTTAAAAGAAGGGATCAGCCTTATGCAGAGTGAGGGAGAAAGAGCCAGAGGAATCGTGTGTCTTCCATGTATATTTTGTTATTGCAAATTGGTAAGTGGGAAAGCCACCCAATTCCAGGTAGTGATTACAGTGTTTAGTACGCGCTCAAACAAGAGCAAGGAGTTTTGTTTATTCTTATTTTGAAGCACCGGTATATTTTGCACCAAATAAATTGGGAAAACTGAGCTGGATGTGTCCTGGACTTTGATTACCCTAGAAGGCAGTGGTTTACCATAAGATCTGTGACAAAATCCTACCTGTAAAAGAGGTGGTTTTGTTACAATGTGTATGTGTGAACAAACACCTACACCAAGCATGTCAAACTCAAAGTCTGGCACGGGCCACATAAACAACACACATAGTCACTGATAGGCACACACATTTACTCATTCTTGCACTCACATCATTTAATTTATTGTTCTCTACCTTTGGGAACTGGTGTGGGGATCTTCTGTATGTCTATAAATTGTTGTTTAATGCCCTGCTTACCTGGGATATGGCCATCTGGCACTTTTATAACTTTCACCTCTAGGGCCGGTGTACTAAGAAATCAAGCTGTATCCACCGTAACTTCTAACCATCTCTCCAGTAAAAGCATTTTAAGAGCTGAAGCTAGCAGGAAAGTATTTGCTCCAAGCTGTGTGGCCTTAAAAAAATTCGGCCACGTCCCTAATGCAAACTGAACAGTAGGCCTGGGAATCGAGTGCCAGATTTTAGTCACCGTGAAGAAAAGGAAATTCATCTGCTTGTTCCTTGTTCCGCCCTGAGTGGAACCCCAACATGAAGTGAATAAGGGGTCTATTCAGCGTAATAATTCAGATTAGTTCCGAAAGACCCAGAGCTGTGAAATATGGCGTCCAGGCTGGTGCACTGCTAGTCTCCACTCCTTTTTTTTATTTTTATGTTATTTGTTTAAAGTTGCACCCGCCGGCATCTAATGCAGCCAGTATGTCTAATAATTATTTATTTATTCAGGGATTTAAACTTGCAACAAAGAAAGTCAAGTCAATCAAAAGCAATTGGAATTCTCTAAATTTGCTTCCAAAGCCAAATAGTTAGGGCAAAAGGGTGCTTGATCAACATCCAAATTACAATAATTTAAATGAACGTTTGATGTATTTTTTTTTTTTTTTTACCAATAACCGAATAGTTTCAAAGTGAATTTCCACATTCAGGGCCAAGATTTACATATGCATTGAAATTCGTTTTTACCTCCTCGAACTTTGGATGAAGCAGAAGATGCTCATTATTATTATTATTATTGGTATTTATATAGCGCCAGCTTATTCTGCAGCCGTTTACAATAAATTAAAATATAACGGGAATACAAGCTAAGTGGAATCAAAGTTTGTTTTTCAGTAATTCTTCAGTGAAACAATGAGAAAAGAATATAATTTAAATTAATTGTCTTCATTCCAATAAAATAAAACCATATAATGCTGATAACTGTTGGTTTCCATCAGGATTGTTTTTTGTTTTTTCATTTGTCCTTGCAAACCTATGGCATTTTCCTGTCCAGCTTTAACATGTAATTATTGAGCCTATATTACTCTGGCCCTCGGAGACCCCTCAATAAAGATTGTAAGTTGTAAAATGCTTCTACGTAATGCTACATCTTTAAAGGGTTACTCAAACCATCTTTTTCTTTGAATAATTCCCTATTGGGCATTATTCTTTAAATCTCCCCCCTAAACGACACTGAAAAAAAAAAGGAATAAAAATGAGTTTTACTCTCATTAATCCAATGCCAGGTGAACCTCTTGGCTCTGCTCAGCACGTTCACTTGTGAAATCAAGGGAGTGACGTGGAGGTCCAATCAAAGGTTTCTCATAGAGCAGCCTTTGATTGTACCATTTATCCAGCTCACAGCGCATCCATATGGCCTGAGGTGGCAAAGGGTGTGAGGAGCGAGAGAAGGATGGAAGGCAGGAGAAAAAAAAAACTTAGTGAAGAGGATAGGGAGAAGGAAGGACTGTAGTTAAGGATAGAACAATTGTGTGCACTGGTGACAGACATAAAATATGCAGAGAATTGACATTAGGCCGTCCAGAACAGAGTTCTGAGCTGCTTAAATCATGTGTGCCAGGTTTGTAACAAGCCCCTGGAACGCAAGTACAAATATCTCTGAATGTGCAGTGTTTCAAGCAGAAACATTTAGACTCCATTCACCATGACCACTTCAGAGAGCAGAAGTGGTCATGGTGGTTGGAATAACCCTGTAAGTCCTCCTCTAGTGGCTGTCTGTTTGGTTTCAATATGCCTGAAAACACTTTGAGACGCCTCACAGCTTTTGGCACACTGCAATTTGGAGTGACGAGACCAAAATTGAGCTTTATGGTCACAAAAAGGTGAAGTTTCTGGAGTGACCATTGCAGACTTCTGACCTTAAAGGGACACTTTAGTCACCCAGACCACTTCAGCTCAATGAAGTGGTCTGGGTGCCAGGTCCCTCAGGTTTTAACCCTTCACATGTAAACATAGCAGTTTCAGAGAAACTGCTATGTTTACATAGCAGGGTTTATCCAGCCTCTAGTGGCTGTCTTCTTGACAGCCTCTTGAGGCGCTTCTGCGATGCTGGATGCGAAATTTGCATCCAGCGTGCAGAACATCCATAGGAAAGCATTGAGAAAATGCTTTCCGATGGACTGTTAGAATGCGTGCTCGGCTCTTGTCGCGCATGCGCCTTCCGCTCCACTCAGGAGCTGACGTCGGCGGGGGAGGAGAGGTAACCAGCGCCGAGGGAGCCCGGCGCTGGATTAAGGTAAGCTGCTGAAGGGCTTTCAACCCCGGTCAGCGCCACGGGAGGGGGACCCTTAGGCTGTGGGTCCCCCAAGGATGACATAGTGTCAGGAAAACGGGTTTGTTTTCCTGACATTATAGTGATCCTTTAATATCATCAAGCCACTCTGGGGAGATCTCAAACGTGCGGTTCATGCAAGACGACCAAAGACTTTGCATGACCTGGAGCATTTTGCCAAGACAAATGGGCAGCTATAACACCTGCAAGAATTCGGGGTCTCATAGGCAACTATTACAAAAGACTGCACGCTGTCATTGATGCTAAAGGGGGGGCAAGACACAGTATTAAGAACTAATGGTATGCAGACTTTTTAACAGGGGTAATTTCATTTTTTTATTTGTTGCCATGTATTGTTTTATGATTGTGCCATTCTATTATAACCTACAGTTGGATGTGAATCCCATAAGAAATAAAAGAAATGTGTTTTGCCTGGTCAATCATGTTTTTTTTTTTTAAAATAGTACATATATTACCAATTCTCAAAGGGTATGCAAACTTTTGAGCACAACTGTACATTCTTGCAGTGACATTTTCTGTATTAATTTAGTCTAGGTAAGTTTCTGTTTTATTAAGGAATTTTGTAACATTACAGAAAGAAAGAAATGCATGAGGTTAGTGTGGGGAAATAAGCAGGTTTCTGTTTCGGTTCATATCGTCAGACAAATCGAGATGCGCAGATCTCTCAGCAGGTCATAACATCATAAGTTTGTAGTTCACCTGTTACAGGTTTAGTGGAAGACATAAATAGAAAAGAAAAATGACTGCAGAGTGAGGCTACACTGACTCTGAAGTAAAAAAGTGGACTAAATGGGCAACAAGTATGGGCATAACCAGGGCTCGAGTCCTGCAGGAACGCGTGGGAACGGCATTCCTGCACTTTTTTCACAGCAGGAACGCCGTTCCCCCGGCAGGCACTCAGGGGGCGGCAAAAAATGCCGCCCCCAAATGCCCTCTGTTCCCCCTGTCATGGGGGGGCCACCTGATTGCCCCCCCTCCTCACCCCCGGCGAGCGGCTCTCTCCCTGTCACACGCGGCGAGGGAGCTGTGTCCTCTCTGCTCCCTCTCGCCGCGTGGGTTGTCTGCTGATGCCGGGAGCCGGAATATGACGTCATATTCCGGCTCCCTGCATCAGAAAACGGCGCGCGGCGAGAGGGAGCAGAGAGGACACAGCTCCCTCGCCATGTGTGACAGGGAGAGAGCCGCCCGCCGGGGGGGAGGAGGGGGGCAATCAGGTGGCCCCCCCATGCCAGCCTCACTGCAGCCCCACTGGACCCCAGGGACCCATCCATGCCAGCTTTCCTGAAAGGTAGGGAGGCTGGGTGGGTGGGCAATGTTTATTTGAATAATTTGTATATATGTATGTCTGTTGGTGTATGTGTATGTATGTCTGTGTGTATGTCTGTTAGTGTATGTGTGTGTATGTCTGTGTGTATAAAATCTAAAACAGAAAAAGGACACAAATGGCGCTAAGCTAATAAGATCCGGTGCAGCAAAACCACCGAAGTGTAATGTCACCACTTACACTAAAATGTGATAAATTCTGAAAAATAAAGTGATCTGCGCACACAGAAAAGACAAGTGTGAGTTTTACCTCTTACACAGGGTATTCTTGTATGTTCACACTACAGACAGTATGTATCACCTATATACAGGTAAATAAAATACACATAGTGTAAACTGTAAAAAGCAAATAATGTTTTAAAATTGATATATATCATCAAACTCACAATTTTCAGAGCCCATTTAAAGTTGGCTCTAGACTTATAGCGCTTTTCATCTCACTCTTGAGATATCCAGTATTGGAAAAGTGTGTACATCCACAGGAACCTGGAACTGGTGGCTTGCAGTGATGCTCCAAAAAGTCCAAGGCAGGTGTGTAGTTAAAAGTGTTTTTATTCCAAGAGTTATTTTAAAATACAAAATATATATATATACACAGTAAAATATATATATATGAGCAGCACAACGCGTTTCAACCTTTCAATAGGTCTTTCTCAAGTGCATCTGGTTTTACAATGGGCTCCAAAGCCCTAATATATACCAAACAAACAATTAATTAACTTCATAATACTACACATCTGTGGATATGTTCCCACCCATGTCCAAATATGGTCACAGCCGGAAGTGTTATGCCACACTCAATATGGCTACATTTCCGTCTGTGTACCTCTATCCCCAGCCCCCCCCCAACATGTCCGATATTACATTTAGCTATATCAGTCCGTGTGCCTCCAATTTGCTGTCTTTTCGGTCTTCTTTTCGTCGCGTCATTTCCGTTAGTGACGTCGTGATGCGGTCCGATACGTCACTTCCGGTTATAGTTTTTCCGGTCTATCGTGATCTTCCAAGCAATTTCGGCGCACAAATGTCCATCATTAAGAAGGGCAAAGTGCCAGTAGTTCATATTGCACATGAATAGGAGGACAAACGTTTAGAAGGAAGGGGAAAAAACGTATTAGTGTTGGGAAAAAGAAGGGAAGGTACTTATGTTTACATATAAGTGGAGCATTTTGAAAAATAAATAAATATAAAAGAATGAGTAAACATATCCCAAAAAGATTCTTAATATTAGGAAATGTCACCACTACATGGATGTTACCCCCTCCATCTAAAAGTGCAATTTTTAAGACAAGAAATATATAAGAAATGTATATAAAATACATATATTCCCCATTATAAAATGCTGTTGATCTCAAAATCGATGTTGAGACCCAAAGGAGATAAGGTGCGTATTTCAAAGATCCACTTTACTTCTTGAAATTAAGTACTCAAGAAGTAAAGTGGATCTTTGAAATACGCACCTTATCTCCTTTGGGTCTCAACATCGATTTTGAGATCAACAGCATTTTATAATGGGGAATATATGTTATGTTATATTATGAAGTTAATTAATTGTTTGTTTGGTATATATTAGGGCTTTGGAGCCCATTGTAAAACCAGATGCACTTGAGAAAGACCTATTGAAAGGTTGAAACGCGTTGTGCTGCTCATATATATATATTTTACTGTGTATATATATATATTTTGTATTTTAAAATAACTCTTGGAATAAAAACACTTTTAACTACACACCTGCCTTGGACTTTTTGGAGCATCACTGCAAGCCACCAGTTCCAGGTTCCTGTGGATGTACACACTTTTCCAATACTGGATATCTCAAGAGTGAGATGAAAAGCGCTATAAGTCTAGAGCCAACTTTAAATGGGCTCTGAAAATTGTGAGTTTGATGATATATATCAATTTTAAAACATTATTTGCTTTTTACAGTTTACACTATGTGTATTTTATTTACCTGTATATAGGTGATACATACTGTCTGTAGTGTGAACATACAAGAATACCCTGTGTAAGAGGTAAAACTCACACTTGTCTTTTCTGTGTGCGCAGATCACTTTATTTCAGAATGTCTGTGTGTATGTCTGTTAGTGTATGTGTATGTATGTCTGTGTGTATGTCTGTTAGTGTATGTGTATGTATGTCTGTGTGTATGTCTGTTAGTGTATGTGTATGTATGTCTGTGTGTATGTCTGTTAGTGTATGTGTATGTATCTGTGTGTATGTCTGTTAGTGTATATGTATGTCTGTGTGTATGTCTGTTAGTGTATGTATGTGTGTGTGTATGTCTGTGTGTATGTCTGTTAGTGTATGTGTATGTATGTGTGTGTGTATGTCTGTTAGTGTATGTGTATGTCTGTTAGTGTATGTGTGTTAGTCTATGTACGTGTGTGTATGTCTGTTAGTGTATGTCTGTTAGTGTATGTGTATGTATGTGTGTGTGTATGTCTGTTAGTGTATGTGTATGTATGTGTGTGTGTATGTCTGTTAGTGTATGTGTGTATGTCTGTTAGTGTATGTGTATGTATGTGTGTGTATGTCTGTTAGTGTATGTGTGTATGTCTGTTAGTGTGTGTGTGTGTGTGTATGTCTGTTTGTGTGTGTGTATGTCTGTTAGTCTATGTGTGTGTATGTTAGTTCATGTCTGTTGGTGTATGTATGTGTGTGTTTGTGTCAGTGTGTGTGTGTGTGTGTGTATGAGTGTATTTACGTCTGTTATCATATGTACGTGTGTGTGAGTGTATGTGCTTCTGTTAGTGTATACATGTTTGCGTGTATGTGCTTCTGTTAGTGTATGCATGTGTGTGTGCGTATGAGTGTATGTGCTTCTGTTAGTGTATGCATGTTTGCGTGTATGTGCTTCTGTTAGTGTATGCATGTGTGTGTGCGTATGAGTGTATGTGCTTCTGTTAGTGTATGCACATGTTTGCGTGTATGTGCTTCTGTTAGTGTATGTTTGTAAGTGTCTGTCAAATCAGTGAGTCTGTTTGTCATTTAGTGTGTGTGTGACTATTAGTGTGTGTCTGTCAGTGTGTTTGTGTGTGTCTCTCTGTCAATGAATGAGTGTGTGTCAGTGAATGTGTGTGTGTGTCAAATCAGTGACGTCTGTGTGTTTGTCACGTAGTGTGTGTGTTACTGTCAGTGTGTATCTGCCAGTGTGGGTGTCTGTCAGAGAGTGTGCTTAGAGGGACACTATAGGCACCCAGACAATTTCAGCTCATTGAAGTGGTCTGGGTGCAGTGTCCCAGTCCCCTTAAACCTGCAAGTGTAATTATTGCGGTTTCTCAGAAACTGCAATAATTACCTTGAGGGGTAACTCCACCTCTAGTGGCTGTCTATCAGACACTAGAGGGACTTTCGGGTTGTTAGGTGACCAAAAGTCGCCTAACTGATGCTGGACGTCCTCACCCCTGTGCATGAGGACATCCAGCATCTGCTAAATACCCATAGGATTTTAACCCCATCAGTGTCGAATGAGGGAGGGGGGGGCACTACAGGGAATTATAGTGCCAGGAAAACAGCTTTGTTTTCCTGGCACTATAGTATTTCTTTAAAAGGAGCAGGAAAAGGTGGAGTCTAAAGAGGAAGGGGTGGGTTCTTAATCAGGAAGCGGTGCGCCCTTGACAGGAAGGGGTGGTAAATTTAGATTAGGGGGTGCTCCGGTATAGTCATGCCTAGGGCAGCACAAAATTAAAATACACCACTGTGTGAGTGTCTGAGTATGTGTGTGCGTCTGTGAGTGTCTGAGTGCATGTGTGTGTCTGTGAGTGTATGTGTGTGCACGCGTTTATATATGCATACGAGTGGGGTTTTTTTTGGTGGGGGAGAGTTCCCACACTTTTTTCCCCAGGACTTGACCCCTGGGCATAACCCAAGGTGATAAACAGTAAAAAAAATACCAAAAGTCAGAATTGTTGGGAGGGAGAGCAAGAGTCCAGCTTCCGACAAAAACTAACGAAGGGTGTGCCTATAAGATAGAGTAAATAACTCGGAACCCACGGTATAGGGAATGTCGATAAAAAATAATAAATCTTTAATGGAGAAATATTAAAAATCTGTAATAAACAAAAAAAAATGCTACCAAATAAAAAAGGGAAAAAAGTGCTAAACACACTAAATCTGGGTCTTAAATAGAGACTACCTACTAAATCTCAAATATATTGAAATGTGGAGTTAAATACTCCTTGAGAGGGTAGAATATCAGGCGTATGGAGTGACATAGATGAAGAGCAGGTAGACAGTATAGCCACCAGTGAGCGTAGATAGTAGGGTAGGTGAAATATTCGTAGGAAGTTGAGTAATAGGTACTTATATATGGCTTGAGAATCCTACATATATCTAGGGATAGTGTTCAGAGCCTCTATTGTAGGGGAAGATGTGGATGAAACAGAATCCCCCCCTTGTGGCCTGAGTATAAACTAAACCCTCATTTTTCTTTTCTATTTATCAATTTTGTGGTTTTAATACCAGGACTATCGATTTTACCATTTAATTAAATTTATTTAATACACCTTTGAACTTATATACACTATGGCGGGTTTCCTGTCCAACAAACCGGACAGTAGCATGTGGTGCAGGGACTCAGATAATGTATTCTCAGTCAAACAACTAGACTATTCGAATTCTGCCCCTTACAGAATCTCTATAAAAAACAAATAAAATCCAACTGGGAGATTTCATGCCTTGAAAACTATATCAAGAAAGAAATGATCCCCCGGGGTTTGAGGGTCCGGAATATACCATCGTCCTATACAGATAACATTGAATTAACTAAAGAGTGGGAGTCTGTGGCTGGAATTTCTTCCAAACGCTTAATGGAAATGTTTATAAAATTCGAAAAAGAGAAAGTATTAGAGGTTAATTTGAACCTTGAGAAAGAGATTGCTACAGTACAACAATACCAGTCAAATTCAGAATTCACTCAGTTTGAGACTAGACTTAAAAACAACTTCGATACATTTCAAAATAACATAAAAATACGCAAGCACCAGAAATTTGTCAGGGACTCCAGAGACTACCAAACTAATAATGTCTACCGACACTTTAATCGAAGAGTAAGGACCAATTCAGACAATTATCTAACATCAGATTACGAGTCCTCTGATACCGACACTGATGAGACGAATAGATCACAAACTGACCCCCAGCCACAGACTTCAACTGCCCCTACATACACCAACCCTAAGGGAATACTTAAGAAAGGGGTGAATTTTTTAGAGATGGGCCATCCAGACGGCATGCAAATTCGCAGAAACTCTACACGAAACAGGGAAGGGAGCAGAGCAAGGGGAAACGGCAGGAAAAGATTTTGATCCCTAATAACGGCTCTGAACCTGACTTAAGAGTCATTAACCTCTCTAAACAGGTCCTCAATAACGACCACCTCCCATTACTAGAGAAGGGGTTATCCTTTGTGCCAGTACCCCCTTTTAACAAATTAAAGACCTTAACCTGTTTGCCCGTAAATTAGCACTCCATAAATTCCATGAGCTTAATAAAGAAAAGAAGGCAAAATCTCATGGTATGTCAAATAGAGAATACGAGTGCCTCATGACCCTCATGGATTTTTTTTTTTTTTTATAAATCTCTTTATTTGTTCACCGTACAGCAACAATTGTCTTAGGCTCGCAGGCCAGTAAGAAAGATCATCTAGGAGTATACAATTTAGGTCTGGTAGCGAACAAGTTATCATAACATAACAGTTTATAGAGTGTTGCATAAGTACTTTATAGCTTTTTTTTTTTTTTTTTTTGGGGGGGGTTTTTGAAAAAGAGTAGGAGATCATATGCATTAAGAAGTAACAGTAAGTGTAGGGCTCGTAGGCCTCAAATGAACATTCGTGGCTACATAATATGTCTGCATCTTATATTTTTCTGCTTATAATTCAGCAGTTTTTCAACATATTGTGCTTGTTAATACCATCGATATGCATAAGATGCAGTGTCCTTTTCTGTGAGTGTATAGTGTGTGTATGTCAAGACTGTAGTGTGTGTAAGTAAACAAAAATAGCGTGTTCCCATAGGTGGGGTATTTCATCTCATATTTGAGTACCTTTTTGCCCTTCCGGGTAGAGTGTACGTGATGATATCTATGTGAGATGTCTTTATTTTTAGGTAGTGAGGAAGATCAGAGTGTTGGTAGGCGATAGGATAGGTGGGGTGTGGTGGTGTTCGTGTCGGCGTCCCCCTCCGGGTCCCTGCGATGCAGCCCCCACGGCAAGCGAACCCCATGGCCCAGTGAGAGATGGCCTGGTTCGCTCGGACCACCCATCCCCAGCGTCAGATTGTATGTGTGGGAGACCACACCAGAGGTCTAACGTTGAGGTTACTATTCTCGGGGGTATTCCCTTGGTATAAGGGTGTTTGTGTTTCCGGCAGTGTTATCGTGCTGTGGTATGTTCTAATGCCCAACCTCTTGTCCCCCTCCCTCATGCTAGGCCGTGATTTATTTAATGTCCTCTGGCTTTGTAAATGAACCATGGTTGCCATAGCTCCGCGTGCCTGGCCTCTCGACCCGTTAGGGATGCCTGCAGTGCCTCCGCCAGTTGTATGTCTCCGACCCTATGGCGCCACTCCTCTACCGTGGGGGTCTCCACACGTTTCCAGTACATAGGTATAAGGGCCTTGGCTGCATTCAATAGGTGTCGGAGTATGAACTTCTTATATCCAGATATGGACTGAGAGGTGATATGGAGGAGGGCCAGTTCTTTGGACCACTCTGTGTCGTCCCCTAGGACCACTTTGATTTCTGTCCTGATTCGTTCCCAGTATGGTATAATGGTACTACAGTCCCACCACAGGTGTACCACCGTCCCCCTTTCCTCCTGGCATCTCCAGCATGTTGGGGACACCTCCGGGAATATTCTGTGTAAGGCGACTGGCGTTCTGTACCACATGGAGATCAATTTGTAATTGACCTCCTGGTAGTGAGAACTGGAGGAGCTCTTGTGTTGCCACAAGAGCGCTTTGTCCCACTTCGATGTTGATATGGATTCTCCCAGTTGGTCTTCCCATTGTCTCTTGAAGGTGTGGTTATTCGCGGTGGTACTGACTATTAAGTGCTGGTAGAGCTGTGAGACTGCCTTGTCGAGCTGCGCTCCTCGGTGGCACATATCCTCGAACCAGGTGAGTTCTCTATGCAGCTGTTCTTTGAGTGGAAGCGATTCATAATAATGTGTCAGCTGCATATGTCGGAGGGACGCCATTGGCGTAAGAGGTCTATCTGCCAACAGTGTGCGTAGGGGCTGTATCGTTCCTTCCTTAAGCACAGTGTATATTGGGATGTAGTCCCTTTCCTCCAGGAATATCCAAGCCCGGGCCGGGACGCCTCCCCCTATACCCGCGTTAGGGGTAATGGGGATCAGGGGGCTAGGGATCGGGGAGACCTGTGTGGTTTTCCTTATTTTCCCCCATGTCACCAGTGTTTGAGTCACTGGGTTCCCTGTCCCCCCGTCATTGTGTCGTCTCGATCCTCCTTGCCACACTGCTGCTTTAAGTTTAGCTTTCGAGTCTCCTCTGTCCAGAGTCACCCATAGTTTTGGAGGGTCATTTGCGTGCCATTCTAGAATTCGCTGCATCGTGGTTGCTTGATGGTATCGTTGGAAGTCTGGGAGTGCCAGCCCCCCCTCTCTTCTAGGTAGGCATAGAATTTTGTGTCGTAGTCTGGACCTTTCTCCTCTCCAGACGTATCGTATGATAGCCGATTTTAGGGTGGAAAAGAAGATTGGCGGTGGTGCCAGTGGGATTGTTTGAAATAGATAGAGGATTCTCGGTAGCACATTCATCTTAAGTACGGCACTTCGACCATGCCATGTAATGTGCGGGTATCTCCAGTTGTCGAGATCTCTAGTTACCTGTTGGAGGATGTGTGCGAAATTATGCCGGTAAAGCTCTTGGGGGTTCGTAGTTATCCAGACACCGAGGTATTTCATCCTCCCTACGCACCATCGGAACGGGAAGGCGGCTCCCATTTCTGTGTATTCTCCTGTTGGGAAGGTCAAGTTGAGTACCTCACATTTTGAGAGGTTCAGCTTGAATCCCGATATCCTCTTAAATTTTTCAAATTCCAGGAGCAGGCATGGGATCGTGATCCGTGGTTTAGATATAAAAAAAAGGAGGTCATCCGCGTAAGCGGCTACCTTGTGTTCCGTGTCCTTCCATGTGTATCCCGTGATATCTGGGTTCTGTCGGATCGCCTGCAGCAACGGTTCCAGTGTTATTGCGAACAGGAGTGGTGACAGGGGACACCCCTGTCTCGTTCCGTTGTTGATCGCAAAGCTAGGTGTCAGGGCCCATTCACTCGGACCGTTGCGCGGGGCGAGTCGTACAGCGCCGTTATCCATGTCAGCATGTTTTGTCCGAGTCCCATGGCTCGCAGCGTGTCCGGCATGTATGACCAGTTGACGCGGTCAAAAGCTTTTTCAGCATCCGTGGAAAGTAGCAAGATCTTATCCCGTGACTCTCGGGCTCTGTGCTGTATAGAGAAGAGGCGTAAGGTGCTGTCTCGGGCTTCTCTCCCTGGTATGAACCCTGTCTGATCCGCGTGGATCAGACTCGGTAGCACGCGTTGTATCCTGGTTGCGAGCACTTTAGTAAGCAGTTTCGTGTCCACGTTTAGTAGGAATATTGGACGGTAACTGCTGCATTGTTCGGGGTCTTTCTCGGGCTTAAGTAACACTGTGATGGTAGCTGCCAGAGATTCTGGTCCAAGTCGTTGTCCCTCGGTGATGGCGTTGACCGCAGTCGTCAGTCTAGGCAAGAGGATGGAAGAAAAGCGTTTGTAATATCCCGTGGAGAAGCCGTCAGGTCCCGGAGCTTTGCCCAGTTTGGTGCGCTTCAGGGCCGCAGCCATCTCTTCAATACTAATCGGGTCGTCCAGTATGTTAGCTGCTTCCATTGTCACTGTTCTGCTTACGGTGTTATGCAGGTATTCATGGATATATGTGTTGTTATGCTGCGTCGGTGGCGTAACTCCGGGGCCAGATAGGTTGTATAAGGCGTGGTAAAATCGACGGAATTCATTTGCGATGTCGTCTGGGTGTTGGGATGAATTCCCTGTCGGTAGTCGTATTTTGTGCACCCGTGTGCGAGGGGTATCGCCTTTCAGGATGCGGGCCAAGTATTTGCCACCTTTGTTTGCGTGGATATAAAAAAAGTTTTTTGAGTGTTGTAGAAATCGGTGGTGTCTGCTCGTAATTAGGTCCCTGAGTCGGTGTCGGGCCTCTGTTAAGTCCCTTTGTATGTCGGCACGTTGAGCTTCTTTGTGTTGGAGTTCCAATCTCGAGATGGTAGCATATAGGTCCGTCATTTCCCTCAGAGTTGCTTTTTTCTTGCGTGAGGCGATTTTGATGAGTGTGCCACGGATGGTGCTCTTGTGGGCTTCCCACAGTGCGATTGGTGAAATGTCCGCCACGTCGTTTTCTTGAAAGTATAGGTCAAGAGCTTGTGTAATTTCCCCTTTCACCTCCGGGTCCTGGAGCAGGGACTCGTTCAAGCGCCAAGTCCATTGTGCCGGCTTGAACATCGGCGATTCCAGTTCCACTGTCACAGGACCGTGGTCAGACCATGTAGCGGGTTCTATGGTGGCCTTCTGTAATCGGGGCAATCCTTCCTGTTGAAGTAGCAGGTAGTCAATTCGCGAATAGCGCCCATGGAGTGCGGAGTAATGAGTGTAGTCTTTGGTATCTGGATTGAGCGCTCTCCAGCAGTCTACTAGCCCCAGGTCGTCCATTGACTTACGGATTGAGTGAAGGCTAGATCGTGGTATATGGCTGTGCCCTGTGGAGGTGTCTATGTGGGGTTCTAGAGGGGTGTTAAGGTCCCCCCCCCAGGATGAGTGTGCCCTCGGAGAATTCCCGCAGCTTGTTCAGTGTTCTTCGGATGAAGCGTGCCTGGTTCTTATTGGGCACATAGACTGACGCTAAGGTGTAAAGTTTGCCTGCGGTGGTGCCTTTTAGGAAGAGAAATCTCCCTTGTGTGCCTGTCATCTTACCTAGTTCTTTAAAGTCCAATTCGGCCGCGATTAGTATTGCAACTCCAGCTCTGCGGGCCGTGGGGTGATTGCCAAAGGAGTTGTTAGGGAAATGTCGGTTTCGGAGTTTAGGCGCGGAGCCCTCAAGGAAATGGGTCTCTTGGAGCATTGCCACTGAGATCCGTTTCGTAAGTAATTCTCGCAGTAGGTGAGTGCGCCGTTCTGGGACGTTCAGGCCCCGACAGTTGAGAGTCATGACATTGAGCGGGGCACCGAGGTACGCCATAGTCACACCACCGAGAGGGCCCGGTCACGCGGAGATACCAGCACCTGTCCTTTAGCTATTGTTATCAATAGGCCTAAACGTGTCTCCGTGTAGTTTCCCTGGGTTCTGTGCGCTGCGCGGGCGTGGTGTGGCAGGTTATGTCGTGTTACCCTTGTGCGTGCACTGGAATCCCTAGCTATAACTGTGTAGTAATATTTCGTGGATCTCGTGAGTGTGCGGACTTTTATGCATTGTCTGGGTATGTGATGTTGGGATTGGGTAGGGTATCGGGTTCGGTGAGCTCACCCGCCTGTGGGCCGCACCGCAGGGCAAGGGAGAGGTAGACGCTGGTGTGTTAAGTGTGGGTTGTAAGGTGTAGAGTGGGTGTAGTGGAGAGATTAAGAAAATGGGGATTGTTAGGTCCCCAGATAGAGGTGACCCCCACAGTGGGAAGGGAGAGTGTTCACCTTGGTCCCCCTTCAGGGGAAGGGGGGTATAGTCGTGCGACGGCAGGGGTTGCCCAGGCCCACTCCAGTAACCAGACCGGGAGGAGGGGTCCCGGGGAGCTCCGCCGTATTATTCTATGCACGGCCTGTCTTAGGGGTAGGCAGCCTCGCCCCGATCCGATATGGATCCAAAGTGTGTATGTGGTATGTGTTTTGTATCAACTTAACTCCTCTCCGCCAGCACCACAGCCTAGTGCTGTGAAGAACACATGGTAGGGTATGGAACAAAGAAAGCATGAATAACAACATATAAACATTTCAACATAGCAATATTAGTAAACATGTGGCATAGCTCAAGCCACTTCCCCTCCCTTTCTCCCCTCCTCCCATCCCCGCAATGGATGTTATCCCCGCAATGGATGTGCATTTAACGAGTATCAGGCAATGCATATAAAGTACAATCAATGATATCACATCCACGTGTACCTGTATAAGTTATAAGTAGCATTATTCCTCGACAGTGTTGTAGTCAAATACCCCCTCGAGCCCTCTCCCCCCCCTTACATCATGTTGCGGAGTGTAGCATGTGGTATAGGTATATGTCCCGGCTAGTATACCGTGGTTTTACAGATGTTGCAATAGTATGAGTGTGGCATAACCTTTGAAATGTGTGCCGTGTGCGGCCTATGTGTTGGTAACATGACCATGAGCGTGTCAATAAGTTGAACACCCAGTGTTGTGTGAGTGTGGATGTGACACCCTGTACCGTTAGTCCATCGTGAGCATCTTTCGGTTAGACGGTGCAGTGTGGGGGTTCAGAGTTTTGTTCAATGCAGAGGTGTATGGTTTTCACAGCGGAGTCCTGTTTTGTAGGGGTATATACAGTCACACGTGCATGGGGTCGTTCCCCCGTTATGTCTGCCATCCAGGAGCTGGTTCGGTGCACCATTCAATAAGTGTATCGCAGTGTCCACATTTTCCGTAGTCCGTGGGTTCCGTTTCCTTTGGTCTGAGAGATGGTACTGATCGTGTTCTCTCTTATGTCTGCGTGGGCGTATAACAACTGCTGTCCACATCCAGTGAGTTGGCGTAACGAAGGGATATTGTAACCTGTCTATGAGAGGGGTGATCCCCTAGGGTTCCAGTGTCTGCGGTTAGTCCATATATTTCGAAGGGGCGGTGGGGTACGTGGGTATCCAGGGGAATGCAGGAGTTGGGATGGGTATTCAGGGAGGCGGTGGGCATTCTCATTATTCTGGTGCCTCTGGGTTGTTGTGTCTGCGTCTCGCTAGGCCCCGAGGCTATCCACCTCCTCGCCTCCGTGGTGCTCCCCTTTGATGTTGGGGTCTCCCTCCCAGGACCGGGACCGAGATGTTCGGTAAGTCCATTTCCTCGAGGAATCTGGGGATCTCTTCTGGCCATCGGATGGAGGCCCAACCATTCTGGTGTCGGGCCATCAAGGCAAAGGGGAAACCCCATCTATAGGCGATATTTCGTTCTTGCAAGGCTGCCGTGATAGGTTTTAACGCCCTCCTGGCCTCTAAGGTGATGGGCGAGAGGTCATTGAATACGGAGATTAGTGCCCCTCGGTGGTTCCAGGTAGGTTGAGCTCTAGCTGCTTTCATGATGGCATCTTTGTCACGGAACGAGCTGAGGCAGCATATAATATCCCGTGGGCTGTCATCTAGGGATCTGGGGCGCAATGCTCTGTGTGCACGGTCATATTTGAAGGTGTGTGGAGCCTGCTCACCCATGATCTGATGGAAGAGATCATTCAGGGTGTGTTCTATATTTTCCTCCCCTTCAGCTTCAGGGACTCCACGTACTCTGATATTGCTTCTCCGTCCCCTATTGTCTAAGTCTTCCACAGTTCTCCTCATATGCAACAGCATTTCCCCCTGGCATGCAAGGGCTGTGTCAGTTGCCTGCAGTCTTGTGGATTGGGCCTCCTGTGCGTGCTCAATGTTTTGGATGCGGCCTGCTTGTACTGCGACCTCAAATCTGATACCTGCTATTTCCGCACGTAATGCATCTTGTATGGATGTGGTGTGAATCAAGAGGTCTGCCTTAGTCACCATGGCTGCAGCCATCGAGCGGATCTCTTCCCCAAGCCCATCCAGGGTAGTGCCACGCGGTCCGCTCGTGGGGGGTGATGTCGGCGCCATATTGGATCCGCACGCTTCCCCACTTACTTCGGTGTGGGTTTGGAGGAAGCCGTCCATCGGTCCGTGAGTGTGTCCGGACTGGGAGCCCCTCGGGGTCTGGGGGGTATCAGTGCGGCAGTGTCGTCCCATGTGTGCCGTTTATCGCTGGTTTTAAGGCTATGTATTGTGCCGGCGGAGCGGAGCTCACTCTCTAAGCGTCCATCTCAGTCAGAGCTCAGGCCACGCCCCCGACCCTCATGGATTTATGGGAAAAAAAACAATGAGACTAGTCACCCCAAATACACTAATCTCAAACAAAAAAGTTAATTTACCCCATATCTGGGAAATTACCGCAACATCGATCTGTTCCTAGAAACAATGAAAAATGACGGCTCGTAGACGAAAAAACTTACGAGACTTGCTAGATCCCAGTCACTTAAAAACTGGACCCCCCCCTCACAACATGGCTTCAGACCCCCTTGGTCGGAACCTATGGATGTGGGAGATGCATCACCTGTAAATTCATCAAAAGGGACTCAAAAAGAGTGAAAGACAGCGAAGAGAAGGAGGAATTTGCCATAACCTCCTTCTTTAACTGTAAACTGTATACTTACTGACTTGTGAATGTAACAAAAAATATGTGGGCAAAACATTTCACCCTTTTAAGAAATGGATACAGGAGCATATCAGATCACCCAAGAACTTGACTGAAAATCCCATTTCAAGACACCTTCGCGAATATCATGCTAGCGACCCTAAGGGGTTACGCTTCTGTGGTCTTGAATTAGTCAAGAAGAACACAAGGCGAAGGGATTACGACACATTTCTCAGACAAAGAGAATGCTTTTGGATCTACCAACTTAAAACTTTGCGTCCAAAAGGTCTCAATGAAGGATTTTCATTCTCCCCCTTTCTATAACATTCAGGTTCTACTATATATATTTGTAAATATTTGGGAACCACCAAGTGTATATATTTCTAACAATTTTTTCTCATTTTATACTTATGTTCACTTTATTTGGTCATTTCAAACTTAGTAAACCCTTTACGGTTTTCTGTACCAACTGTTCAAAGGTTCTGAACTTCACATATTTACAATATTGAGATACTATTTTTCACTCTTGACCTTGAGGTATCGGTAAACATTGGTCTCCTATCTGCAGTTATTTTCAGACAAACCAACTAGTAAACTTATCTTTAATATACTATTATATTTATTATTTTTTATCGACATTCCCTATACCGTGTGTTCCGAGTTATTTACTCTATCTTATGGGCACACCTTTAGTTTTTGTCGGAAGCTGGAAGACATGTATAACATCGAGTTTTCAGATTCTGCTTGACCTGAATACTACTAGTTTATCTCGGTCAGTTTCCAGCTGCCTCGCATGCCTTTCTGGTGGTAACTACCTTTATGGAAATGTAAGGATTTCAGCCACGTGTTTATGCTTTCAGAGCTCTGCTTATGCCATCTAGTGTAATACAATTAACCAATATTCAAGTTCCCGAAACTATTTTATTTGCGGGTCCGCAGGGGGTTGTGTGGGGTGCGTCAGCGCTTATGGTGTTGCCCGTGCCCCTGACCCTATGGGTCTCCCCCTGATTACACCCGTACTCTGCACTGCTTGCTCGTCTTCGTTACTGAGGGGTTTGACACCTCAGGTAGTCTATATGCACCCCGCACCCTCCCCCCCCCTGCATTACTCTGATGTGGAGGTAGTTTCCCCGCAACTCCCAGTCGGTGTGATACCTCCTTCCCGGGGGTGTGCCGAAAGCAACTGTGCCCTTCTAGTGAAGGCGGGTGGTTTCGTTAGGGCCGGGAGGATTTGGGAAATGCGGGTGCATCACAGGCCGGAGGGTAGGAGATAGGTGGGGTGGGGGTGGGTGTTGATGTGGGCTGGATCGGCAGTTGCTGCCCTGGAGTTCGGTTGCCTCAATCCTGGGTGGCTGGCTGGTCTGTACTGTATCCTCTTCCCCCCCTCCCCTTCCTTGTGTGTCCCTCTGTCAGGTGTCATCTATCTCATTCCCTGTGGGGAGTACCGGTCAGTCAGTCGGCTACGGGGTTAGGAGTATCAGTTTTTGTTGGTTCTATCCGTCTGCCTCGACGTCTGTCGCTGTAGCAGTCCTTCGGTTTATTAATTTAGTTTAGGCTTTGCTTAACAAAGTTGAATTATTGAAGCAGTTTTTTTTGGTTATTTTTGCAAGCTAGTAAATATGTTGCCACTTTCCTTAAAGGGTTACTCGAAGCAGCATGACTACTTTCGTGATCTAACGTGGTATGGTGTCTGGAGTCTGTATGTGCACGGTTTCGCTTTTAAATGTTGCACATAGAGAAATTAACCCCTTATCTTCCAGAAGCGTAACTCCATCTCCGTCAGTGTCATTAGCCAGCCTAGAACAGAGTTCCGTGCTCGCTAATTTCAATTCTGTGCAAAATTGGCATCTAACTCCAGCACACACAGCACCAGTCCCTTCTAGACCTACACCAAAAGCGCTCTTTCATACCCTACCTTCCAGCAGTTCCATTGAGCCAGAATAAGCCATTCATACTTCAGCGGGACCTAGCTGTAATTGTCTGGAACTCCAGCTTGGTCACTATAAAGATCACCTCCCGGTCAAGTCCCATCCTTGTTATCCTCCTTCTCCTATCCTACTTCTACTCTGTCCAGCAGAGCACTAATTAGAGGGAAGGTTCAATGAACACTGAAGAACAATTTTTCCCTGAAAGTCAGGGGGGAGCTTTGTTTTGCCACTGCCCAAGAGCGCCCATAAAATGACCAGCCATTGGCACTGAACTTATGGAACTCATTGCGGCCAGGATTCAACGAACGGCCAGTCAGAAATTTAGCCTGGTAGCATTACCTCAATTCCTTATGGATCTGCTTGAGGGACATTCCAGCAGAGATACCCAGCCAGGGTATAGGAGCTCCTCTACAGGTAGGTCCCAGGTAACATGCCTGAAGACTGAGGTATTTACTCTAGATCTACTAGGAAATGAGACCTGTGCTTAAGTAGATCCCAGGGAGTTTACCTGGATACAGAGATATCTGTATCACCCATTTATGGTTTGAACCCTATGGTTAAATCGGTCCCATGGATTCTACCTGGAGAATGAGAAATTTATGTTTATGTGTATAAGGATTAGGATCCAGTGACTTTGTAGGTCCCTGGGTCTATACCTGGAGACTGAGGTATCTTTTAGAACTTCACCCTTTTTATTTTCCCTTTATCTAGGATTCCTGATATCTCTTCATGTACACAAAGGAGTAATGTATATTCTATTCCTAATAGACTATTTTTTTTGGATTATTGGATAACAGCTTGTCACAATCTTGCAGACTCTTTATAACCTACATATTATAGAACTATTTAAAGTTAACTTAGCAATATAGGAAAGTCATCTTCATTAAGGAAGCTCCCTTTACAAGCTCAGCTAGACACAGGGTTATATTATCATATATATCCTAGCCTGGTAGTATATACATGTTTTTTATTCATTTTTTCAAAATTATAGGCTCTGATATTAGGAGGTATTGGAATTCACTACAATGGGAGTTTATATATATATATATACACTTTACTTGTGTTTCGTGTATCCTACTATTACACTAGAATTTCCAACTCTGTAGTTTCAGATTTTTTTTTTTTTTTTTAGTCAATCTTTATTTTGTTTTTCTCGATAAAGGTAACACACGAATAACAGCAGTACAGTCGTTGCATTTCGGTTTTTGCAGTAATATAGCGTTAAACATATAGAGTAATTAGTAACATTAAAGCTTCTGTTGTACAATATATCTATAAAGGTTCATCTAACAATATTCATGAGCCTAAGGGTAGTTACCAAGCTAAATTTAGTGAGGGGACAGAGGGGGGTCGTTAATGTCTTGGGAATTATTCATCATCATAGTCTCTCCCCATCAGTGTAGGGTGCTCAGTTGCTCAGGCTGTTCGGGGGCGGTCTCGGCTCCTAGGAGCCGTATATTAGGCCAGCGGTGTTGTGACATGGTGGGAAACATGTGTATCGTGGCTTAATACCGCTATAATGCGTCATAGGAGGCTGTCATAGTGGCTGGTCTCTCCTCTAAGTCGGAGTTTAGTGGCACCGTCCTAGTGGGTAACATAGCGTTCAACTTTATTGCCCTCTAAGGGCCAGCCCATGTCACGGTCGGGGTAAGTCAATAGTCGTCAAGCGTCCTAGGTCCCCTTGGGGGTCTAGGAGAAGGGGTATGCAGGTGGGGTTGGGTGGGAGGGGGGGGGGAGGGGGAGGGGGGTGGGTGTACCGGGTGGGATCCCTCCGGCCCCCGAGGCCATGCCACAGGCACCTCCCGTGATTGGATAGCCATCGTGTCACTGTTGGTCGTGGCTCAGCCATCACCAAGTGATGCGCCCCGGAGGACGTACTATGCCGACCCATTAGAGATATAAGATTTCCAGGGGTACCATTTGAGGGCACATTTGTCAGAGCGCTCCTGCAGGGAGGCGGTCATGATTTCCATGTCATAGATGTTTTCTACTTTATCCACCCATTGTGTGAATGTGGGCACCGTGGTGCGTTTCCAGTGTAGCGGTATAAGGGCTTTCGCTGCTGTGAGCAAGTGTATGGTGAGGGAATTTTTGTATGTACGCGTGGGTACGGGCGTGTGGTGTAGCAACATCGTCAGGGGTAGGAGGGGGAGGTCCAAACCTGTAATCTCCCTGATCTTTGTATTGATCATCTGCCAGTATGGTGTGATGCGTGGGCACGTCCACCATATGTGTATGTTCGTGCCGGGTCCGGACCCGCATCTCCAGCAGTCCCCTGTGGTAGTGACCTGCATACGTTTGAGGGCCTCCGGCGTCTGATACCATTGCGTCAGGAGTTTATAGCTGGTTTCTTGAAACTTTGAGCTTATGGAGCATTTGTGTGTGAGGAGGAAGATTTTCCCCCATTCTTGATCTGTCAGTTGGGTCCCTGTCTCTCTTTCCCATTTACCTGTGAAGCCTAGCGGGCCACCTTCCAGCGATGTCAGGAGGGTAGCGTACATGTGGGAGACACCGTGTTCTATGTGCCTCCTGTTAGTGCACAATTGTTCGAAGCCCGTGAGCTGCCTGTGGAGGTGGGCTCTACCCGTTATTTGTGCGTGGTATGCCTTTACCTGGTGGTGGTAGAATGCGTCTATTGGAGTGGGAGGTCGGCCCTCCATCAGGTCCGTCAGCCGCCTGACCTCGCCCCCCGAGGTCCATTGTTGTAGGTAGATCCAGTCTGCCCTTTGGATGCGTTTGAGGGCCGCCGGGGGAAGACCTCCTGCGAGATCCGGGTTGTAGGTAATGGGGGTAAGGGGGTTCGGGGAGGTAGTCAGGCGGCGGGCGAATCGAAGGCCGCACCACACCTTGAGCGTGGCGTCAGTGATGGGATTGCCCGTTTGCAGGTCCTTGAAAGTGAGCCGTCCCAGCCAGAGTTTGAATGGGATGGTGCCCGGGGACTGCCTTTTCTCCATCTGCACCCAACGTTTGGGGCTGGGATGGGCGTGCCAGTCCACTATTCTGTGTAGGTGTGTGGCCTGGTAGTAGGTCTGTAGGGATGGGAGTCCCACACCTCCGGCGGCCTTGGGGCGTTCCAGGGTGGTCCTGCGAATGCGGGTCGGTCTCTGGTTCCACACGAAGCGTCTGATGGCCGTCGTCGCCGATTTGAAGAATGCCTGTGGAATCCTCGCGGGGAGAGTTGCGAATAGGTAAAGGAGGCGTGGCAAGATGTTCATCTTAACAGCACTAATGCGGCCTAACCAGGTGATGTATTGTCCTGTCCACTTCGTCAGGTCTTTCTGTATGGTCGAGAGGATGGGAAGGAAGTTCAGTTGATAGAGCTGAGCCAGGTCTCTCGGCAACCAGGTACCTAGGTAGCGAAGTTTGGTAGTGCTCCAGGAGAAATGGAATTGGGAGCTGAGGTGTTTGGTGAGGTCCTCGTTCCGTGTTATGGGCATGGCTTTGGACTTGTCTATGTTCGATTTCAGGTTGGATAGTCGTCCGTAGGTCTCGAATGCCTGCAGTAGGTTAGGGACAGAGATCATCGGTTGTTCCAGGAAGAAGAGCATGTCGTCGGCATATGCCGCCACACGATGCTCCTCTCCACCCACCCTAACTCCCTTGATGCCCCCGTCTCGTCTCACCGCCTCCAGGAATGGTTCCAGGGAGAGGGCAAACAAGAGGGGCGAGTACCGTTGCATATTGGGAAGGCGTTCGTCAGGGCTCCATTGACTCTGATCCTGGCCGTCGGCGTGGTGTGTAGTGCCGCTATCCATGAGCGCATGTATGGCCCGAAGCCCATATGTCGCAGCGTTTCGGCTATGAACACCCAGTCCACCCGGTCAAACGCCTTTTCGGCGTCAGTAGATACGAGTACGGTGTCACGGTTAGATGTTCTGGCGGTGTGGATAACGTTGAGTGCTCGTATCGTATCGTCTCTGGCTTCTCTACCCGGGATAAATCCCACTTGATCCGGGTGGACGAGGTCAGGTAGTATATGGGTCAGTCTGAGGGATAGAGCTTTGGTGAATAGCTTCAAGTCAGCGTTTAGCAAAGAGATGGGCGTGTAGTTCGCACAAACGGTTGGGTCCTTGCCCTCTTTGGGGATGACCGTGACAGTCGCCGCCAGGGTATCCATGGGAAAGTGTCCGCCGTCCAGTAGGGAGTTGAGTCCAGCAAGTAGCTTCGGCAGGAGCGTGTCTCGAAACGTACGAAGGTATGTGAGCGGTAGACCATCCGGTCCCGGGGCTCTTTGTGGCTTTGAGTTATTTAGTGCCATGGCCAGCTCTTCGAGCGTCAGGGGGCTCTCCAGGTGTTCTGCGAGTTCCGGTGACAATTTGCGTGCAACATGTTGCGACAGGTAGTCCGGGATTCTTCGGCGTTGGGACAGGTCCCGTGTGTCTCGTGTGGCTTGTTTCTGGTTATAGAGATCCGTGTAGTACGCTTCAAAAGCTGCCATGATCCCCTTGGGCATATTAGTGTGGTGGCCGGCCCGCGTCTGGATCTTATGGATGTGTTGAGACCGTCTCTTTGAACGAAGCATCGTCGCCAGGAGTTTGCCACTCTTGTTGGAGTATTCGTAAAAAAACCTTGTTGATTTTCGCAGTATGTGTAGGTGGCCTTGAGCAAGGTGTTCCCTGAGTTCCCTCCGAGTCTCTGTCAGTTGAAGGTAGGTGTCGTCATCCAGCGTCTGTTTGTGGGAGCTCTCCAGGTCTGCAATCCTCCTCGTCAGGTCTGTGATGCATCGGGACTTCTCTTTCTTGCGTTGTGTACACACGGATATAAAGTGCCCACGCATCACACACTTATGAGCTTCCCATAAAGTCAATGGGGGCATGTCGGGAGTTTCATTTGTTTCGAAGTAATCGGTGATAGTGCGCTGTGCCGCGGTGCGGGCTACTAGGTCGGTCAGTAAGGATTCATTAAGTTTCCACTGGCGCTCCACTGGTTTGAATAGGGGGGAGCTTATCTGTATTGATGTCGGGGCATGGTATGACTGGCGGACAATCCCTATGTGTGCGTCCCGGAGGAGCGTCAGGTGTTCCTGTGGCATGAAGATGTAATCTATGCAGCTATATTGCTTGTGTACTGACGAGTAGTAAGTGAAGTCCCTGTCGTCAGGGTGGGCCGTCCTCCAGCAGTCTACTAGTCCCGCCTTGTGCAGAGTCTTCCTGGCAGTGAGTAGGTAGTGTGGTGGGATTGTGCAGGTCTCTTTCGAGGTGTCAATGTGGGGGTCTAATGGTAGGTTTAGGTCCCCTGCCAGGATCAGGAGGCCGTCCCTGAAGCGTTCTAATTTAGACAGTGTTTTGGCTAGGAACGTGTGCTGCGCTCGGTTTGGGCTATATATGCAAGCGAATGTGTATGTGTGATCAGCTATGGAGCCTTTGATGAAAATGTACATCCCGTTCGGGTCTGCAAGCGTTTCTTTGTGTTGGTATGGGATCGAGTGTGCGACTAGGATCGCAACCCCTGTTTTCTTAGCGTCTGGGTGGTTCGCAAAGAACCCCTGAGGGAAGCGGCTGTTCTCAAGTTTCGGCTGGGTTCGGCTCACGAAGTGCGTCTCCTGCAAGAACGCTACTGACACTCTCTCGGCCCATAGTAGGCGCAACAGTTGGGCGCGTTTTTCTGGGGAGTTCAAGCCGCGGGCATTGTTCGACCAAAGCTTCAGCTGAGCTTGGCGTACGTCCGACATGGCCACGCGGACCGGGGATCCCCCCGGGTCCCGGAGTGTATCGGGAGGAGGGGATAGGTCAGGAGCGGAAGGGCAGGGGGGCTGGAAAGAAGGGAGAGTGGGTGCGTGTGAGCGTGGGGGGGTAAATGAAACGTCGAACCACGGTCGGGGGTAGTCGTCGGTGGGTGCTAGCCTGTAGTCCCTCCGAACTCCGACCGGTATATACAGAACAGGTTAGTTGCGTGAGGTGCGAGGGAGTCAACCGATGTTGTCAGTCGTTCGGTTGTATTAAGTCCGTCAGTAAGTGTCTCTCAGGGCTCCCAACCCGCTGGGGGCGGCTACTAGTGCTCATAGGCCCTTCCACCCAAACTTGTGTTGTGCCCCCCATAACTGTTATTGCCGGAGGTGAAAGTCAGAGTCCTGTAGCCACAGTGGACCCACAACCCCCGAGACCCTTCCCCCACCCAAGTGAGCTTAGTTCCCGGGCCCAGACTTAAGCAAAGTGTGCGGGGGGGGAGTGCAGTACATACCGGATTGGGCAGTTCTTACCCCGTGGAAGCCCCCGGTTCCCTCCGCAGGCGAGGTGGGCAGTTGTCAGTCTTAGCTCTGCTGATGTCGCGTGGGTCCAGTGTCCAGGCAACCGCTGCCAGGGGTTGGTGCTTGGGGTATTTCGGCTTATTCTTCGGGGCCCACTGGTCCGCCACGCCTCTGGCTCGGGCCCGAGGTGTTGTCTGTGAGGTTCTCAGCTGGGACAGCGGGGCCGGTGGGTCTGGCTGGAGGGCAATCCAGGATCCAATTTGAGATTGTCATGGGAGGGAGGCCGACGGCCCGCAGGAAGCGGGGGAGATCGTTAGGCCATCTCAGCACGTGCCACTGGTTGTCCGTTCTGGCTTGCAGACTAAACGGAAACCCCCATTTATAAGGGATCCGTTTCTCTCGCATAAGGTTGGTAAGCGGTTTCAAGGCTCTCCGGGCATCTAGTGTAAGCGTAGACAAGTCCTGGTACAGGGATATATGGGCGTCGTTATACCTGATGGTGCGTTGCGTTCTGGCAGCCCTCATAATGGACTCCTTCAGCTGGAACGACTGCAGGCAGCATATCAAGTCCCTTGGTAGGCCATCCCTGCGCGGGGTCCTGAGCGCTCTGTGTGCTCTCTCCAGGCCGAAATCTGTAGGTGCGTCTGCGCCGAGTATGTGGGTGAACAGTCCCGTTAGCAGCTCCCGGGGTGATTCCCCTTCTGATTCCGGGAAGCCCCTTATGCGAATGTTGTTCCGGCGCCCTCTATTATCGAGGTCTTCCATCTGCCGCCTGAGGTCTAAAAGAATATTGCCTTGCCTCGAGGCTGCCAAGTCAGCCGTCTGCATGTGGTGTTCAGTGTGCAGGCGGTGTTCTTCCAGGGCATCTACCCGTGTCTCCAGGACCGCGAGGTCCCTCCTCACTGCAGCAATTTCCTCCCTGATAACGGACCTGAGCTCAGCTATGAGCTCCGTTTTGTCACTGCGGGTAAGCATATTGGCAGAAATTGCAGCAAGGTCCGCGGACATCTGGGACAGTGCATCCTCTCTCGGGGAGCTCCTCGTGGAGTCAGCCCGGCTGCTTGATCCCGGGGACGTGGGCGCCATCTTGCTTTGATCCCGCAGACCCCCAAAAGTGTGCGGGGAGGACAAAAAATCGTCCATCGGGCCCGGTACCTGGGTAGCTGGTGTGTGCGGAGGTCTGGGGGTAGCCCCTCGTTTTGTTTTCCCCATAGAATCGGCACTATATGCGGCGTGTTTAGCGTTTAGGCAGATTGGGGCCTAGGAGCTCCTGCCGTCTGCGTCCTACTCCATCGGCTGTCAGGCCACGCCCCCTAGTTTCAGATTTTCAGAGGTGACTGGACAATTTATCCAGTGCAGTAATTTTTTTCATTAGGATTTAAATGATTAAAACTATCAATTTTGGGGAAAAAACACCCTGTTAGCTGAAGTGGTTATTAGGATAGTCACAATTCTAACACATCCTTCCTGTTCATATAAGTGTTTGCGTAGATTGGTGACAATGGGTATTGATGGAATGATGTAAAACTTGTTCTCTCTCAAACCACTCCGTGGGCACATTCTAATACCCTACCGACTGTATTACATTACATCTTCCTCAAGGGAGCCTGGATTTTCTTTAATTTCCATACTAAACTACTTAGAAAATCCATTAATGCAGCAAATAGCTATTTTATTCATTCTGAGAGCCTCTTTAGGGAGAAAAACTACTCTTCAAAGGATTCTCTTTTGAAAGCTTAAATGTGTGGTAAGCTTTGATGAGCATTGTATTGGCACATACATGTTAACCCCTTTAGTGACCGGGTTACAACAGCTAACTGCATACCTTTTGACATTGGGAGGTATGGAGACAGGATAGGGAGTGGTGGGCCTAAAGAGGTCATTTGTGATTTCTAAAGGGGACGAATATACCCATAAAGGTCTATAAGAGAAAGGGGAATCTCATCCTGATGTAAATACATAATGTTGTCCAGCTCCACTGTGGGTAGCACATCAACCGAGTTCTCTTAAAGTTCTTTACCCATGAGCACAATGCCTTCAGTGCAGTTTGCAAAGTGCACATACTTTTACTAATCTAACATTTCAAATTCCAATTTGTGTAACGCGTGTTGCACCTCTGATGAGCAAAACGCAAAGCGTGCATTTGGGTTTAGATGTTAGGTCAGTGTAATTTCTCAGATAGAGAGACGTAGTTTTTTCAATGTTTTCCTCTTCTCCCTCTGTATAATATAAATCTTGTGTCTATCATTTACAACCCTATACACCTATAAAACAGTGTTATAATGGCACTCCCCAATAGGCTTATCTATTGAAAATAGCGCATATGGCAAGCACTGAAATTGCACCCCTCATGGCCCCTGTCCAAACATCTTACATCCATCTTACCATAAAATCAGCTAAAAAATTCAAACTGTATATAATGTGTGTGTGGTGTGTACTGGCTTTATGTGATGTGATACGTATGGTGTCTGCTGGCTGTATGTGATGTGTGTGTGCATGAGTTGGTTGTATGTGATGTAATGTGTGTGCTGGCTGTATGTGATGTGTGTGTGTGTGCGTGTATGTTGGGTGTTTTTAATTTGTTTGTGTTCTGGCTGTATGTGGCTTGCAGCCCTGGATACGAACAGCTAGTCACTTTATTCATCATTCAGAAATAACTTTATTTTTATAGTCAACGCACCCCTGCATACACATGACAACATTGCAGAGTAGAACACCGCTGAATTCATACACTAACACTACATAGAAAACTTTGCATTCAAACACCAAAACTACACACACACCTGACTGAAATGCCAACACTACATACAAACAGATCCCCTACATTTAAACATCAGCATTATATACAAATAAACCAACATTCATACAAATATACTCCATGCAAAAACATGCATACATTCACAGATATTGCATACAGACAGAACACTGCTAAATAGTAGATCTACCTATTGTCTACCTCTGCTCTATAGTTGGGTGGGGGGCCCTTAACTGGTTCTTGCATAGTGGGCCCTGAGCTTTCTAGTTACAGTATGACAGTCTCCCCACACTGTAATTGCCTTTTTTAACATAACATTTGCCCCCATCCTGCCTACCTCCTGGGCAGGAAGGGGGCACAGATACATTCCTGATGGTTTGGTGGGCTCCTTGGTGGCTGCATGCACTTCTCTACCTGACTCCTCTAGAGAGTGCCAGAATCGCAGGGAACTACAGACTACCAGGGAGGGATAATTTTTTATCTCTTTTGATCTCCCTGTTGGCTCGAGAGAGGCCCTATTGGAACCGGATCTCCTCTGATGTGGTACCCCCTTCAAAAGGTTGGGTAGAGTATGTGCCATGGCTGCCATACTTATCCCCTCTTGTTCCCACTACTCCCCTCTCCTACAAGACACACTCTAATCATGTCTTCTAAGCTGAGGTCTGTCTGATAGTGAGCCTGCCTAGTGCCATCCATATGACCTCTATCATATCCAATTGAAGGCATTGACCTCTCCACTCACCTACTGAAATGGGACATTCAGGATTGTTTAGTTTGAAACTCATACTACATATTAATTAATCCTGCCCAGGAGTGTTTTAACAATGTGTTATTATTATTATTTTTTTTTTTATTAATGTCCCTTTTATTTTTAGTTCAAACAAAAATAGGTATCAATGCAAATGGCAACAGTGAGACTCGCAGGTCCCAACCAGCGTCTTAACAGCAATGACGTGAGCATAACAAGTATCAAGTGTAACTTTATGTAGTGTTTCAGAATACGTAATTATTCTGGCCTACAGCATCAGTGGACACACAGGTCCTGCGTTCATTCGTGTACTTAGCCTCTTACGGGTTGTGCAATAGCGGGGCAGGGTTTTTAGCTAGTATCTACTTATGCGGGGTGCAAGGGACTGGTCAGGCATACGGGCCAGGGCACCCCACTCCGCATCAGGGCCAGGTCCCCTCAGCCCGCCCGCTCCTCCCCTAGCGTCTCCCGCATCCCTGAGGTCACCCAGGTTTCTTCCGGAGTGTCCACTGTCTTGGTATGTGTCCCCGTCTGCTTCTCAGTCACAGGATGTTGCCCGCATGGAGGAGGCTCAGTAAAGTGTTCAGTCAGTGTTGTCGTCCTGCTTCCCCATATGTGGTGCTTAGTGTGGTTGTCCAGCCCCCAGCTGCATGGGTTATCCGTGCTGTGTCTCGCGTGTCCACCCCATGTAGGGCGGGTGTGTTGTGTTGTCGCAGTGTTTGGTCGTGTCGACCCTCATAGGTTGGCAGTTGTTTGCCGTGCTGCTTATGTTTACCCCCAATCTAGGGTCCCTCACTAATGCGGAACGCAACATCACGCGAGCCTTACGCTCCACTAGAGATCCCAGTGACCCTTCAGGGCCGCATAGTGTCGTATTCAATTTACACTAGGCGGGTCCCGGCTCCGCCCGAAGAAGGAAGAGAAGAGGGGGGGGGGGGGCGGTGAGGGAAGGGAGAGTGGGGGGGGGTAGTGGTAAGAGTGAGCTGAACTGTACTGGCTGAGAGTGTTAGAGTATCTCTCGAGTTAGCCTACTGGGGCAATGTCTGAGTGCTATTGTCGATTTTCGGTAACTAATGTCCCTGTGTGCCACCCCCTGTCTCCGTTCGTGACGTGTACAGGTACCATGGCATCCACAGTTCGAGATGTTTGTCCTGAGTATGTCAGCATATCTCGCCTCGGCTGTATGAATCTACTCTATTCTCTGGAGCCATTCCACTGTAGTGGGTGGTTGGGTTTGTTTCCATTTTGCCGGGATCAGTGCTTTGGCTGCATTCTGCAGGTGCCGTAGGATTGAGCGTTTATATTGTGCCAGTGTACCTGTAAAGAAATGTAGGAGCGCTGCCTCGATGGTGAGGTCTGGTGAATTTCCCAGAATAGAGGCGATTTCGCGGTTCACCTCATCCCAAAATGGTCTGATCCCTGGGCAGTTCCACCAAATGTGGCGGAGCGTGCCCCGCTCCGTGTCACATCTCCAGCATGTATCCGGGACCCCCGGAAAAATCCTGTGCAGCCTCGTTGGCGTCCTGTACCAATGTGAGAGCAGCTTGTAGTTCACCTCCTGGTACCTGGTGCTTATCGAGCTTTTATGTTGCAGAATGAGGGTTTGTGCCCATTGGGCGTCTGTAAAAGTTCGGCCCGTCAGTTCCTCCCATTGCCTCTGCAAAGCAGTATTTCTGGTTAAGTCCCCCGTAAGCAGACGTTGATATACGACCGACACTCTACCGTCCGCCTCAGGGGAGGTATCGCAGAGGTGCTCGAACCAGGACTGTTCTCTATGGACCGCCTCTCTATTGGGTAAGTTGTAGTAGAAGTGCCTCAGCTGGTGCATTACCGCCGGGCGTTCCACGGTGGCCCAGTCTCGGAGGCTGCGTAGGTTAGTGTTGGTCAGGGCAGAGCATAGGGGTACATAGTCTCCTTCGTTGTGTATTGGCCACGCATTCATCTGCAATCCCCCTCCCAAGGCATCATTGTGCATCAGAGGGATCAAGGGGCTAGGTTGCGGTGAGATGTATGTGCTCCTTCTCAGGGTGGTCCAGGTTTTCAGCGTCTGCGTGATGGGAGATTCCACCCCCAGAGCGTGGGCAGCTCCTGTCGGGTGGTGCCAGATGTATGTTTGTAGCGCCCTATTCGTGCTCTCCCTGTCCAAAGTCGTCCACAGCTTGTTAGTGGGTGCCGTGTGCCATTCTCGAATCCTCTGGAGCACGGTCGCTTGGAAGTACTTCCGAAAGTCCGGCAGCGCCAAGCCTCCCCACGGTTTGGGAAGACACAATCTGTCGTGTCTGAGCCTCGGCCTCCCGTCCCTCAAGACATATTTCGTTACTGCCGTTTTGAGTTTGGTAAAGAAGTCCGGAGGCAAGTGCCAGGGGATGGTGCCAAAGTGATAGAGAAGGCGAGGTAGAATATTCATTTTAACCACCGCTATGCGGCCCTGCCAGGAGATGTAGTCAAATGACCATTTCTTTAGGTCCTGTAGTACGTTGTGTGTTATTATTATTTACTATTTTGAGGAACTAATATGCTCATCAGAGATGTTTTAAACATGTGGAGTGTATTTTCTCACTGATTTTATTCATATAATAAAGGTTATATTTTAAAGTAAGAATTCAAAGTGAATGAAGTTAATTTCAAATTCAAGATAAAAATAGCTTAACAGGAAACCTTCTGTAAGTCAGCTATGCTTTCAGTTTGGCTACTTTCGCTTTCACTTCCTGCGTTACATTAAATTGAAGATTCTATGACTGTTATATGGTAGTATGTGTTGTCTATATTTAATTTGTATTTTCCATATTCACTAGGCAGAATGCAGAAGATGTGAAGGAGCCTAGAAGAGGTCACTGTACCAACTTTGGAAACTTCCTCTAGCCAACAATGACTCAATACTTATCAGGATACATTTCAGAAATTTGGGGGGATGGTTTTCCAGGAAAGTGAGAATTGTTTTTTTTTTTTTTTTAATTCTTTATTTTTGTGGTGCAAACAATTGAATCAGATTCTTGCGTTGCCCCAACAGCAAGTACAAGATTGACATATACATAAATGAACAAATATAGGGCATAGTAGGTCACTGCACAAATTTTTCTTTTTTAGTAGCAACTAGGTTACATGGTATTCAAATATGTCTAGGGTGTATAGCATAACTTAAGACGTGGTTCATGTGGGTTGTATAGGCACGAGTGGGTATGCGAGTGTGTGGCTTGAAACTTGCTGGTGTGACTTGCACGTTTACACTAAACAATTAATAAACAAGTAGGTTGTTTGGCTAGCTGGTATGTCGTTATGAGATTAGTGAGTAGCAAGCTATCTGCGCTGTGGCCTAGTAGGTGCTGTACCTGCTAGTTATCAAGATACAAGGAGGCAAAACAAAATTTAACACATTTGGGATGGGGACAAGCTGATAAATGAGTTAAGTGTGAGCGGGGTAGTACACTGGCAGGTCGAATTAGTAATAATAAAGTACTTTCCCCTTTCTAAGGAACTGGCAACGCATGTATAAGACTGCTGCAATGGGACAGTGGTTAGGCAAAACAGAGCTCTGTGGAACAACAAAGCAGGGCATGCAAAACTTAAGTTGTGGTGGAATCTCTGTAAAAATAAATTTAGTAGGCCGAGATTACCACGTGGCATGTGTACGTGCATATGCTGACGTATCGATCAGTTAGTTGCACGTGGCAAGATACGATCAGTAGTGTACGGAGCATGTGCAAGAATACAGGATGTAGTATTCCCCTCCTCCATTGTGCTGGACAGGCCATGCGGTCAAGCAGGAAGTTAATTCTTATTTGTATTGATTGGTCAAGAGAATGTGCGGGTGGAGCTTAATATGGGAGGAGTTATGTGCCTATATAAGGAGCCTGCACTATTGTCCGGGGCTCAGAACTTGCTGTATTTTGGTGACGTTAGTCCCTCTGAGTCCCGATCGGTGATCCAATAAAGAATCTCTTCCTTCCTGAAGAAACCTGTGTCCATCTCTCTGTGCTTCGCTTCCGTCAGTTTCTCCGGTATCATTTGGTGCATTGGCCGGGAAGCTCATCGTTCAACGGTAGCTGAGAGGCAGAGGCGTGAGACGGTCTATCTTTGCCCACGTTCTCTACGGCTGCACCCCTGAACTTCTGCGTGGACCTCCCTTCGTCTCGGCGCCACTGGTCTGTTGTCCAGGAGATCATCGGCCTCTACGTAAGAAGTGCTGGGGTGTCCCCGTCGATGAGTGTGAACTCAGGTTCAGGAACGAGGAGGTAAGACAACTGCTGTTTTAGACGGCAGACCCACTAGGGGTATACCGATTGTGCGGTAGGCCCATAAGGGGTTATTTGTGTATGGAATCTGCCCCCTCTGTCGGAGGGAAGGAGCGAAGGCGCACCGCTCAATCGAACGCTATTTAGTCAGACCGTTTGATTTGGTTAGTCAGGCGGGGTCCTGTGTAAATAGCCCTAGCCGGACACCGGTGTCTTGTCTAGACTAGCGTTCTAGGGTGTATATTACATTCGCTAGGTCGGAGGGACCGGGAGACTAAGCGGCGCCTGTGTAAATTCGGTTCGCTAGCTCTCAACCTATCTTGGCTAAGTGGGAAGGCGTGTAAATTTGGAACCCACTAGATTTTTGATAGTAATCGACTAAGAGGCGCCTGTGTAAATTCGGTCCTCTAGCTCGCTATATGTGGTGCTTGGGCAGTGTGGCTAACCAAAACGGGTGTACATAGTTTTAGGTAGTCCATTCAAGGTACTGGCCAATAGTTTAGTTGGGAATTGTAAATGTGTTAAAGATTGTTTAGTAAAGTGTATATCTTGTTAGATAGCGCGAGCTCAGCCGTCTAGCGAGAGTGTTAATAGTGTGTTGCTGTATCACAGTGCACGGTACCATAACCCTGTATATTTACTGACACTGTATATAAGTACTAATTATTGTCGTCTATTGCATGTTTAACACCATAACCACTAATAATTGTATTGTGACCTTAAATTGTGCTTTGACCTATGCTAACCGTACTGTAACCGCTATTTGTAAAAGACGATGTTACTGGGGTGTATTATAGACGGGTAATTCGTATATAGAGAATTATAGCGTGGGTGACAGTATAGTTTCGCCAAAGGGCATAATATTGATTATCTAGTGACTGGTGTAACAGCTGTGTGTGTACGGGAATTCCCTGAGTGTTTATTGTATTATTGTGTACGTTTCACTTGGTAACCGTACCACGTGGTGCTGTTGCCAGAGGAAACGGGTGTGACTGTTGAATAGTACGCGTGCATAGTATTCGTTGTCAACGACGTTCCATTGATAAGTATGGGCGCGTCGCAGTCAACGATTCCGGATCCCTTAGGTTGTATGGTGAAGAATTTTAAAAAGGGATTCAAAACATGTGATTTTGGGGTTAAAATGTCTCCTGTACGTTTGGTCACTTTGTGCACTAGGGAGTGGCCTACTTTGGTTGCGGCATGGCCGCCACGTGGCAGTTTGGATCCAACTCTGGTACAGCGCTTACACGTGGCTGTATCGGGTAGGCCTGAACTTTACGGGCAGTTTCCTTATATTGATTGTTGGAGACAGGCCGTAAATGACTCGCCAAAATGGATTCAGACATGCCACGAGGAGCAATGTCGCCTCATGGTGGCTAGGACTTGTTTGTCCACTAGGACTGGTGTTAGGCCCATTTTGGGCACGCCCCCTGAGTCCGAGATCCCTTTGCCGCCCCCTTACTTTCCTTTAAGAGGAAGTGACGCAAATGCAGGAAGTCCTGCACCCCTTCCCTCATTGCCCTCATCCACTTCCGCTTCCTCCTCCAGTACAGAATCCACCCCCTCTCGTACTAAATCTCCCCTTCCGGAACCAGAACCAACCCCCATTAGATCTGAATATCCTGATTTGGCGCCACTTCAGACTTCCGGTCAAGCTTCTTCTAGCTCGGCTCGAAGTGTTTTATTTACTAATTTTTCCCAAAACCAAGCTCCCACATCCTCATGTTTTATTACCCCCCGACCGGAACCTCTAACTGACGCCCCTCCACGTAGCCCCATACTAACCCGACAACTGACCGGTACCCAACAATTAAAACATTATCAGATGCCTCTTCGTCTGAATCCCGGGTCAGCCTATATCGATGCCGCAGGTCAAATGGCACATGCTGACCCAGTCTTCGTATATGTCCCGTTCACGACAACCGATCTCTTGAATTGGAAGACCCACAATTCCTCGTATACTGAGAAACCACAAGCTATGACTGATCTGTTCACCTCGATAGTTCAGACACATAACCCGACATGGGCTGATTGCCAGCAGTTATTAATGACTTTGTTTAACAATGAGGAAAGGACAAGGATTAACCAAGCGGCCATTAAAGTGCTAGAGGATAAAGCCCGTGCTTTGAATCAAGCCAATCCATCAGCATGGGCCGCAACACATTATCCTAACACCGATCCCGACTGGAATGTTAATGGCGCAGATATGGTCCAACTTAAAGCCTATAGAGACGCTATAATTGCTGGCATGAAAGCTGGAGGAAAGAAAGCCATTAATATGTCGAAGACAGTTGAGGTGATTCAGAAAAGTGATGAAGCGCCCAGTGTCTTTTATGACCGATTATTGGAGGCATACCGCTTGTATACCCCCTTTAATCCGGAAGACGCAGATAATTCCCGAATGGTGAACTCCGCCTTTGTCAGCCAAGCTTACGGAGATATTAAGCGCAAGCTACAGAAGTTAGAAGGGTTTGCAGGTATGTCCATCACCCAACTAATGGAGGTAGCGAATAAAGTATACATGAACAGGGAAACAGAAAGTAAGAAAGAGGAAGAGCGCAAGATGCGTAGAAAGGCAGATATGCTAGCGGTAGCAATCGCAGGCGTAGATAGACGGGGCCCAGATAGAGGTGATAGTAGATGGAATAGGGAGCCTTTGAGTAGGAATCAGTGCGCGTATTGCAAGGAAGAAGGGCATTGGAGGAACGAGTGTCCACAAAGAGAGCAGTACGAGAGAGACCAACCCAGGGCAGGTTATGGAAACTTTAGAGGCAGAGCGAGAGGTAGAGGAGGCCCCGGAGGGAGTAATTGTAATAGAGGGAGCAATGGGAACAGAGGAAGTGTTAGGGAAGATAGGTATTTCCCAGCAGCGCAAAGGTCCCGCGATAGAGAAGGCAGGGACTTTGTAGGATTGGCTGACACGGTCATGGAGGACTATTGATACCGACCGGGCTCCATCCCCCTTGGTCGAGCGGAGCCTATGGTCGATGTATCAATAGGGGGAAAAAGGAGTGCGTTCATGATTGACACTGGTGCTGAACATTCAGTGGTGACTAATCTAGTTGCTCCTCCATCTGGAAGGACTATTACTGTAATAGGAGCAACTGGAAGAAGTGCTGAAAAACCGGTTCTTAAAAGTCGACTCTGTACATTGGGAGGCCACGTAGTAAAACATCAATTCCTTTATATGCCTGAATGTCCAGTCCAATTGCTGGGACGTGATATGCTATCTAAATTACAAGCGCAGATTACGTTCCTACCAAATGGAACAACATCCTTAAAGTTTAATGGACCTTCAGGTATTATGACATTATCCGTACCAAAGGAAGAAGAGTGGCGACTTTATACAGCGTTGACTAGCCAAAACCCTAGGAGTGATGAGTCCTTATTCAACATACCAGGAGTTTGGGCAGAGAACAACCCACCAGGACTGGCCCGCAATATTCCACCTATTAAAATTGAACTAAAACTTGGGGTTTATCCAGTGAGCCTAAGACAATATCACATCCCGCAGAAGGCTAAGAAGAACATCCAATCTTATCTGGATAAGTTCATACGGTATGGTATCCTAAAATTCTGTACTTCCCCCTGGAACACCCCATTGCTGCCTGTTCAAAAGCCCGGTACAGATGAGTATCGACCTGTGCAGGACTTGAGAGCAGTCAATGATGCGGTTGTTAGTATACATCCAGTTGTACCCAATCCATATAACCTGCTTGCTTTAATTCCGGGCGGGGCTACTTACTTTACAGTCTTAGACCTCAAAGATGCCTTCTTTTGCCTCAGAATTGCCGCAGAAAGTCAATGTATTTTCGCTTTCCAATGGGAAAATGCTGTAACGGGCTCAAAACGCCAAATGACCTGGACAAGACTGCCCCAAGGGTTTAAAAATTCACCTACCCTATTTGGTTCAGCTCTAAGTCAAGATCTACTGGATTTCGAGTCCATCCCAGGAGAGTGTGTATTGTTACAATATGTAGATGACTTGTTGATAGCAGCAGTTACAAAGGAAATATGTCAGCAAGCAACGCACGATCTACTACACATTCTCTGGAAGGCAGGATACAAGGTGTCTAGAAAGAAGGCTCAGTTGTGTTTGCCAACTGTCAAATATCTGGGATTCCATATCTCTGAAGGTCAAAGAATTATGGGGCCAGAGAGAAAAGAAGCTGTGTGCCAAATACCGATACCCAAGAATAGAAGACAAGTGCGAGAATTCTTGGGGGCAGCAGGCTTCTGTAGGATATGGATTCCCAGCTACGCGATACTGGCAAAACCTCTGTATGCAGCTATCAAAGGTACAGAGCACGACCCCTTCTTGTGGACTCAAGAACAACAAACGGCATTTGAAGATGTGAAGAAGGCTTTGATGAGTGCCCCAGCATTAGGTCTACCTGATCACACACGACCATTCTACCTGTATGTACATGAGCAAAGAAGAATGGCTGTGGGAGTATTGACACAGTACTTGGGATCATGGCAAAGACCTGTTGCCTACATGTCTAAGCAATTGGATGCAGTGGCCAGCGGACTTCCACCTTGTCTAAGAGCCGTAGCTGCAGCCGCCCTGCTAGTAGCTGAAGCCGATAAACTCACTCTGCGTCAAGAACTTTATGTACGAGTCCCACATGCAGTACAGACGTTGTTGGATTACAAAGGAAATCATTGGTTTAGTAACAGCCGTATGACCAAGTATCAAGCAATGTTGTGTGAAAACCCAAGAGTGCATTTAGAGACTGTAAACACCTTAAATCCAGCTACCCTTTTGCCACAACCTACTGAAAGTCAACATGATTGTTTGGAAGTAATGGATGAAGTATTTTCAAGTAGACCAGATCTTCGTGATTTTCCCATCCAGAACCCCGATGTTCAATATTACACCGACGGCAGTAGTTATGTGAAAGAAGGGATCCGCTATGCAGGATATGCAGTAACAACAATAGACAAGGTGATAGAAGCTCGGCCACTGGCGAAAGGAACATCAGCACAAAAGGCAGAATTGATAGCACTGACACGAGCGTTACAATTGGCTGAAGGTTTAAGAGTGAACATCTACACGGACTCCAAATATGTGTTTTTAACCACTCATGCTCACGGAGCTTTGTATAAAGAAAGAGGACTATTGAATTCAGAAGGCAAAGAAATCAAGTATGCAGCTGAAATCCTACAACTATTGGAAGAAGTGTGGGAGCCGAAAGAAGTCGGTATCATACATTGTCGAGCGCATCTAAGAGGAGATGGTGATGTAACTAAAGGAAATCGGATGGCAGACAGTACAGCTAAGCGTGCCGCTGAATCGGGAAGACAGGAATATGTGGGGCATATAGCTGCCCTTATACCAACTCCACTGTCTCAATGGACTCCAGTTTATGCAGCTCAAGAAGAGGAGTGGTTAAAGACTGAACCTGGAAAGTATTTGGAGAACAAATGGTATCAGTTAGAAGATGGAAGAATAGTCATTCCAGCATCACTAGCGGTAGAAATTGTCCAAAATTATCACAACGGGACACATTCTGGGAGAGACAGCACAGAAGAATCTCTCAGAAAACATTTCTACATACCAAGATTGTCCAACTTGACTCAGGCCATTGTACGAAGATGTGTAACGTGTGCTAAAAATAATGCAAGACAAGGACCAGTAAAGCCACCAGGAGTCCAGTTTATGGGGGGACTCCCCATGTCCGATTTACAAATTGACTATACAGTGATGCCTAAATCGGGTGGACATCGTTACCTGTTGGTAATTGTGTGCACCTATTCAGGCTGGGTAGAAGCATGTCCTACTCGTACAGAGAAAGCAGGAGAAGTTGTGAGATTCCTGCTATGAGAAATAATACCCCGATATGGACTACCCTGCTCTATAGGATCGGACAATGGTCCAGCTTTTGTTCATCAGTGCCTACAACAACTGACTCATATGCTTGGTATAAAGTGGAGGCTTCATACGGCATATAGACCCCAGAGTTCTGGTAAGGTAGAGAGAATGAATAGAACTATTAAGAATCAGTTGGCTAAAATGTGTCAGGAAACCCAACTTAAATGGAACGTTCTCTTACCCATAGCTCTATTGCGAATCCGCAGTACCCCTACCAGAAGGATGGGCCTCTCTCCTTTTGAAATCATGTATGGGCGACCACCTCCCGAACTTGGTAACTTAAGGGGGGACTTGAGTCAGTTGGGAGAAGGAATTACCCGGCAGCAGGTTGTAGAGTTGGGTAAGACTATGGAGGAGGTACAGAAATGGGTACAAGATAGATTACCTGTGAATATTTATCCCCCAGTTCATAGTTACCATCCAGGAGACCAAGTGTGGATTAAAGAGTGGAATAATGTACCGTTAGGGCCCAAGTGGAGAGGTCCTTATGTTGTTCTTTTGTCTACCCCTACAGCGATAAAAGTAGCCGAAGTGACTCCGTGGATACATCACTCCAGGGTTAAACCAGCAGCAGTCGATTCTTGGCAAGTTACAGCAGATCCAGAGAATCCCTGCAAGATCCGGTTAAAACGACTCAGTCGGAGTGACGAGGAACTTTGTGGATTACAAAATTTTATTGTTTCAGGGATTTGGTGCGTGAGTGAGAGGGCCATAATAAAGCCTGTCCGCCCACCAACGTATAGTATATAAGCCAGGGAAAGTCTCGAAGGGACTCCTGTGAAGACGAGCAGAACTCCATTCCCTGCAGCCCTTACATCCTGGAAGCTGAGGTGCCTTCGCACGGACGAAGACTGAGGATGACGACGAAAGATGTGTTCTTGATAATGTTTATTTATGTGTATTTTTATATTCAGGAAGGTAGAGGTACCGACACTCCTAGCTGTGAGGTATGCATTAAGACTACAAGAACAGGTAACCATATCTCCCAAACCCTAATTTGGCATTCACAATACGAGTGTAAAGGAGATGTATCAAGATGTAGATACCTAAATATAGAATATAGTGTGTGCCATTTAGGAGTAGGAGAACCTAAGTGCTTCAGTCCGGAGTATCAACCTCGTACAATTTGGTTGACTCTCAGGAATGGAGATCCTCAGGGGACCCTAATTAACAAGACAGTATTAGAATCCGTACATTCTTCGGGTGTTCTGCTATTTGATGCGTGTAAGGCGATATCAAGTGGTAGAAAGCCGTGGAATGTATGTGGGGATCTTAGATGGGAGAGGACGTATGGGTCTAACGATAAATATATTTGTCCCAGTAGTAAAAATAAATATGTGAGTCCTAGATGCCCAAATAGAGATTATAACTTTTGCCCATATTGGTCTTGTGTGGGGTGGGCAACTTGGGGACAGACAGTAGACAAGGACATGATAGTGACTAAGTTGCCTACCAGCCCATATTGTAAGTCTATGGAATGCAATCCAGTCCATATACTTATAAATAACCCCGACAAGTTCTTAGACAAGTATGGTAATTTATTTGGGTTTCAAATATATGGGACGGGTTTAGATCCTGGGACAGTATTGTTTATAGGGATAGAGACTGATACGGTATCCTCCCAAACTCATCAAGTATACCATTCCTTTTATGAAGAGATGAGTATAGATAATAAGATCCCCCATAATGCTAAAAACCTGTTCATTGATTTAGCCGAAAGTATTGCCGGTAGTCTTAATGTTACCAACTGCTATGTGTGTGGAGGTACTAACATGGGAGACCAATGGCCTTGGGAAGCAAAGGAGGTAATGTCCGGTTCTGAGGCAGTTGACCAATTAATATCTACACAAGCCGATTATCATATGAGTGTTAGAGGTAAATCTGAGTGGAGATTAAAGACCTCCATCATAGGTTATGTTTGCATAGCAAGAAAAGGAATGATGTATAATACTTCTGTAGGAGAATTAACTTGTCTAGGGCAAAAAGCTTATGATGATGATACAAAGAATACAACTTGGTGGTCGGCTTCAAATGTCTCAGAACCATCTAACCCGTTTGCTAGATACGCCAATTTAAAGGATGTGTGGTTTGATCTATCCATCACATCTACCTGGAAAGCCCCAGCAAATTTGTACTGCATCTGTGGTAAGAAAGCCTATTCGGAGTTGCCACAGGACTGGGAAGGGGCATGTGTGTTGGGTATGCTCAAACCATCCTTCTTCTTGTTACCTATTGAAACAGGTGAGACTTTAGGTGTTAAAGTATATGATGTGAATCATAGGAAGAAAAGGGGACCCATAGAGATAGGCGCCTGGGAAGATAATGAATGGCCTCCCCAGCGTATTATAGATTATTATGGGCCAGCCACGTGGGCAGAAGATGGTACCTTTGGTTATAGAACCCCTATTTATATGCTCAACCGTATTATAAGATTACAGGCGGTGGTTGAGATTATTACTAACGAGACATCACAAGCGCTCAATCTTCTAGCGAAGCATAATACCAGGATGAGGACAGCAGTCTACCAAAATAGATTAGCCTTGGATTACCTTTTGGCAGTAGAGGGAGGTGTATGTGGGAAGTTTAACCTGAGCAATTGCTGTCTTCAAATAGATGACGAAGGGCAAGCAATAGCTGAGCTTACTAGCCATATGGTTAAACTAGCGCATGTGCCTACTCAGGTATGGAAAGGGTATAATCCAAGTAGTTGGTTTGGTAGCTGGTATGAGTGGTTTGGAGGGCTTAAGGCAGTGGTAGGTGGAGTCCTACTGATTTTAATGTTGTGTCTACTCCTGCCGTGTCTTATACCCTTAGTAGTTAGGTCTGTGCAAAGCCTGATAGAAAATATAGCAGAGAGGAAGGCTGCTGCACAGATAATGGCAATTTATAAATATGAGGCTCTAGATCAGGGAGAACCAATGCAGGAAGATGAGTGTTGAAGATTCACATCATAAGTTAAGTCTGGTCTGGTTCAAGGTAACTTGCGGTGTATGCAAACTAAGGTTAAGTGATGCCTCAAGTAATTGTGAAATATCAAGAGGCATCAAAGGGGGGAATGTGGTGGAATCTCGGTAAAAATAAATTTAGTAGGCCGAGATTACCACGTGGCATGTGTACGTGCATATGCTGATCAGTTTCGATCAGTTAGTTGCACGTGGCAAGATACGATCAGTAGTGTACGGAGCATGTGCAAGAATACAGGATGTAGTATTCCCCTCCTCCATTGTGCTGGACAGGCCATGCGGTCAAGCAGGAAGTTAATTCTTATTTGTATTGATTGGTCAAGAGAATGTGCGGGTGGAGCTTAATATGGGAGGAGTTATGTGCCTATATAAGGAGCCTGCACTATTGTCCGGGGCTCAGAACTTGCTGTATTTTGGTGACGTTAGTCCCTCTGAGTCCCGATCGGTGATCCAATAAAGAATCTCTTCCTTCCTGAAGAAACCTGTGTCCATCTCTCTGTGCTTCGCTTCCGTCAGTTTCTCCGGTATCAAAGTATCAATTAATTAGGAACTGTGCTCAGCTGCGGTAAAGAGAGTCTTTATAGCTGCAGTCCCAGGATCTACTAACAACCGCACTTTGACACAGACTGTGTGAAGGAATTTTGCAGTGTCTCTGCATTTGGGCAAGTGAGAATTGTTTTTGCACATTTCAAAAGTGTAAACTTTCTCACATTCCTTCCCAGTGTGTGTAATCAAGACTAATGTCAGTAGTACGGATAAAATCCCACCTCCCTCCTCACACAGAAGCAGCAAGCATGTTACTACAAAATGTGAAACAGCACAGCGTATCTGCAATTGCACAATTTAATACTCATCTCAGTATGGAGACAGTGACAATATCTATCAGACTCCGGGTGCTATGATATCCCAGAGCTGAGTCCTGCTGTAACTCAATTTTAGTGGTTCATTAGTTGATAAAAAAAAAAAAAAAAAAAATCCAGAAAAACAGAAATGCTGGAACCATAACTAAGATACATAGTAAGTTTAGAATAGTCCAAATATACTGAAGTAAGTCTGGAGGTCTCCACCTATACTAAAATTACCAACATTTGACAGCGTATTGTATATGTCATTATTTTATAGCCATTTTCTATTTTTCAAAAAGAAATAAAACAGGGACAATTAAAGAGAGAGGACAACAATTCCAACCATCACATTGCCAGACACTATGGCCTCAATGTAATATTTTAGGTAAGATTTTTAAATTATTTAACATATTTGGATAAAAGTTTTTATATAATTTTTTTTACCAGAATATGTAATTATCAATCTTATATAACAAAAAAAAAATCAAAATATTATATTTTTCATAACATTTAATCACAATCAAAATATTAAGTCATTTGAAAATCATATCCAAAAATGTTAGAGGCTTAAGCTAGAGTGAGCTATATAGCCATGTAACTGTAGAAATAAGAACAGCTAGAGCTCAGGTTAAACAATGCTTCGCACTTTTATGCTAACGACCAGGAATTGCATTTCCATTCTTCTCATATACCGGGAGAGATACCCCTAAGAGTAGAATAACATATCACAGATGTTACAATGGGGACTGGCACTTGTCATTATCTTTATTATTATGTTTACTTCTTCCTATATTTATAAATGTATATTTGTGAGGTGTGAAAATAATTTTGGGAGAAATCCAGATTTTCCTTATTCTGCAACTAGGTGCCTCCATCTTAGCTCCCTGTCAATAATTGTTACACGGTCTGTCATTTGCACCTGGCAGTCAGCAGGGCCGGTGCGTCCATCAGGCGGCACAGGCTGCCGCCTTAGGGCGCCAGAGCAGGGGGCGCAAAAATCCGAATCCCCTGCCTGTGGCTGGGACTTGAATTTTCACATCACCTGTCTCCCTGCAGCCTGCAGCTATCACACAGCAGCCAGGGGAGTCGGCCGGCCTCTCCTGATGATGTCAGCAGGAGGGGGCGTGACTTACATTGCTTTTTTACAGACCATAGACATATTATACATAGACGCTGCATTGACCGCTACTGCCTACTGGCG
This sequence comes from Pelobates fuscus, assembly GCF_036172605.1. NCBI lineage: Eukaryota > Metazoa > Chordata > Amphibia > Anura > Pelobatidae > Pelobates > Pelobates fuscus. The sequence continues at coordinate 198,030,203 of NC_086321.1, read as the reverse complement.
CTGATGAGCCGCGGGGCCGCCATCTTGGATCGGTCACCCACTCTACTCAGTGTAATCTGTATGGCAGGTGAATACAGACTACTCCCCCCCCCCGTAACAGACTGATCCCCCCTCCCCATTACAGACTAACCCCCCTCATGTTACCGACTGACCCCTTGCGCTACAGACCGAGGAGTTCACACTCTGACTATGCAGAATGAGAAGGGATCCTCTGTCCCTATAAACAAACTGGCCACTGGTAAGTGGGGTGGAAGCCCCATGTTAGTGCTGCATTAGGGACGATGGGTTAATGGGGTGGAAGGGATGGGGTGGATCCCCTGGTCGGTAAGTGACAGGTGCCATGTTCCTGGTCTATGTGTGAATCCCACCTGCACGATGAGGGGCCGGTCTTCTGAGCACAGCTTGCAGAACAGGTTCTCCTTGCGGTAGTTGCCATCTCAAAGGAAGACCTGGGCGCGCAGCATGGCTATTTAGCAGAGCTGGGCTCCGTGTCTGCGGCTGATCCACCATGGATATGCCATAGACATATATATATTTACGACCGGCCCAAAATGGCGCCCGCATTTCTCACCTCCGAGAAGTCAATGCAGGGCCGGACTGGGAATGAAAAGCAGCCCTGGAAAAAAATTCCATACCAGCCCCGTAATGCATCGCGCCAGCATAGTGCGCAGATATGGAAGCGGGAAAAAAACTGAAAACTATCACTCAAACATGAAAGAAATCGTTTGTGCATGGAGGGGTGCTGTGTGCGTGAAGGGGTGCTGTGTGCTTGAAGGGGTGCTGTGTGCGTGAAGGGGTGCTGTGTGCGTGAAGGGGTGCTTTTTATGTGTGGAGGGGTTCTGCGTGCATGAAGGAGTTCTGTGTGCGTGAAGGTGTTCTGTGTGTGTGTGGGGGTTCTGTGTGTGTGGAGGGGTGCTGTTGGTGGGGGGGAGGAGTGTAGTGTGTGTATGGGGGGGTTATAGCATTGATATATTTATATAAAAAAAAACTTTTTTTAATCCCCTCCCCATTTAACTTTGGTCAGGGCCCAGGGGAGAGGGGGAACTTTTCAATCCCTGGTGGTCCAGTGGTGGCGCGTGCTGTTCAGCCTGCAGCTCCACTGGCTGCAGGCTGACTTCGCTCTTCTCCCGCGAGAACAGCAGGCAGGTCGGAGCATTGCCATGGTAACGCACGGCAACGCTCCAACCTGCCTGCTCGCGGGAGGAGCGTTCGCTTGCAGGTTCCTGTCAGACCGGGTAGGGGAACAGAAGCTCCCCTACCCAGTGGGGTGCACATGACCTATGGGGGCCCCGGTGCGAAAATTGATCCCTGGGCCCCCCCCGCGCGCTTACTCTGCGCAGGCCGGGGCCGCAACACATGGCGGCGGGCACCTGGTCGCAGGGGTTGCAGGGTTGCGACCTCTGCGACCGCGGTATGTACACCAGTGCATGCAGATGCACACACACTTAACCCCTTAAGGACCAAACTTCTGTAATAAAAGGGAATCATGACGTGTCCTTAAGGGGTTAAAGGACCACTACAGACACCCAGATCACATCAGCTCAATTAAGTGGTATGGGTGTCAGGTCCCTCTAGTTTTAACCCTGCAGCTAAAAGCATAGCAGTTTCAGAGAAACTGCTATGTTTCACTGAGGGTTAATCCAGCCTCTAGCGGCTGTCTCACTGACAGCCACTAGAGGAGCTTCCGCGATTCTAAGACACTGAACGTCCATAGGAAAGCATTGAGTAATTGAGCGCCAAGGGAGCGCCAAGCATTGAGCGCCAAGGGAGTCCAGCGCTGGAGAAAGGTAAGTGCTGAAGACACACACACACTCTCACGAACAGACGCATACACACTAGCTAACAGACACACACAGTTACTGACAGAGACACATTCAGCGACAGACATACATACACACTCACTTACAAAACATACACTCTCTCTGACAAACACACACTCACTAACAGACATCAAACAGACTCACTAACACAAACACACTCAGTAACAGACACACACAGTAACACACTCACTGACACTCACTAGCAGACACACACTCACTGACACTAACACTAACACTCATAGTAACACTCACAGTAACACTAACACACACAGTAACACACACACTAACACTCACAGTAACACTAACACACACAGTAACACTAACACACACTAACACACACAGTAACACTAACACTCACAGTAACACTAACACTCACAGTAACACTAACACACACTAACACTCAGAGTAACACTAACACACACACACTAACACTCACAGTAACACTAACACACACACACACACTAACACTCACAGTAACACTAACACACACACACACACTAACACTCACACTCACAGTAACACTAACACACACACACTAATACTCACAGTAACACTAGCACACACACTAACACTCACAGTAACACTAACACACACACACACACACTAACACTCAGAGTAACACTAACACACACACACACACTAACACTCAGAGTAACACTAACACACACACACACTAACACTCAGAGTAACATTAACACACACACTAACACTCACAGTAACACTAACACACACACACTAACACTCACAGTAACACTAACACACACACACACTAACACACACACACTAACACTCACAGTAACACTAACACACACACACACTAACACTCACAGTAACACTAACACACACACACACACACACACACACACTAACACTCACAGTAACACTAACATACACACACACTAACACTCACAGTAGCACTAACACACACACACTAACACATTTTTTTTTAATTTAATCCCCCCAGCCTCCTTACCTTTTGGAGTGCTGAGGGGATTCCCTGGGGTCCAGTGGTGCTGCTGGGCTCCTGGGGGGCCGGTCACCTGGCGGGCAGGCAGGCTGGTGCGCGAGGGAGCACTCTCCCCTGAGTGCTTCCTCTTCAGCTCCCTCGCGCGCCGCGTACTGATACCGGCGCCAGAAGATGACGTCATCTTCCGGCGCCGGTATCAGTGCAGTGCGCGAGGGAGCTGAAGAGGAAGCACTCAGAGGAGAGTGCTCCCTCGCGCACCGGCCAGCCTGCCTGCCCGCCGGGTGTAAGCAGGGCCAGCCTCGGGGGGGCCCCCCAGGAGAAGAGGCTGGCCCAGTGCCACTGCCCCTACCCGGTCTGCCTGCCCGGCCACGCTTCATTCTGTGACCGGCAGGAGGGGAGCGCATCCCCTCCTGCCGGTCACCCTGTAATTGCGGCCCGGGCTGGTGCACACTAGGCGGCCGCGCACCGGCCACCTAGTGTTCCGGCCCACCGGGAAATTTCCCGGTGTCCCGGTGGGCCAGTCCGGCCCTGAGTCAATGCGGCGTCTATGTATAATATGTCTATGTTACAGACTACCCAGCAATCCGCTGGGGAGTCTGGGAGAAGAGCAGTGGAAGTCACGCCCCCTCCTCCTGACATCATCAGGAGAAGCCGTCCGACTCCCCTGGCTGCTATGTGCTGGCTGCAGGCCTCTGCTCCAGGCTCAGGTAAGACTCAGGGGTGGGGGGGGATTTTTCTTTTCCTTAGTCCATGCCCCACTCTACAGCCCATGCCCCCCCTTTTAAATCCCTACCCCACTTTACAGCCCTTGTCCTCTCTTAGCCCCTGTGTCCCACTCTACAGCCCCTGTCCCCTGCCTACAGCCCCTGTGTCCCCTGTCTACATCCTCTGTGCCCCCCTCTACAGCTCCTGTGGTGTATCCTGGTTTTGTGCTGCCCTAGGCATGACAAAACTCAGGCGCACCACTCCACCCTTCCCCGCCTTCTAAATACACACACATTTACTGACAGACACGCATACACTAGCTAACAGACATACACACTCACTAACAGACACATACAGTCACTAGCAGACACACACATTCACACTAACAGACACACACACTAACAGACACACACTCACACTAACAGACACACACGTATTAGCCGCGAGGCAAACAAGGCATTTTCCCTGGGGTCTAGTGGGGCTGCTGGGCGGTCGGTCGGCCGGCGTTGGCGAGGGAGCACTTTCCCCTGAGCTCTCTGCTCAGCTCCCTCGCACGCCGCAGAGTGATGCTGGGAGACGGAATATGACGTCATATTCCGGTTCCCGGCATCACTGCGGCACGCGAGGGAGCTGAGCAGAGAGCTAAGGGGAAAGTGCTCCCTCGCCAGCGCCGCCCGCCTGGATTTTTACTTAGCCGCCCGTGTGCCTGGACTGTTAGCCCTGAGCATTTGGGGGCGGCTTTTTTTCCGCCCCCTGGAAAATGGCGCCCAAGGCAAATGCCTTGTTTGCCTCGTGGCTAATACGTCCCTGTATTCCCGACCACAGCCCCTGATCCCCTTCTAGAGCCCCTGTGTCCCCATCTACAGCCCCTTTCCACCAGAAATAAGGTGGTCTCAATCCCTGTGGGGGGGAGCAAAATGCTACTTTGCATGTGTAGCTAAAATTGTTTGCACCGGCCCTGGCAGTCAGCATACAGAGAGCCTAAATTAGAGATGAGGGGAAATAAGACAATGTTTCTAGTTCTCCTCTTCATTATCAACGTTTGCCCTGCTTGCCTTGTGTGAACTGGATTATGATGTACTTTGCTAAATCGTGAAGATAAATTTAAAAGAAAAAGATAAAATTATCAATGATTTTCAGTGTTTTATTCCATAGTGTAATTTCAGGAGAAGTAACAGTTCGCCTTTAAAGAAGTGAAAAAGAAGGGGAGGGAAGGGGAGAACATGAAATAGGGTACTATGAGAAAAGGAAATAAGTCTCATACACAGGACAATTGAAAAAAATTTATATATGTGCAGAGAGAGAATACATAATAATCTACTACACACCTATTTTACTGACTACAAAATTGTTAAATGGACACTTCAGCTCATTGAACAGGTCTGAGTACAAACTCCCATCACCATTCACCCTGAGCATGTAATTATTGCAGTTTTTATAAACATTCAGCAAAACATTCATGCAGGCTTTTGAAAGGTTTTAAGATCAGCAGTGTTATATTTGCTACATGAATTGAGAGCTCTCTGAGGTGCAGAGCAGGAGCTAGAGTTGTAATGTAAATGCTTTCCATGCATAGAAAGTAAAATCACACCTAATTATCACAATTAAAAAAAATATATATTTTTTTGCTCTCATCGATTTGCAGGCAAGTATGGGCTTGTGGGGGCTTAAACATCAAAGAAATTTCTCACTTAAAAGAGATGTTTGTATGATATAAAACCAAATAATTTCTGTGTGAGGCATATCCTTCTTGTGTATTGTGTATTATTGGAGGTTATTTCAGCATCAACACTACTTAGGATTTTTAGAATGTGGTTTACTTTCCCCTATATTTAGCCAGTATGTATCTATAAGGAATTAAAATCAAATGTCTATGCTTCCCACCACAAACATTTTGATATGGACATGGCGCACAGTGAAGGACTGTCTGTGCTCTAATCAAAATTGGTCCACATATACAAAACACACATGTCCTAAACCATACCTTTGACTATCGAGTATGTACATCAATTATTTCAGTGCAGACATATCCAATCGTTCCCCGACCTACAAAATAAACGTAATAGCCCTATTTACAGATCAAGTCTCTTCTAACTAAGTCCTACCGACACAACACTAGTTTGGTCCTCCTATCGAAATTTGAAACAGTATGCCTAGCCCCAGCTACACCTAAAAACTTCTTTCTATGATATATAAATTATTAAATCAACCTGACACCAGGAACTCCGACAAATACCAAAACATGTGGAAAACTGATCTGCAACAGAAGTTTGCCCAAACGACAGGCATCATTCAGGGCACATAAAGGCAAAACACTATGTACATCCCAATTAGAGCTTATGCAAAAGATTTACTTCTATTAGTACATGGTGCCGGCGCGTTTGGCGAAAATCTATATGGGCACAACAGATAATTGCTGGGGGTGTGGGAGGGAATCCAGCACGATGTATCACACATGATGGACGTGCACTCATCTCTGTCCCTTTTGGACAATGGTCGAAAACACACTCTCAGAGATACTACAGGTACCCATCACATTGAAACCAGAAATGGCTTTTCTATTTCTAAACCTGGATGGCTTCCCCAGAGGCGACACCATGCTGATATACCATACGCTTATAACCGCCCTCACACTCCTAGCCAGAGCCTGGAAATCCGCAGGTGTTCCCTCCAAACAAACCCTTCTATACCAGGTGATGGTTAACATGGGCTATGAAAACATAACTAGGAAACAACTCAAGTCTCACCACATCGTACAAACTTAAAACATACATAAAAACATTGCCATCGAGCGTGGTATTGACCTAATCAGGTAGTACACCAATAAAATATGAGTTCTAGGCACTCATATCCCTATAGACAGAAGTATTTCATGACGACTAGCATATACCCAGATATATCACTTCACACAAAGCTACATGCGTAGTGCAGAGACCTTCACAAGCTTAACCCAGTACAAATGAAGACTTACACTGATAGCTGAAAACACCAAACCAGCATACCCGAATTCCTATAAATGTCATCCCACTATTACCCACCTACTGTAAATATTTCCTACCTGTACATAGTTTTAAACTGCACAGCGGAACAAACACAGTACAGAACATCACTAGCGGGAGAGCAAAATCCATGCTACAAGCCTAGTACAATAAGTCCAAACGGAACTTGGGTTATCCTCTCTTTTGAGACACAACAAAACAAATTCTCTTATAAGACTTAGACCGTAAAAACGAGACTCCATTAAGCAAAATGTGTCGATATGTAATTGTTCAAAGTAAGTGTGACATGGAAATGCTTTCTCTGTGATATAAGCCTATTGTATAATGTCCTAATGTCCAAGCACGCATATGCTAAATAACAACATAATCGATGGTCAAAGTATATATGGGCGTAACAAAATGCTGTGTTCCCCCCTTTTTCTTTCTTTTTTCCCCCCTTTTCCTTTCTGTACCCCAAAAAACAATAAAAAATTGTCAAATTTGAAAAAAATTTAAGTGTAAAAATCAACATCTCTAACACCTATAAAAAATGCATATTCCATACGAATGAAAGGATCATAACTAGAGGTTAGTATTAATGAGTGGAAAAACAAGGTATATGTGCTCAAATACATTACTTTTCAGAAAGTGTGGTGATTACCTGCAATGATTGTCCAGTGGAAGGAGAAATGTCTAGTATAAAAAAAAAGAGTTTAAAAGGACATGCATCAATTTTATTGAAAAATTCAAGCTTAGAATAAGACAGTTGCCTCACTCTGCAGGCTGAAAAAAGCTGGTAAATATAATTTTATTTGTTCATGTTTACCTGCTTCTTCTTTATTATGCTTTCCATGCCCACTCCAGGGAGTACACTGCTCTTACCAAACAATGTCCTATCCCTAGGAATGCTGGAAAAGTGCATTGGGCCTGCACATGTGTAGTTGGAAGTTCTCTTCACCTTGCATCATCGTGAAGGAAGAGAGAGAGTCTGATCAGTGTCATTGATTAGTGTAATCATGCAGAGCAGGTGTGTTTCTCTATACTGCTACTGCACAATGTGCCCTGTTTCTGTCATTCCATTTGTGGACTGGTCCAAAACAGAGATTGATGAGTAAGAAGAGGGGGGAGGCTGAGGAACTTCCACTAGTGAAGAGGTGTACCCAATAATGTAATCTGACTGAGTTTTTAGTAAGTTTATAAATGCTAACTACATATTTTCACATTTTCTAATTACATATGTTTTTCTTGCTTTATTTATAATTCTTTATTTTTGTAAGACATGTGCAAAAGCATAACAATGATAACACCACAATGTAGTTACATGACACATTCAGTTAATTGCATGCATACCTTAACTAGTCAGGGTTGACAATTGCTACACATGGATATTGCTAGACCAGTATTTGTATTGGATGTCTAGTTTTGGATTTTAGCCCCTTGAGTGAGAGGGGTATGTCAAGAGAAAGGAAAGAAAAAGAAGAGAAAATAGTGAGGGAGAAGGGAAAAGGTAAATATGGGGTTCTTGTGTTAAGGTGCTTCACGCCAGGTGAGCGTGTTGCGGGCGGGGGGGGGGTAGAAGACAGGAGGGTGAGCCAGACCAGTGCGTCAATTCAATGTAGCGTCAGCATTCCATGTCGATCCTTTTGTACCTTAAGTAATCGCTAGGGTGATGCAGTCGCCTTCAACTGTGACTCAATGTACTGTTGTCCCAGGGTTCCCATATCTTGTGGAATGTTTTAGCAGTTCCTTTCACTCTAGCCGTAAGGTCGTCCATTAAATGGATCTCTCTATATTCGCTATGACTTCTGTTTTGCGTGGGGTATCCTGTTGCAGCCAAGAGGCTGCTACTGCCTTTCTAGCTGCCAGGGTGATCTTGTGGATACGTTTTTGTTCATGTCTGATCCAACCCTCTATAGATCTATTGAGCAAATATACCCAGGGGTCTAGTTCTAGGGTCCTAGAGAACACCTATCTCAATAGGTTTTTGACTGAGTTCCAGTATCAGATCATGCTTGGGCACTCCCACCACATTTGCAAGTAGGATTGTTCCTGAAGGGTCACGCACACAGAGGTGGTGTTGCTAGCCTCCAATATCTCTTGCCATTTGATCCCTTCTAGCTCCTCGCCCAGGTCCTGTTCCCATTGGTCAGCATATGTCAGTCTACCCAATTCCCCGGTCTCCGAGCAGAGGTGGGCGTACAGCACCGTTAACATACCCTTGGGCATGGTTTCTGTCAGGCAGAAGCGTTCGAAGAAAGTCATTGGCTGTAGCGCTGCCTTCTTGATTTGTGGTTGTTTTGTCTTTTAATTGGATATACCTGAAAAAGTCAGCAGGTGTGAGATGCCTCCCCTGTGTGAGGCCGTCAAACCTAATTATCTCAGTGCCCTGGTATAAATGGGATGATCTTTGCCCGTACGCTCTAAATTTCTGAAGTCTCTGGTGGCCATACCCACAGGGAAGGCCCTGTTGCGGAGGTAGGGCGTGAGAGGGGAAGGTGAGGATGCTAGTTTGTATTTTAAGTGTGAAGAATCCCAAATTCTCAGTGAATTGAGGATCGCTGTGCAGGTACCATTGAGCATGGGTCTGTTCTTTTTTGGAACCTACATGATGAATTGTGGTAAGTCGGCCCCAATCATGAGCGATTCTATGTCCACCCATTTCCTTTCACCTGGAGGAGAGTACCACATCGCGACCTGTGTTTGTCCTATAGAGAACCTTTCTGGAAATTCTATGGCGTTTATTCTGCCAAATAAAGGCCCCCATTGCTCGCTGTAGTGGGAGAAGTTGTGCCTTAGAAAGGCATATAGGTAGTGCCTGGAATAGGAAGAGGATGCGTGGTAAGATGTTCATTTTTACAGAATGAATCCGTCCAATCCATGATATGGGCTTGTCTAGCCACTTATCCAGGTCTTTCGTTAGGGATTTCACTAAGTGAATATAGTTATAGTGATATAATTTTTCAGGGTCCACTGTCAAGTGGATTCCCAGAAATTAAAGGGAGGTATGTTCAATGCGATAGTGTGTCTATCTCTGATCGATGCTGTGTCCGCCATCGCCAATCCCACTGGGAGGGCGCTGGACTCAGTCATATTGACTAAGTATCCTGAGAACTCCCCGTAACCCCGTAGGACTTCATTCAAGGCCGCCATAGATTCGGTAGGGCTCGGGAGTGTTAATAGCACATCATCCGCGTAGGCCGACACCAGAAACTCCCTCCCTCCCATCTTAACTCCGTGTATTCTTGGATGCTGTTGAAGAGCCTGCAGCAGGGGTTCCAGGGATAGAACTAATAGTAGCCGGGAAAGTGGGCATCCCTGCCTAGTGCCAATGTTGGAAGTGAGCTAGTACCATGAATAGGTATGGCCACTTAACCCTATCAAAGGCCTTTTCCGCGTCTAACGAGACAATCAGCGTAGGTGTGCGTGTGGCCGCCTGTCTCCATATGAGGTCTATGTTGCGACGTGTATTTTCAAATAGTTGTCTACCGGGAATAAAGCCAACCTGGTCAGCATCTATTAGTGTCGATGGGAAAGGGTTCAGTCGGGTCACCTGAATTTTCGCTAGGATTTTCATGTCATGGTTATGTAGGGAAATGGGCCTATAGCTTGATGGTAAGAGCGGGTCCTTGTCTGGTTTGGGTAGTAACACTATTGTAGCTAAGGACATGTCCCGGTCTGGAGTGCCCCCATCTCTAAGTTCCTTGAATAGGTTTAGGAGGTGAGGTATGAGTTCCTCTCAGAATGTTTTGTAGTACCCTTCATCAATGCAGTCCGGCCCGGGGGCTTTGTTCCCTTTAAGTGCTGTGATAGCCTGGTCTATTTCTTCGCCTGTGATTTCGGCGGCTAGAGTAGCTATCGCTTCTGGTGATAGTTTGGGCATCCCCAAATCCCTTAAAAAACTGCGAATCTGTGTCTCCTCTATTTCGTCCCCCCCCCCCTCTGAGTGTGGTGAGTGGTTATACAGATTTTTGTAAAAATCTGTGAATACTGTTTCTACGTCAGCTGGTGTGGTTTTGATAGTTCTGTCTGTGTGTCGAATTGAGGTAATTTGCGTGCGTCTCTGTTAGGGGTTCAGGGTCTTGGCCAGCAATGTGTCCATTTTATTGTCTTTCTCATAGAATGTTCGTCTAGTGTAAGTCATGGCTTTGGCCGTGTCGTCCAGTAGCAGGGTTCGGATAGTGTGTCTCACCATGTCTATACATCAGAAAGTCTCCCCGTCTGGGTGCGATTGGTGTGCCTGCTCTAGTGTCCGTAACTCCGAGAGAAGTCGTTCTAAGGTTTGGGATTTTTGTTTTTTCTTTCTAGTTGCCTGGCGAATGAGAGCGCCCCATATTACTGCTTTGTGGGCTGCCCATGTAGTACTCATTTTCATATCAGGGCTGTCGTTCGTGGCAAAATACTCCAGTATTTCTGTACCTATTTGTTTTGTGATTTCAGTGTCTCTTAAGAGGGATGTGTTCATCCTCCACGTCCATGGGGTTGCTATGCATAGGTTTACTAACGTTAAAGTCACTTTCTTGCTTTATTTTGGTTAATATATTTGTTAATAAGTATTAGCTTGCGAGTTTAAAAAAAAAATTGTCAAGAGATGAGTGTCCCTTTAAGATGTTTCATCTTCTCTACATAAATATTTATTAGTATGGTTGGTAATGCACACCCTTTATGTTCTTCTGTTGTTTTTAAAATGATAAAATGCTCTATGTGCATAAGACAGACCCAAAGCCTATAGTTATAAAATGTCATTAAGGCTAATTGGTTAAATGTGCTGTCATCATCTTTGTTCCAATGTGTGTATCAGTAGGGAAAGGGGTTTAAAAACTGTGAATGAGTCTATGTCTTGTACATATCTCTTGAAATAGACTTCATAATAAATTCAGAATGTCTATTGAATTCTGTGGTGAGTGTTACACCTATCCTGTTATTGACATATTTATTGTAAAGTAAATATAAAAAACCTGTTTATTTCAAATACTGTTGCAAAAACACATGCAAATGTCATTTATTTTACACTGTGCTTAAAGGTAAATTTCCCCACGAAAATAATACTTTTACAACTACTGATTTGTAATTGCTCTGAGTAAAAAGATGGTTTCTCACTGAAATTGTGAATTGTCTAATTGATTTATTTTGTCCTAACTTTGCTGTTCCATTCTCTACAATTCCCTGTTTAATGTGTAATCAACCTATTCTGTAAAAATTATATCCCCAAATATATATGTAAAGACAGAACAAATAAATAATAAATATGATTCTGCTAATTTATATAACGAGTTATATTTATCTTGTAATTTGCGAATTTTATTAAATTGCTAGAGGAAAGGTAAAATATAAGAAAGCAAAGTGACCAAGATACAAAGTTACAGGCATGCAAGGGCACATACAGTCACAACGTGTGTCACAATAACAAGGAAAGAACAGGAGAAACCACATACAAAATGAGAAGTACATCTAAGAAATAGACCATGAGAAGAACTGCAGTTTTAGTGTCATGCACACACTAGGTGAGGAGCACATTGCCATATGGGAAATTTTATATAGCTTTTTATTTTTTGGTATCCCTGAAATGCAATCTTTTTATTATTTTTGCATTTTTATCCTATGATTATATATTAGGAACAATTTCAATGCGTATGGTACTTTAATTTTTAAATTAAAGGAATTGGGTAGTAAAAGGTTATAGGAAATAGGTTTGAAATACTATATTTACTGATCCCAATATTTAACAAATACGTATTTGCCAAATGTGAAAAATATATATTTTTTTGCTTTATTTACGTGAATTATCTAGAGTTTGTTTTTTTTATTATGTTAATATTTCTTAAAAGGGAGATATCACTGGAAATTATACCACTGAATAAAACATTGAATATCACCTATACTGTAACTTGTGTTGAAGGAGAACTCCAAACCCCTAAAGCACTTACGATAAGTGTCCCCTCGTTCACACTTTATAAAAGTACAGAATTCAAGAGAAATCAGTTCTTTTATAGAAGTGTTAAGTTGCAACCTCCCAGCTGTCAATTAGTCAGCGTGTAGGGTTCTCTTCCTGATTGCTTTTTGCACAAGTACAAAGTGGAAAGCAATGCTTCTCATACAGAAGCTTTGGATTCAGTACTTCTCTATGGAAAAAGGGAAAAAAAGGGCACACTCGGAACATGCATCTCTAAGAAGTGGTGCTGCCATGTAAACCAAAACCTATACAAAATACAGGTTAAACGACAGCGCACAAAAAATACAGCTTTAAATTTTACAAGGCTACTTAAATTTACCTATCTTAGAACACAAATATGGGAGTTTAGTTACACCTATGGACATATCATGTTAATGTTAACATGGGAGACATATATGCTAACTGCAATTCTTACTGCTTAAATGGCTTCCAGAGATTCTTAAAATTTATGCTTTTTTATGGTCACCTCCAAAGGGGCACCTGTAGTGGAGGGGTGGGGTACTTAACCCAAAAGGAATATGGTCGTGATTCCAAAAAAGGGAATTGGGGGCACACACAGAACATGTGTTTTTGAAAAACATTGCAGTGGCAGATCAGTGATTGCTGTTTATGTTCCCTGCCTCCCAATGCTTCTTTATGTGAAACTTTCTGTTGGTTGGAAGATATCAGTACTTTCGATGGACACTATAAGCACCAAAACAACTTCAGCATAATTGAATAGTTTTGTCTATAGATCATACCCTGCAGTTTAACAGTTCAATTCTCTGCCATTTAGGTGTTAAATCACTTTGTTTATACAGCCCTAGTCAAACCCAGGGCTGGCCTTAGGCCTTAAGGCGCCCTGTGTAAAAAAAGTCACAGCGCCCCTCCCCAGTCATACTCCTTAATTGTTATTACTATGTTATTATTGGGGGCGTGGCTTCGACACCGACTAAGATGGCTGCTTAGAGTCTGAGCTCCGCTACACCTCACCCCTATGAAGCGATCTCCCATACGCAATAGAACACAAATGGGCCGTAGCCGCCGCACAGATAACCCACAGACCCCTAGGAACCCGCACTCAAACCCACAACAGGGGCCGATGGATGGTTTTCTGCAACCGCCTCGTGAAACACCCGGTGAGACTGAGAACCCGGGCCCAAGCCCGACCACGCGGTTACCTACCTCGATGGCGAGTGGCGACTCCCCAGCCTTGGACCGGATCAGCACCGAACTGAGGACCATGGCAGCTGCCATGGCTGCCATGGCTACTAAGGCTGATCTCCTCACCCTCACCACCACGATCTAAGACGCCATGAGAGCTGAGATGGCTGGGCTGCGGTCGGAAGTGGGAGAGCAGGCAGGCCGTATACAGGCCTTGGAACACTCTACTGCCTCACAGGCTGCACAGCACGTGGCTACCGACCTTGCTGTCTCCAGACAGGGAGACTTAATCCTCCACATGCGACGGCACTTGGAGGATCTGGATAATAGGGGTCGGAGGCACAATGTCAGGATCCGGGGGATCCCGGAGACTGAAGGGAGGGAGAATCCCCAAGACCTACTCACGGAGCTCTTCACGAGCATACTGGGCGCCGAAGCTCCTCAAACATTTGCTTTTGAACGTGCACATAGAGCATTACGACCACGGGCGGCGGAAGAGGGCCCAAGAGATATGATCTGTTGCCTCCAATCCTTCCCCGTTAAGGACATGATCATGAAAAAGGCCAGGACACAGCCCACATGGCTCTTCCACGGTACTCCCATATCCCTATATAATGATCTTTCTCCACTCACGCTGGAAGCAAGGAGGGCGCTCCGGCCGGTGACAACAATGCTCCGTGAAAACAACATCACCTACAAGTGGGGATTTCCTTTCGCATTGATGGCACGCCACCACAATACCTGGATATCGGCTAGATGGCCTGAAGACGTTCCGCGGTTCCTACAAGAGCTTAATCTACCACCTACTCCGGTCATGAACTGGATCCTAGGCCCTCAAGGGCAGGAACCTAGGCAGAGGGGTGCTCCCCGCAGACGTGGAGGTGGATCTCCAATGGGTCGACCATACCAGCGTCGTCGACAGGGTTCCGGGGACCAAGCTGAGTAAGTACTGTCCTCCCCTACCTGGGTCACCCCTTGCGCCCACCGAGCTGGGTCCGCACCCCCCCGTGTGACATTGGAGCCTCCTGGGCCAAAGGTATCATCACAGGGCTGATGGGGTTACACTCTATTTGTTTGGGGGGGTATGGGTAATGGGGGGTCCGGGGAACCATCCCTATGCAGTAATCTTTATGCCTGTATTGTACCCCTTGCCCCTTGCCAGGACAGTGTCAGCGTGGGGGCAATTGGATCCTGGAATCGCAGGACTGCACTTCTGGACGCTGGGGGTTTTGGGAGGGGGTCTTGGGGTGGCATGCATTGGGCTATAATAGCAGGCATGGATGGTGTGGGGACTTATGCCTACGATGTGTTTTACTCTGTGATTGGGTCTCACCACTCCCCATATGCTCTTGTTTGCCCCGTTCCCCCCCCCCACCTCTTTTTCCTTTCCCCCGACTAGACAAAGGTATCAAAAGTCAGGAATAAAAAATACAAGCCACGTACAATATATATAAAAATAAATAAATAAAAAGATGAATAAAGAGAAAAGAAAGAGAAAGGGAAGAAAAATAATAATACATAAACAAATCCTCTATAAAAATTCACACTGTAAGCAAGACTTAGGATATATTAGTCAGAGCAATAAAGGCTACGCCAGAATATGCATGTCCCCCCCCCCCTATAAATAAATAAAGCAAACAAAAACAAAAACAAAAAAAACAAAAAAAAAAATAAGAAAAAAAAAGTATATTCCCTGTATATTCCCCCCCCCCCCCAGCTACCGCATTATCAGCTTACTGTCTATTGCGTCTCACTACTTTCCACCCACCCTTTTATATCGTTATTGTTTCTTATTATGCTCACAGTACTATGTCTCTAGCGGTACTCACAGTGTTGTATATCCAGCGACACTCTGAGTACTGTCTCCAGTGGTACTCACGGTATTGTATCTCCAATGACACTCACAGTGCTCTGTCTCCAGTAGTGTTCACAATGTTGAGTCTCCAGTAGCATACTCAGTACCGTGTCTCCAGTAATACTCGCAGTATTGTATCTCCAGCAATGCTCACAGTAATATGTCTCCAGTAATGCTCACAGTACTGTGTCTCCAGTAATACTCACGGTAATGTGTCTTCAGTAATACAGCAGTGTATAGCCAGTAATGCTCACGGTATTGTGTCACTGTATTCTCTGTAACATTCACAGTATTGTGTCTCCAGTAATGCTCACAGTAATGTATCTCCAATAATACTCACAGTATTGAGTCTCCAGTAATGCTCACAGTATTGTGTCTCCAATAATGCTCATAGTAATGTGTCTCCAATATTGCTCAAAGTATTGTGCCTTATGTAAAACTCACAGTATTGTGTCTCCAGTAATGTTCACAGTAATGTGTCTCCAGTAATACTCACAGTATTGTGTCTCCAGTAATGCTCACAGTACTATGTCTCAAGTAACACTCACGGTAATGTGTCTTCAGTAATACAGCAGCGTACAGCCAGTAATGCACACGGTACTGTGTCACTGTATTGTCTGTAGCACTCACAGTATTGTGTCTCTAGTAATGCTCACAGTAATGTGTCTCCAGTAATACTCACAGTATTGTGTCTCCAGTAATGCTCACAGTATTATGTCTCCAGTAATGCTCACAGTATTGTGTCTCCAGTAATGCTCACAGTAATGTGTCTCCAGCAATGCTCATAGTATTGTGCCTTCTGTAACACTCACAGTATTGTGTCTCCAGTAATGTTCACAGTAATGTGTCTCCAGTAATATTCACAGTATTGTGTCTCCAGTAATGCACACAGTAATGTGTCTACAGTACTAATCCCAGCATTGTGTCTCCGGTAAAGTTCACAGTACTGTGTCTCTAGTCACACTCACGGTATAGTATCTTCAGTAACACTCATAGTAATGGGGCTCCAGTAATGCTCACGGTATTATGTCACAGTATTGAATCTCCTGTAATACTCACAGTATTATGTCTCCTCTCTCCCCCCCCCCCCCCCGAGACGCCAGGTCCCCCGACGACGACTATGCATATGACACGGGGCAGGCTAGACCACTGTGGCTATTTGGGGCCTCACCTGGTAGGGATGCAGGACAGAAGTTGTGGCGCTTTGTTATTAACACCGCTTAAATTACATAGTTACTGGCTTTTGAATTATTGAATTATTGTATTATTATCATCCATGGGCTACGGTTGTGCCCTTATGGTTGTTCTATTATTCACGCATACAAAAAATGTTTTACAGATCGCGCTAATTTGTACTTCACGTAACACATTGTCAGGGGTTGGGGTGTGGGGACCCTCCCAATCCCATACATACTCTAACACTCTTGTCTGGTGCCGAACCGCACATCCCAACACGCACTCGTGCTTACCCTACACGGCGGAACCTGGGGCCTCCTGATACCTGGCCTAGCTGCCGGTACGGACTCCCTGTGCCTCCGACCGTAGCACGAGTCACCCCCCATAAGGGGGTGGATCTTCTGGGACGCCTTCTGTCTCAGCTGTAACACCCGTTGCCACGGGCGTTTACTTCTCTTCTCTAATCTTCTCTCCTCGTTCTTGAGTCTCCCCCCCCCCCCCTTGCCCTCTCCCTCCTCTGACCTACCCCCTCCTGCCCTGCACCCGGGGTGGTCTGTCCCTCTGGGCGATCAATTATTTCTGCGATCATCCAACATCGCGGAAAGCAGGGGTGGCCATCCTAATAGCAGCGCACCTGGACTTCCAGAAGCTGGACAGTCAGCTTGATTCACAGGGACGCTATCTTTTTCTGAAGGGGACGATCTCGGGCATGATGTACACGTTTGCCACGGCCTACGTACCTAATGCCCGACAAGCTCAGTTCCTCAGAGGAATGCTGAATAAGCTAAACAACTTCTCGGAAGGTGCACTCATCCTGGGGGGGGATCTCAACGCATCCCTGGACCCCATCATGGACACCTCCACGGGACATAGCAGTATCTCCCATCTACACTTGCGTTCTATGAAACGGTCGCTGGGAGATATGGGTCTGGTAGACTGCTGGAGGGCCCTTCACCCCTCCACCAAAGACTACACCTATTATTCGGCGTTGCATGATCGGTACTCCCGCATCGATTATGTTTTTATTCGCCAACTGGGCCTACAGAGGCTCATCTCCGCTACCATAGATCCAGCCACGTGGTCAGATCACAACGCGGTCACAGTGGACCTTGAATCTCCTCTCTATCGGCCCTCGTCGTGGTCGTGGAGGCTGAATGAAGCCCTTCTACTCGATCCTGGGACACGGACCCAAATTGCCCAAGCTTTAGAACAGTATTTCCAAGAAAACGACGTGCCGGAAACCTCTCCAGTGTCGATTTGGGAGGCACATAAAAGCGTTATTAGAGGCACACTCATCCGAATAGCGTCCCACAAAAAGAAAGCAGCTGCACTCGAAATGGCGGATCTATACAAATCAATATCAGCTCTAGAACAGCAACACAAACACTCTCACCTAATGGAGACATATGGGAAACTCATGCAGGCCAGACGACAACTGAAGGATCTTCTCACAAAACGTTATCTCAATTCCCTACAACGCAATCGGGGGTTCTTCTATACTCATGCCAACAAGGGGGGGAAATACCTAGCTCATCTCCTGAAGGGGAATGCCCCCCGTTCACAGGTTCGCAGCCTACGCCTCTCTTCGGGCACCTCCACGATCTTCCCGGCTGAGATAGCTGAGGAATTTAAGAAATACTATCACTCACTTTACAATATACACGCGACAGACGACGATGTTGCTGCACTTGACGAAGGCATCCTGACGCGGAACTACTTGCGAGAGTCTGTGGAGAGGACGATCGGCCCCGATACAGCAGAGACGCTGGACGGGCTGATCACTGAGGAGGAATTAAAAACGGCCTTGAAATCGACCAAGACGGGCAAGGCACCGGGCCCAGACGGATTTTCCGTGGGGTACTATAAAGCATTCTCGACCATACTGTTACCTTGGTTCACGAAGGCTCTGAATGCGATAGCTACAGGGGAGACCTTCGGAACGGAATCCCAGGCCGCTATTATCACTGTCCTGCCGAAACCGGGAAAAGACCCCACGATATGTAGCAATTATCGCCCAATTTCCCTTCTAAATGTGGATGCTAAGCTATTTACTAAGGCACTTGCAACAAGACTCAGATTTGTTCTACCGGCACTCATACATATGGATCAGACAGGATTCATCCCCGGCCGAGAGGCAAGAGATAGCACCCTGAGGGTATTCGCAATTCAACATAGAGCGCGCACGCAGGGACAACCTCTCCTCCTCCTCTCCACCGACGCTGAGAAGGCGTTTGACAGGGTAAAATGGCCATACATGCTTACCACCCTTGGCGCTATGGGGTTGGGACAGAGGTTCCTCACATGGATACGGGCGCTGTACCACAATCCGCGGGCCGCGGTTCGTGTGAATGGGGCGCTAACGGCGGATTTTGCAATCTCCAACGGCACAAGGCAGGGATGCCCACTGTCGCCCCTGCTCTTTGCCATGTCCTTAGAACCCCTACTTCAAACTATTCGACAACATCCAGACGTTAGGGGATACTCGTGGCGAGGGGTGGAACATAAAGTGGCCGCATATGCGGATGACCTCTTGTTCTTCATTTCCTCACCTCGCGTCACCATGCCCTGCTTGATGGCCGCGCTTGAGCAATTCGGCACAATATCAGGTTTCAAACTTAACCTGTCCAAATGCGAGGTACTTAATATTACCATTCCGGAAGCTGAATATTGGGCTTTGGATACCCTGTTCCCCTTCCGCTGGTGTCCCAGTAAAATGAAATATCTTGGGATATGGCTCACGTCGGACCCGAGCGACCTATACCCTCTAAACTTCCCTCCACTCTTGAAGACGATCCTGGCGGACCTGGAAAGATGGGCATACCCACACGTTTCATGGTTTGGACGAATCGCTGTCCTTAAAATGAATGTTCTACCCAGGCTCCTGTATGCATTTCAAACTCTCCCCTGGGCCATTCCTCCACATTTCTTCTCCACACTGAGATCGGCAATTCTCCGCTATGTCTGGAAAGGCGAGAGACCGCGGCTCCGCCACGATCTGCTTTGCTTACCACGATGCCGTGGGGGACTGGCATTGCCAGATTTTAAAAAATACCACCAGGCCACGACCCTCCAGCGCATCCTGGAATGGCATGCAACCACGCACCAGAAACAGTGGGTGACACTGACTAAGGATGGGCAGGAGGCACAACTGAAATACGCCATCTGGGCGGGAAGACCTATGGCAGTTGACAAGGGGAACTCGGTAGGCATCATAACACAAACGCTCATCAGCTGGAAACACGTGAGAGAACAACCACATGTCTCGCCCACACCTAGTCCCTTACTCCCCATCATCCATAACCCGGCGATAGGCGGGGGCATCCCACCAAGCGCATGGCCCTTTGCAGAGAGCCGCACCCATGTTCCCATTTCCACAGTCCTGCGTAATGGCGCCCTGAAATCCCTGGATTCCCTACTGGGACAATCGCCACGGACGCCTCTGCTCACACTACGTTATATGCAGGTACAGCACTACTACAATAATGTACGCAACAAGGAGAAACTACACAGAGACCTCACCTGGTTTGAACGGCACTGCGAAAGGGGCTCATCGCTGGGAAAACCTATATCCACCCTCTACCAACACTTGGTGGTGGGACACTTGACAGAGAATAATGTCTTCCGCAGGCAATGGGAGACTTTGTTAGGTACTGCCTTTACGTCCCAGCAATGGGAAACTGCGCTGCTCTGGCAGCACAAAAGCTCCGTCTGCACTCAATACCAGGAAACGAACTATAAACTACTGGCCCTATGGTACCGGACACCCATATTACTCCATAGGATTTTTCCAACGACGCCCCCGACATGCTGGAGGTGTCTTGAGGAAAGGGGCACGATCGTACACATTTGGTGGGACTGTCGCCTTATAGTCCCATTCTGGGAAATGGTCAGGGATGCGATCGTCGAAATCTTGGGGGCGACGGCGGAATGGACGGCGGCGCTAGCCCTCCTACATATTTCGACGCTGTCGATTGCTGGATACAAAAAATCGATCCTGCGCCATCTCCTTAATGCGGCCAAAGCATTGATCCCCCTATACTGGAAGAAGACAGAGATTCCCAAGAAGGAAGAATGGATTCGTAGGGTGGAGGAGATTCAGGGAGCGGAAGCTACTCGGGCCTCGTTGCTTGGTAGAGGGGACAGACATGCGGAGCTGTGGCAACCATGGTTTGCATTCATATCTAATGGCCACTGAGAGTTGGAAGAAAGGGCACCTGGCCCGGCGGGGTTTGACCACCCCTACCCTCCATATCCTCCCTAAACCATCTATAACTGAACTTGGGAGCAACTCTCCTATCCTATTCTACTCTCTCTCTCAATTCCTTTTCTCTCTCCATCTATATATTCTTGATTCTTCTCTAGGATCCTCAACTGTTACAAACACATGACTATAATACACGCTAGATGTGGTGACACATTTCTATTAATGTAGGGGCCGGGCGATTCGGCCAGGTGGACATTGGGTTTGCCTCACACTGCCTCTCACGGACTTGGTTGAGGGTTTAGGGTCTCATACACAATTGACTTGAGTGGGGATGTGGTGTTTGGTAGAATAGCGGCGGTCCGCATGACCGCTAACGCACGCACATACTCCTACAAGCGGGTGACGCAGTGCCTCATAGCCACACGAAGACCCATGATATCTAGCTATACCCGACCTGGACTGCACCCCGCTATAGCGACGCTAATCACAATGCCTCACGTACCCCACCACAACTAGTAGGGTACACTTCAGACACGTAGCGCACTACACAAAGGTGACTTCTAGCTGTCCGCTCTGTTATGCGGCGCATTAGGATGGTGTCATTATATGTTGAACGCTGTTTATAACACTACGTCTGCCTTGCCGACTATGTATATGTCATGTATAATTCTGTATGTTAACAGTTCACTTATTTTGTATAATACTTTTTCAGGTTTCGAGCAATTAGGACCTGCGAGTCCTCGCTTATGAATATGTCTGTACACTTGAACCTCTGACCTCGTATCATACTAATAAAACAGATTTATAAAAAAAAAAAAAGAAAATAAGACCATTGCAGACAAGCAAGCAGAAGTGTGATAGACATAGTTATAGTTGATGACTATATATAGGTAATGGCCATTCAATGAACTGGGGGCTGTATACAAGCAACAGGCAAATGTATTATTTTTAAAGTATATTGCAGAGGTAAACATGCTTACTGGAAATAAAAACATCTAAAAACAAATGTTGCATTACAAATGTGGGCATTATGTAAACTGAAGTTAGGAAATAAATAATTTCTTTACTATGTTATTATTTATATAGCGCCAACAAATTCCGCAGCGCTTTACAGTGGGTGGACGAACAAACATGTAGTTGTAACCAGACAAGATGGACACAGAGGAACAGAGGGGTTGAGGGCCCTGCTCAATGAGCTTACATGCTAGAGGGAGTAGGGTAAAGTGACACAAAAGGTAAGGATAGTATTAGACTAATGACAGTACTTGTGTACTAGTGAGGATAGATAGGTGGGAGCAGCATTATGTAGAGATTTGAAAGCAAGAACCAGATTTTTAAATTGAGCTCCATATCTTACAGGAAGTCAATGTAGGGACTGACAGAAGGGTGAGGCGTGGGAGGTGCGGGCGGACAGGAAGATGAGCCTCACTGCCGCAT
Source organism: Pelobates fuscus (assembly GCF_036172605.1). Taxonomy (NCBI): domain Eukaryota; kingdom Metazoa; phylum Chordata; class Amphibia; order Anura; family Pelobatidae; genus Pelobates; species Pelobates fuscus. The sequence goes on along the minus strand of NC_086321.1, from coordinate 198,007,968 downwards.
TCATTATGGACTGTAACGGCGCAAGTTGGGAGCACGTAAGACCACTGAGAAGCAGATTACAGTAGTCAAGGCGAGAAAGGACAATGGAATGGACCAGCACCTTAGTCGCATCTGGCGTTAAGTAGGGTCGGATGCGCACAATGTGTTTTTTCTTTCTTTTGCCTTTTTATTCCCTTTTTTCATATTTTTGGATATATCCTTTTTTTCAGATACACAAATTTTTTCAATATTGTTCTGCTGATGGACTTTTGTATATATTTTGTACAGTGGATAGAGGGCTCTCTACCATACAGTGCCTTTTGGCACGCTCTTAACTGTCGGATTGTATTAGGGTTTTATTGTGGTATTGTTTAGTATGTTCATTGTTATTAAGGTGTTCATGGTGAGATTTGATATACATTATCCATTATAGGAGACAATCTCTGAGATATCTATTATCTCTACAAATTTAATAAATTCATATTTGCAAGTATTTGCTTTACATTATTAATTCTAATCATAGAGTGCGGTATCATTTGTTGTTATATATATTATTTTTGAGGTACCAGGAGTGGGTTACCCTGATATCCAGCACCTATCCGATGGAAGAGTGCCTGTACACTCCCTTTATTTGAAAAAAGAACAACTAGGCAGCAAGCCAGTGTGGTGGAGCTGATGGTAGCACCATTGACTTGGAGGGAGACAGACACAGGAGTAGCAACACTTGAGAGAATAAAGACTAGAATTTCAGTTTTGGTCAAGTTGAGTTTAAGGAAGTGGGCAGCCATCCAGTAAGAATTAGCAGAGAGGCAGTTAGAGACACTAGTCAAGAGGTATGGGGAGAGATCAGGAGAGGACAGGTAGATTTGTGTGTCATCTGCATAGAAGTGATATTGGAAGCCGAAGGAGCTAATGAGTTTACCAAGGGAGGCAGTATAGATAGAGAACAGTAGGGGACCAAGGACTGAACTTTGTGGGACACCAACAGAGAGGAGTTAGGGAGAAGAAGCAGAGCCAGAGAAAGAAACATTGAAAGAGCGCTGGGAGAGGTAGCAGGAACATCAGGAGTGAGCAATATCTTGTAGACCAATATTGTGGAGGATGAGAAGAAGCTGTTGATGATCAACAGTGTCAAAAGCCAGAGACAGGTTGTTACGGTTTCCTCCAGGCTAGCTGAAAGTTGGACCGTAGAAAGGATGCTCCTAGCGCTCACCAAAGGACCATCAGCACCGTAGACATCATAAGTACTGCAGACTCCACGAACCGCCGCTGCTGGTCTGGGATCTCGACGTCTGCTATCCACCCTGGACCTATGACCAGGCTCCAGGTTCCAGTGGGTGAACCTCTTCCTTCTGAAGAGCAAATCAGGATCAGGAACAAGAGCTCTTACAAGAGCTCAGTAGCTAAGGGAGTATGAAGAGCATAGCAATCCCTGTAGTGATTATAGCTGTCCCCTCCAAACTAGAGTCAAAGCTGCGAGTTGAGGGTCAAAGTAGAACTGTTTAATGAGCACCAAAGGACTTTCTTTTATGCACGTTTTCCCACAAGGTTACCACCCACGTGGACCTTGTGGGATACAGGACATGCAGTTACATCAGCCAATCAAAACATTACAGTACAGTCAGACACTCCCAGCCAAGGCACACAAACCCTCCCCTCTGCCTGTGATACAATTACTAAACACAATGGGCTAACTTAATTATTACAGGCAGGAAAATATACAGTTTTATACAATATTCACAACTTCCAAGCTATACATAATATTCTCATATTCTGAATCAGCATAAGCAGTATACAAACATATGTCAAAATCATACAAATAGGTCCGGTGGTTCAAAAGTTAGATGGAAGTCCTATTTGACCGACTGCAAGCATGGCTTTCATGCCCAAAACAGTTTGACAGATTTATTTCCTCTTCCTTGGAGATAATTGGCTTAAGTGAGTGTGGTAAGCCAATTATCTCCAGGTACAGAAAATATCTCCATTTACAACAACAGTAAAAATACATAAAAATACACAATTCCTATTATACCGAACAGAACCCCCACATTCACCCTATCCCCAGATAGCTTGGTTCTGAGCGCTCAATATATCTTAATAGCGCTCAGATCCCACGAACAGAATAAAATCACCATGGGGTTAAAGTTTAGCAAGGGCTGATGAGAGATTGAGGAGGGACAAAGCAGCCAGTTTAAACTGGTCTGGCAGTGTCCCTGGGACAACGCCCTGCTGGAGAAACTATTAAGAGAAAAAAGGGGGAGGGGAGGAGGCACATTTTCTCATGAAATTAAAGGGGCAGAAAAAGTGTGTTACAATCCAATATGCCCAAATAATGTTTTAAAGGGCCATACACCCCAGGGCCATAGTCATAAGGCAGGAGGCTGGCAATCAGGCTCCTCCAAAACTCAGGGGCAAAGGGTCGTTTGTCACATAAGAAACCAGTGACAAAGGGAAGTTTGTCACACAGGTCAAGGAGAATGAGGATAGAGTAGTGACCATGAGACTTTACAGCAAGTAGATCATTGGATATTTTGGTCAGTGCCATTTCCACAGAGAGCTTAGCGTGGAAACCAGACTGAAGCGGGTCTAGCAGAGAGTTAGACTCGAGGAAGTCTGTCAGTCTTGCATACACAACTCTTTCAAAGATCTTGGATGCAAAAGGCAGTAGCGAGATAGGACGGTAGTTGGATGAGGAGTTAGGGTCAAGGTTGGGCTTCTTTAGAATTGGGGCTATAGTTGCATGTTTGAAGGGCGATGGAAATATGCCAGAGGAGAGAGACATTGAGAATTTTAGTGAGAGGTGGAGAAAGAGAAGAAGACAGAGTACGGATGAGATGCAAGGGAATTTGATCTAGGGAGCAGGTGGTGGGGCGGGAGGACTGGAGCAGATTAGAAACCTCTTCCACTGTAGCGGGTGTGAATGAACATAGAACAGCAGAGGGAGTGAGGTTAGTGGAAGTATTGTAAGGGGAAGAAGAAAGATGAAAGATCTCTTCCCTGATTGTTGTCAGTGAAGTGAGTTGCAAAGTCTGAGGCGGTACAGTTAGTAGGTGGAGGAGGAACAATAGGGCGAAGAAGAGAGTTAAATGTGTGAAATAGTCATTTGGGTTCGTGGGGGAGTGTGGTTATGAGGGTATTGAAGTAATTTACTTTTGCAGAGGAAAGATCCAAGCTGTATGAGCGCAGCATAAATTTATAGTGGAGAAAGTCAGACGCACAGTGAGACTTTCTCTAACAGCGTTCAGCAGTTCTGGAGCATTTTTGTCGGTATCGAGTCAGCTTGGTGTGCCAAGGTTGTTGTTGGGGGCACCTGCTGCGTTTAAATGTAGAAGGTGCCATGATGTATAGTTGAGAGGAGAGGGTGGAATTGTAGAAGAAGGTTGCAGCGCTAGGACAGGTGAGGTTTGAGATAGGTAAAAGAAGAGTTTGGAGATTAGTGGAAAATAGCTCTAGGTCAAGACATTGGAGGTATTTGGGAGATTGATGTTCAGATGGTGGTGTCAATTGAGTCTTAGGTATGCCGATGTCAAAAGTCAGCAGATAGTGGTCAGATAGAGGAAAAGGAATACTGAAAAGATTAGAGGCAGTACAGAGATTGGTGAAGGCGAGATCAAGATTGTTTCCCGCTGTATGGTTTGCTAAATTAGACCATTGCGTAAGGCCAAAGGAGGAGGTTACAGAGAGCAGACGAGAGGCATCAGTGCAATTGGGGTTAGTGATTGGGATATTGAAATCCCCAAGTATAAAGGAATGAGTGCTAGATGAGAGGAAGTGGGGAAGCCAGGAAGAAAAGTACTCAATGAATATTCTAGGATACCAGGGGGGAATGGGGTGGGGTGGGTTGTAGATGATAGTGTCAGGGTACCTGAAGTCTCTACCTCCGAGAGAGGCAGAGACTTAGACGTCCATCCGTCCGGACGGGCTGTTTCCTCTGTTCCTCGCGGTCCATCCGGTCACGTAAACGCCGGCCGCGAGGGACTCACTTCCTTTTCTAGCATGACGTCCGGAAACCGACGTCATGACGCCAACCCGGAACGACCTGTCACTCAATCCTTCAGAGACTAATCAGGACTCGTCGGAGGCGTGTCTACCCTTCCGAGCCAGGGTATTTAAACTTGCTTCTCCCATTTGCTCATTGCCCTGTCGTGGTTCTAGTCTGCCTAGTCACACAGTGCTCTTGTATTTCTGTTATCCCTTTGGTTCTGACCCGGCTTGTTTGACTTACTCTGTTTATCTCTGTTACCCTTGACCCGGCTTGTTCCTCGCTTACCTGTCTTCTCGTTCCCTCGACCTCGGCTTGTCTTTGACTATTCTCTATATTCTCCGTACGTTAGTCCGGCCATCCTAAGGTCCGGTATACGTATCCTGTACCTGTTTGTACACTGCGTGTTGGATCCCTGTCCCGATCCTGACAGATAGCAATTCTTAAAGGAGTGGGTTTAAATAGGCGGACAGTGTGAACTTCAAAAGAAGAAAAGGATAGGGCAGGTGGAGTTATGATTGGTTGAAAGGTACATTGAGGGGAAAGAAGGATGCCTATACCACCTCCTTTACAGTTGAGTCTTGGAGTGTGAGAGAATTGTAGCCCACCAAAACATAATGAGGCAGGAGTAGCGCTATCAGAGGGGGACAGCCAGGTCTCTGTAAGTGCAAGTAGTGTAAGTGAATTTGAGATGAAAAAGTCGCTTATGTAATTTATGTATAGTGTGTGTATAGGGGTGTAATGTTTGTATAGGGGATTTATTAAATGAGAGCCGTGATGGCTGTATGTGATAAGTATGCTATGTACTGGCTGTATGATATTTGTAATGGGTGTATTGGCTGTGTGTGATATATGTATGCATATATTTCACTGAATGTGTGTGATATTTGTGCTGGGATTATTGGATGTGTGTGATGAATACTTAATTCAGATAAAAATATGAATGCAGGACCACGTGTGAATGCAAGTTGGTATTTTTGCAGATTCACATGCACACAGTACCATGGTCAGATGCACACAGTTATACACATACAAATTCAGCCACATGCACAAAGTCCCAGGCACATAGTCACACACAGTTGTAGGTATATAGTCAAACACACAATTACAGGCAGTCACGCACACACACACACATACAGTTACAGACAGTCTCTCTCTCACACACACACACACACACGTACGAGCAGACACACAAAGTTATGGACAGTCCCACACAAACAAGTACAAGCAGACATAGTTACAGACAGTCACATACACACAGTTACAGACATTCTCTATGCTCTCTCACACACACACACACACACACACTCACACACATGCAGACAGCCACACACAAAGACAGAGTTACACACAGATTTTCCACACCATCCCTACTGCAAGCCTTTACAATTGAACGCTACAGCTTTAAGGCCCATTTCCCACACCATCCCTACTTCAAGCCTCTACAATTGAACGCCACAGCTTTAAGGCCCATTTTCCACACCATTCCTACTGCAAGCCTCTACAATTGAACACTACAGCTTTAAGGCCAATTTTCCACACCATCCCTACTGCAAGCCTCTACAATTGAACGCTACAGCTTTAAAGCCCATTTCCCACACCATCCCTACTGCAAGCCTCTACAATTGAACGCTACAGCTTTAAGGCCCATTTTCCACACCATCCCTACTGCAAGCCTCTCTCTCACACACATACAGACTGTCTCTCTCACACACAGATACAGACAATCTCTTTTTCTCTCATATACAGTTACAAACAGTCTCTCAGACACACATAGTTACAGTCTCTCTCTCTCACACACACATACACAATTACAGACAGTCTCTCTCTCATACACATACAATTACAGACAGTCTCTCTCTTTCACACACACACACACACACACACACACACACACACAGTTTCTCTCTCTCTCACACACATACACACACAGTTACAGACAGTCTCTCTCTCTCACACACACAAAGTTACAGACAGTTGCTCTCTCACACACACAGTTACAGACAGTCTCTCTCACACACACAATTAGTGACAGTCTCTCTCTCACACAAACACACACACAATTACAGAAAGTCTCTCTCACACACACACACTCTCTCTCTCTCTCTCTCACACACACACAATTACAGGCAGTCTCACACACACACTCAGTTGTAGACAGTCTCTCTCACACAAACAAACAAACACACACACATAATTAGAGTCTCTCTCTCTCAGACAAACTCACACACACAATTACAGACATTCTATCACACACACACAGAGACACACACACAGTTACAGTCTCTCACACACACACACATACACACACACACACACAAAAAAAAATACTTACATACAGTCTCTCTCTCACACAATCAGCTCCTCTGTGTGTCTCTTTGTCCCTCCAGTCCCTTTATGAGTCTTTTGTCCGCCAAGCCCCTCTGTGGGTATCTTTGAGCCTCAGCCAGTCTGTGTGTCTTTGTTCCCCCAGCCTGCTGTATGTCTCTTTGTACCCTCTGCCCTTTTGTGTGCCTATTTATCCTTCCAACCCTGCTATGTATTATTTTGTCCCCCAGCCCTTCTGTGTGGCTCTTTATCCCCCCCAGACCCTATGTGCACCTCTTTGTTATCCCTTAGCCCTCTGTGTGCCTCTTCATCTTACATTCATGCCAGCTCACCTCTCTCCATATAGAGTGGCCGAGCCCTGGACTGTGGTGTAGGATCTTCTGTTTCCTCTAAACGGTATGACAGGAAGCTGTTCAGGACTCTCAGCGAGCACTTTCTGTCAGATTGGGAAGAGGATACAGAGGATATGGCTCAGATTATAATTTATAACATTTTGGTATTTAGTAAATGTGACGCAGACAGCCTGCTGCTGTCGTTCATTGAGTGAGCACTTAGAAGGCTAGTCCAATCTATCTACAGGTAAACTAAACAATCCCTCTATATAGCAGAATCAAACTGTAAGTAGTTGTTTTTTTTGTGATCTACATAATGTTCCCCTCTTCAAGTGTATTTTTTTTATTCTTATGTGCCTTGTGATTTCCATATTGTGATGTCATATCCTATGAGGTAATGTATATATAATTAATTATGCAAATTAGCAGGGTTGGTATTTTTTTGCACTGGCCAGTCAGCCTCAAATACCGATAAAATATTGGCCATGTGGTAACTTAATTGCAGTTACCAGGCCTACTGTCTGATAAGACAACTGCCAACTGCCAAATGTTGCCAATCTGATGCTTCTCAGACAGAAGCCATGGTTGCAATGCTTTTCTTTGCTTCTCTTTGAGAAGCATTAGCTGTGTTTGGCATCATCTTGCTGGGTACATTTATCTAGATTCCCCTGGCACCAGTCGCCTTGTACATTGAGAACCATTAGCTATCCTGAACGAAACCCTTTCATGCACAGCAAGCTCATTGGCTGAGAATGTCAACTGATCACAATCACACAGAGAACTAAGCCCTGCACGGCTTGGCTTAGCTCAATGCAGAGAATTTTCGGCTCTGATGCTGGAGGTGACAGGCACCTGGAACATCCTAGGTAAGTTGTCAAACCACTAGCAAACGTATAGTGTGCAGCATAACCACTATAATGTACTGTAGTGGTTATTTGCACATTAAAGAGTGTTCCTTTGAATAATGGTGCACCCAATCACTATGCATACATATTTAAGTATCCCTATATTCACCTATCTGTATTGCTTTTGAAAGAGAAAGAGAGTGCACCTAATTCACACTCTGAGGCATTCGCAAATCGTTTGACAGCTTACTGTGGGATGACGTCAGGGGACTCGGCATCATAACCACTACAGCATATGGCTCTAATAACTGTATTTGCATTTTGCAGCTTTATACACCTCAGTTAAGCAATATATTATCTGAGAATGCATGTCTACAAATGTCTCATGAATGCATCACAGTAAAATAGTAAATTACCCCATAACCAGTAATAAAGTCACATTTACCATTTACGAGCTGCCATTGGAAAATGTAAACGTAAAGATTAGTACCATTTACTGTAGTAAAACCTGGTTTGCTAATTTGAAGGTTGACATGGATAAATGTCTAATAGCAGAATAAATATGTAGTGTAATTTCTCTATTAGCAATGAGACGGTAATGGAGGAAGAAGTTGTGCTGGCAATAGAAACTGTGTAAGAATAGTATGGGAAGTAGTCCTTAAAACAGGGAAGAGTTTTGGAATTTATTTGCAAGGACCTAAGAATGTGAAGAAGAAGCATGTGGTTTATGACAGTTTTATCTGAATAGTAATTGCTGGGGAAAGTGTAGCAGTGAGAGAACATTATGATATCTGCTTTCCATAACCGGAAGAGAGCTGTGTATAGCAGACTGTGTTTTCTCTTCACACATATATAAATATGTAATATGTAATTTGTTAAAAGAATACACCACGCACCATAACCACCACAAACTGTTGGAGCATGTCATCTCATTGTAATCTGCCAAACCATTTATAGCCTGGTTAAACACTTTCCTGGGTCCCATCAGACGCTTGCCCTTCATCTGGTATTTTCAGAGCTCCGGAAGCCTGATATCAGTGTATTCAGTGCATGAGTTGATGCGTTTGTTAGCTGAGGGTACTCAGCTGACAATTTTTTACCAATTAATGAATATCTACATTAGCATTTGGCTGAAATCCACAGACTTAATCCACAGACTTAAAACATGAAAGAAGAGAAGACGGTAGTTACTTATCTCCTAGGTGCTTACAGGGTGTGGCTTTCACAATAACCCTGTATAAGTGTCATTAGGAGTCCAAAAAGAAGTCTAATTTATTGTTACAAGCACAAGTTACAAGCCCAGTCATGCTAGTTTCCTTTAAAGTAGTATTGTTAAGTTGCTTTCAGAGAGACAAGAACAACTTAACCCATGAGTGATGGCTTACCAAGTTCTCTGTGAAATAATGGAAAAAAATGCTTTGTAATGAAGCAATTCGGAAGAATAGACTGGTAGCATGGACCAGACTAAACCATAGTACATATTACATTTGTTAATCTGAACAAAATACTGATTGAGAATTTCCAACTAAATATGATAAATCTTAGAAAGAACTGAATTATCTTTCCAGAAGGGGACTTTATGGCCAAACTGACCCCACACAAGTAGTATGGATAATTAGAACCAGATTTGGTTAGTCTTAGTTTTCTAAGCACATTGAACACTTGGATAACTAAAATTTGTTAAATATGGATCTAGAGCTTCATATGGCTAAGGGATAAAATATGTGGGAGATGAAACCTACTATACAAAAATATGAATACCGCACTCAATAAATGATATTAAGTAATAATTAAACCTATGTTCAAATTCATAGTATTTATTGAAAAGCTTGTAAATTCATAAAGTTAATGGTATTTCAACCAAGTAGCACATAATTCATCTTATATACACCAACGATGTACAAATATCTATCTAGACACAGTATCCTCCTATGTGTAATGAATAGTACAATAAGCTTATAAAATGAAAATAATGTTACGGAATGAAAAAAAGAAAAAATGAAAAAATATATTTGAAAAAATATATAGAGAATCTATATTGAAAAAATGAGAAAAAGAGAAAAAAGAAAAAAAGAAAAAATAAAAAATGAAAAAACATGAAAAAATTCAAAAAATGAGAGAAATGGAAAAAATGAAAACTATACAGAATGCTAAAGTCCTGATAAATACAAGTCCAGTATATAGTGCACTATATGTTTGCCCACTCTCTGTGGGTTGGTCTCACCAATGTCGTCCACTTCTTTATGTAGTATCCAGTAGGAAGATGCTGAAGTCTGTGAGAGATGGTCTGAATGGAAGGGATGGAACGAATTCCTAATAGTAGGAAGAGTGATCGCCACCTAGTATCCGCTGGTGGCTGGTCAAAACCTGTTTTGGAGAATGAAGTTAATCAGCTGTATCAGGCTCTGTTAGAAGCGAAATAGAAGTCACTCGTAGGGCTTTCCTTGTGAATGGGCATGGGCTGCATGGGCTGCGCGCTCGGGACATATACGTCCCTTCGATGGCCCCAGTGTCCGTGCTGTCAAGGAAGAAAGAAACATCTGTGTTTAAATACCCTCAGTTTAAGCGGCAAACTCTGCCGTATCCAATTCACGGTCCAACTTCCGCATTCCAACGCATACGTGCGTCATTACGTCATGCGTCTTTCACCAAACTTTATTGGAAACGAACATTTTGATCGGATTATTGAGCTAGAAAGAGCACTAGCTTATCAGCATCAAACAGTACATTTACAGAAACAATTATGTATAAAACTTTGAGATAGAAATGTGAACACAATGCAAAAGGACACATGAATTGTATACTTGAATGTATACCTGTAAATACAATGCAATTGTATACTTGTAAACACAATGCAAATAAGGACATGAAATGTATACTTGACAGTAGATAATGCAAAAAAGGACCTAAATTGTATACTTAACAGTGAATTGACAGTAATACATATGTACTGCCTCAATGAATGCATATCATCTAAACAGTCTTGCATACACCTAAAACACAGAACAGTGTACTGTTAATGCTCACCTGTAACAGGAGATCAAGAGGGAAAAGTGTAATCTTGGTGCAAGAAAGCTAGTTGGGTAACCAGCTGTGTGAAAAAGAAAGAACAACTATTATATACTCCAAGAGAAAAATATATTTTATAAATACATTTAAAAAAATTATTTTCAAAAAAATATTTTCAAAAAACAGGGGGAAATTTTATAAAAAAGGAAAAGAAAAAGAAAAAGAAAAAATTGCAGGTAACAGATACAATGCAACTGACCTGTCTACTGTAACCCCTTAGTGTCCCTAGACCCTGTCTGTGAGGGACCCTGTAATGACGACAGGTAGCGGACCCAGAAGAGTCAAATTGTTGGCAGGAGAGAGCCACGGACCACAATTGGTCACGGGGAGCATCTGTAAGGAGCACAAAATCACAGAGCAGACAATGGTGAGGAGACCGAAATATATATGTCATAAAAAGTGTTTGAGATCATAATCCTCATTCAGTCCTAGTGGTGACAGAGTCTCCAAGATACTAATCCATTTAGTTTCTCTCTGGAGTAAGAGTTTCTGTCTGTCTCCCCCCCTTCGTAGGGGTGGGATTCTGTCTAGGATTTGAAACCTCAACTGGTTCACGTTGTGATTATGCATTTTAAAATGTCTAGGTACCGGAGCTTCCACTTTATTGTGTAATAATGCTGCCCTGATGCTCCTTTTGTGCTCCCCTATCCGCTCTTTCACTGGCCTGATGGTCTCCCCCACATAAAGGAGCCCACAGGGACACTTTAGAGCATACACGACAAAGTCTGAGTTGCATGTGTAATAATCCTTAACAAAACATTTTTTACCTGATCTAGGATGGACAAAATATTCCCCCTTAATGACACTGTTACAATGTGAACAGTTAAGACAAGGAAAGGTGCCCTTCTTGGGTTCTGAAAAAAACCTAGTCTGTTTCTTAGAGGAACCAATGTCAGACTTCACTACCATGTCCCTCAGATTGGAGGCCCTCTGGTAGGCAAAGAGCGGTGGTTGTTGAAATATCGGGGGTAGTTGGGTATCTCCCTGGAAAAGTTGCCAATGCTTTAATATAATTTGTCTTATGTCCCTATTGAGTGGGGTATATGGTGTGACAAGTGTAAGTCTTTCTACTTTCTCTGTAGTCCTGATGCCCGATAGGGTATCTTGTCGGGAAAGGGTATCAATCCTCTGTCGCTGGTTATCAACCACATGTGCAGGATATCCCCTCTCTATACATTTTTTGGCCATATAGTCTAAGCCCGTGATCACCTTATCCTCCTGAGAGACTATTCTTTTTACCCTTAGTAATTGGCTATATGGTAACCCATTTTTTAAATGCGTCGGATGGAAACTGGAATATGTCAGCAGATTATTGCGGTCAGTGGGTTTTATATATAAGTCACTCTGCAGGTGGTTACAAGTCCTCTGGACCTGGACATCCAGGAAGGGAACAGTCGTAATGTCACAATACATGGTAAATTTAATGTTAGCATCCAGTGTGTTTAGTGAATCAAAGAATTCTTGTAAGTGGGCCCTCGTGCCGCTCCAACATATGAATACGTCGTCTATATATCTTTTCCAGACTAGACATTTGGAAAATAACGGATGTGGATAGATGCAAGTTTCCTCCATACGATTCATGTAAATATTAGCATATGTTGGAGCGACATTCGAGCCCATAGCAGTCCCTTTAATTTGCTTGTAATACTTGTCACCAAATAAAAAATAGTTCTCTGTTAGGATGAAGGTCAGTAGTTCCCTGATATATTGTCTTGTCTCCCCTTGTTGGGTCAATAATGGATCTTTGCTTAGTGTCCAGTCTACTGCCTCAATCCCTCTTACATGATGAAACCTACTAGATGCATCTGCAACAAGAAAACAGTTCTAGACAAAATTAATAACCAGCATACAAAAAAGAATTATATTTAAAGCATATAGCAATATTTAAAGGAGTGACAGGGAGATGTGGCCATGAATTAGAGACGGTCCCTTCATGGTTTCATCCAATCCAATATTTCCCCATAGGGTAGCTTTGACTGACTATTAACAGTTTAATTGATATGCTTTCTTAACGAAGTTAGTTTTTAATGTTTTTTTAAGGAACTGAAACTGGGTGAGAGTCTAATGGAGCAGGTAAGGAAGTTCCATATGAATGGCGCAGCCCTAGAGAAGTTTTGAAGGTCGGCGGCAGAGGTGTGAGTATGAACAGGTAATATACGCAGATATTTAGCAGAGAGTAGGGCCCTGAATGGGACAAACTTGTGTATCAGTGAGCATAGGCAGGTAGGAGCAGTGTTTATATAAAGATTTATAAACAAGCACCCAAATTTTATATTGATCCCTATATCTTATGGGAAGCCAGTGCAAGGAGTGCATGGGAGGTGCCAGTAGACAGGTGAGCCTCACAGCTGCATCCATTATACATTGTAATAGTGTCACCTGGGAACGCATAAGACCACTGAGAAGCAGAGACAGACATGGGAGTAGCAACACTCAGGGCCGGCGCGTCCTATAGGCTGATTAGGCGGCCGCCTAGGGTGCTTCTCAAACGGGGGCGCTGGCAGTAGCTTTACTGCTGATTTGGGCCGCTTCCCTCTATGTGGGACAAAGTCTGCAGTTCATGCCGCAGGTGATGGCACCGGCACTAGGAAGCACTTACATAGCTGCAGACTAGCGACCGGTACCATCAACCCCTACACACCTCTCATGACGGCAGCGGATGGGCGCATCGTTCGATCACTCCCACCCCTTCCCCTGCACTCGGTGTCCAGTGGGCAGGAGGATAGCAGGGGGTGAGGGGTGTGGAGCTGAGAGAGAGTGGAGGCAGCCAGGTGCAGTCCAGAAGCCTGGGACACACGGAGAGACTGAGTCATTGTGAAGTGAAGGCAAGAGGGGGATTTAATAGTGTGTGTGTGTTTTAAAGAATGCGTGTCAGTCTGTTTGAGTCAGTGTGTGTGTGTGTGTGTGTGTGTCTGCTTGGGTTAGTGTGTCTGCTTGGGTCAGTGTGTGTGTGTCTAGATTAGTTTGTGTATGTGTCTGCTTAGGTCAGTGCATGTGTGTGTCTGTTTGAGGCAGTGTGTGTGTGTCTGCTTTGAACAGTGTGTGCTTGAGTCACTGTGTGAGTGTCTGTTTGGGTCTATGTCTTTGTATCTCCTTGGGTTAGCATGTGTGTGCTTGGGTCAGTGTGTGTATGTCTGCTTGGGTCAGTGTGTCTGTTTGAGTCAGTGTGTGTGTCTGCTTGCGTTAGTGTGTGTGCGTGTTGTTGGGTTAGTGTGTGTGTGTCTGCTTGGGCCAGTGTTTGTGTGTGTGTCTGCTTGGGTCAGTGTGTGTGCGTCTGCTTGGGCCAGTGTGTGTCTGTCACTCTGCATGAGTCAGTGAATTTGTGTGTGCATTGGTCACTGATTGTGATTGTGTGAACCATTGTAAGTGAGTGAATGAGTGTTTGCGTGAGTGTGTGTATGTGTGCATTTGGACACAAAGGACCATTTTAATGAAAAATAGAATCAATACGTTTAGAGGAACACTATAGTGTTAGGAATATAACCCTGTATTCCGAATATTATAGTGTCTCTGTCCCTACATAGATTCAAGCCTGGAGGGAATGGAGCAGCAAATTTTATTTTGTCTAGTACGGAAAAAATCCTTGCACCGGCCCTGGCAACACTTGAGGGAGAAAGGATGAGAAGCTCTGTTTTGGACAGGTTACATTTAAGATGAGCAGCCCTCCAGTTGGAAATGGCAAAGAGTTAGGAGGGATGGCGAGATATCAGGAGAGGACAGATAGATTTGCGTGTCATCCATGTAGAAATTAGCTGCTGAGTTTATCAAGGGAGACATTATAGATTGAGAACAATACGGGACCAAAGACGGAACCTTGAGGAACACCGACAAAGAGGGGTTGCGATAAAGAGGAGGAGGCAGAGAAAGATGCACTGAATGAGCGTTGGGAGAGTAAGGAGGAGAAAGCGCAGTGTCTCAAGATTATGGAGGATGAGAAGAAGTTGTTGAGATTCAACTGTGTCGAATGGAGCAGAAAGGTCAAGGAGAATTAGGAGAGAGTAGTGTCCCCAGGATTTAGCAACAATTAAGTCATTGGATATTTTGGTCAAGGTCGTTTTGACGAACATGGAATCTGGACTGAAGTGGGTCGAGCAGAGAGCTGGATTCAAGGAAGTTGGCTAAGGTATCGTACACAACTCTCTCAAGGATCTTGGAGGCAAACGGTAGTAGCGAGATAGGATGGTTGTTGGATGGGGAGTTAGGGTCAAGGTTTAGCTTTTTTAGAATTGGGGTGATGGTTGCCTGCTTGAAGGGTGAATGAAAAATAGCAGAGGAAAGGGAAATATTAGAAAAAAAGAGAAATATGTGAAATGTAGAAGGTGAGATAGTGGAAAGAAAATGGAAATGTGTGCTGTCCCTCACTTGGCCAAATATATTGAGGAGTACTTGTGATAAGGACTGATGAGCATCCAGCCTCTAGAGATTGAATGCCTACACCCCCAAAGGAAGCCCACCGAAAGAAAAACTTCAAACAGAATGCTAAGAATTCCCACGTGTTTAGTAACTACGGACTTGGAACTCAAGCTATTTCTATATGACATATGTCCAGAAACTCTACCTCTCAAGAGGAAAGACATGGAAAAGATAGATATAATGGGAAAAAGCTAAGAAGAGATGAACACAGTCAAGAAATAGGTTGAATTGTATACCAGATAGAAAGTCCACAATGCACATAGGCATACATGTGATAATTGTAGACTCAAGGTAAACTAACATTTTGGAAGGTAAGAGTTGCTGAAAATAAAATGGGAAACCTTCAGAAATAATTAAAAAAAAATGATATGGCTAAAATCCTATAAACTGTCACTGTCACTTCTGAGTATTTCATAAAGATATATTTATGAAATACCCATGAAGCGTGCCTTGGAATTTCATTGATATTCCAATGCAATCAAAACATATCATAAAAACTATTTTGCTGGTTTCCTCCATAGATTTTAGTGCTGAACTCTTGCACAAGATGTGTCTCCTGGCAGTTGAAACACCAGGAGCTGGAGAAGGTCTCCAAGAAGAAGATGGAGGTGATTGTGAGGGACCGCTTCAAGTCCTCCGTTTTAATGAGTATAACACACATTAAAATAATATTCTACTAATTATAACTCACTATTAATAAGTATAATACAATTTATTATATTGTTATGCACTCAGGATACACATTTACAGAAGCATACATTATAACAACTAAAGACAGACAACTGGGATATCATATTTTTTATGAAACAAAGTTAAAGAAACACTCCACTGATTTAAAAAATAAATCTATTTTGTAGATATAGCCTTAAAGAAAACATATATGTATTCATTCTGCATATTTTCTTTGGGAATATATGACTGAAAACAACTTGCAAATTCTGCAGGTAAACCTGCCGTATGCACCAGTCAGAGGGACCTTAATGAGATACCACTGTGCTGGGCATGAACACACACAATCAGTCATATTTATTTACAATGCTTCTTAATGAGCTGTAGTGCAGGGTAAGGGGTAAGGAGTACTCTTGGCCAGGATGCCTGTAATTTCCATTAGCTCTGTGAAGTGTCATTAATGGAACTGAAATTTATTTATGGTGCAAACTAACTGAAGTAAGATAAGCAAGAATAGGTAAAAGGTCTCTGCTCTGGCTTTCACTTCCGTTGTAAAGCCCAGACTGGATGCAGTTTACTTCATTGTTTTTGTGGTAAAAAAAAACAAACAAAAACTTTACCAATGCTTATCCATAGAGTTGTTTCAACTTCCATCATGCTGCATGTGATGCATGCCAACAGTAGAAGTATACATGTGCCTTTTAGAGGTATTTGATGAAAGTTTTGATTTGATTTGTTATGGCCATGCAACATACATTTTTTATTCTTACAGGTTACATGAGAAGTAAATATTTTTTAAAATATGTTTTTTGTCAATCTCTTTTAATTGAGATATTTGCATGACAATAAAATGAGACAATATGGTATTAGATACAAGATAATCATGAATAGTAAATTAACATTACCTTGGCTTCCTGTATCCTATAGGAGTCAATTCAAAGTGCTAACCCATACCTATAACGCACTGAACAATTCTAGCCCCTCATATCTCCTCACAGATCCATAAGTATGCCCCTTCACGGTCCCTCTGCTCTGCCCGTGACCTTCTCCTGTCCACTGCTCGCACCCGTACAGCCAACTCGCGCTTGCAGGACTTCTCGCGGGCGGCTCCCTTCCTATGGAATAGCCTGCCTACTGCCATCAGATTCTCCCCTAGTCTTCAATCATTTAAGAAGTGCCTTAAAACCCATCTCTTTAGGAAAGCTTATGGCCTCCCAGAGTAACCTCTACCTTACATACCTGCCTCTTGCTCTCTCCTAAAGGGCAGCACTCTACTCTCTCCTCCAGCTCTGCTTCACTCCCACCTTATTTGATTGATATTTCTCTCCTAATATGTTTTATACCCCACCTCCTATAGACTGTAAGATCGTTTGAGCAGGGTCCTCTTTAACCTATCGTTCCTGTAAGTTTTCTTGTAATTGTCCTATTTATAGTTACATCCCCCCTCTCATATTATTGTAAAGAGCTATGGAATCCATATAAATGGCGATAATAATAATAATAATAACATAACAATAAGCCAAACCCAATGGTTACATGAGAAGTTTAGCTCTCCTAATGCATTATCTACCATCATACATGTGAAGAATGCTTCATACGTGAGCACGCCATATTTCCCCAAGATGTCTCTGCACTAACAGCAGAATGGCACCCAATGCAGTGAAATATGTTGCAAAAATTGGAATTCAATAAATTTTTTATAAGTTTTGTATATGCAATACACTCTTTTTTAATGCTCATTCATAACATAACAGAGTAAGAGGTAAGGAGGCGTACTCTTCCCTGGATGCAGGCACAGGGAAGCATTATAAAATAGGGGCTCCATGTCACCCATTTGTCTCATTTAAAACAGAGCCCCTATTCTGGTACAGCTTGTGTTAAATGAGAGTAATCTGTATTTCATTTAACCAGTGGACGATAAAAGATATTGTTAAGAGAAATGTGATATTTAACAACTATAAAGTTAGTCTCATAGATTTCAAACCCACCAGCTCTGTGAATGAATGTTGATTTCTGTAAGATCAAATATCTTTTTTTCCGAATGTCTAACAAAAACTACCCTTTCGCCCTCATATAATATCTGAAAGTAGGTGGAATGCGTCAAGGAAAGAATTTTCCATTAAGTATATGGGATTTTATTATTTAAAAAAAAACACAACTATAGAACATACCAACAAAAGACGCCTTATTGTGAGTCCTAACAAAACGTGTAATCAATGGTTAGAATTGCTGTTAAGCTTTTCATTTTGAGCTGTTTATGCAATCACTTGTCATAGTGGAAATTAAATTGAAAAGTGCAGGTGTTTTAAATGATATGGACGGTGTTGTTCTCTAATATTTTTTAATTCGATCAAAGTATTTTATAGTAATCACATTTCTCCCTTGGCAGTTATCAATTAATATTATGATATATCTATATCCAGCCTCCATTAACCCCTTAAGGACCAAACTTCTGGAATAAAAGGGAATCATGACATGTCACACATGTCATGTGTCGTTAAGGGGTTAAAGGGGCACTGTCAATGTTTACTGAATTAAACATTGATAAATCACCAATAAACCATTTTTAATGAGCTGCTCCGTTTTCTTTTAAATTTATATTAAGGATTAAAACAAATACGGTATATCATAATGCATTCTAGACAAGGCACAAACAGGGCAATCATTGCTAATGTGAAAAGGAGATGGAATTTTTTTTTTTAATTTCCCCCCTTCTCTAGATGCTTTCTATCGGCTGAGAACTGCCAGGTGCAGAAGCCAGTGCATAAAACAATGATTGACAGGGAGCCTAGCTCGGATAAAAAAAAGTATGAGTTTCTAAATTGTCATTTCTTTTCACACCTCACAATGTGATACAGGAACTGGCTGAGCTGTTACAGCCAATCAATGGTTTCCAATTCACTTGCATGGGAACTTTCAAGAGAATTATCAAGGGCATTTACATATGTATTACATCGCATATGTGTGTCTGTGTGTGCGTTTTCACTTATTTTAAAGTGAGTATCTTCTAATCACCTGAAAGACTGTTTGTTCATTATTATAGGTGGATGGAGAAGCCCTTTAGGCTTTATTCCACGTGTACCTTTCTCTATCCAGCGTCCTGCTTGGTGGCACAAGGAAGTTGGCAGGTATGCTTACCAGGAAGAACATCTGTCACAGAAAGTGTACCTGACTTGCCCGCAGGCAAATTTTCTTGGAGAATTACAAATCTTTGTAACCAAACTGCTAAAGTCTGCTACAGAGACATCGACTGATCAAAGCAGGTGTACTGATCCTTAACCTTTGTTCTGTTTTTGGTAGCAATAATGAACCATTTATAATAGTGAAATGGACGGGCTTTATTTACACCACCCAACATTTCAAATAGCCAAAGAGAAACACTTGGATTTTAGGAGTGTGAGTGGGGCCAAGTGCAGAACTGTTCTGAGAATGTTTAGGGGACTTACTAAAAACAATGTATGGGACTAAAATGAATTTAGAACAAGAACAATGTTTCTTATTTACACAGACTGATTTTCCTAAACACATTTATTGTAGCTTGAAGACACGTATTGTTGTGGAGCTCTGTTTCACAATCAGACACATCAACAATATGGAATAAAAGAGAAAAGATAGGTATGAAAAGAGGGACATAGGTTTTTGGGTTCAAAATTGGGACTATTCCTTCTACATAGGGATACTTAGGATTCCTTCAATAAAGCCCGGTACATTTTGTGTTAGACACCTATTAAACTCAGCCATGTCATATGCAACATAGACAAGTAAATAAATATTGTTCATGCTGATTTCTATTGGATTTAATGGGGCTGATATGTCTAACATTGTGTACCACTCACAAAAGATGCAGGTCCCCTCTCTTTTTCTCCATTGCTAACCAGTGTAAACACTGTCATCATGGATTTTATAACTTCTCGAGGTATAGAGTTAGGAAGGTTAGTAGGCCAAACTGCATTTCTGTTCCAGTTAATGTTGATAGCACTGAGTGAAACATGGTTATTCCTACTAGATGATCATTCCCCAAAACACTGAAATATAGCTCAAAAAGATAGTCTTCGCACAAAAACAACTTTAGTTTAATGAAGCCATTTTGGTGTATAGATCATGACCCTGAAGTATATTGCTCAATTATCTGCCACTTAGGAGGTAAATGACTTTGTTAATGCAGCCATACACACGCCTGACACTGATTGTGACTCACACAGCCTCCATGAAAGAAACATTAAAAAAAAAAATGATTCGACATGGAGTTTACGTTAGAAGTTCTCATTTTCTGCTCTGTTACCTGAACTTTCATCTCACACAGGAGGCAGCTGTAGGCCGCAACAGACTTTCTCAGGAATTGAGTTGGGAGGCTGTGTGGATCACAGCCAGCTGAGGTGTGGCTAGATCAGCTGAAACAAGGTGATTTAATTCCCAAATGGCAGCGAACTGAGTAGTGAGATTACAAAGCCACTTCAATAAGCTAAAGTTTTTAGGTACTGTAAGAAAACACAGTACCACTTTAATATGTGACAGCCCCATTTAATCCTTCAGTACATGCTAAATTAACTCAATTCAAATGGGAAATCACAAACCTCTTCACACCTCTATTCACGACTCAATAGTGAAACACAATGTGACTTTATTTTTGTCTTGTGAAATGCAAATGTTATAACTGCGAGTTTATCCGCAAAGCCTCACACAAGCCAGGACAGCTGGAGTCAGTCTTTGAGCCTTGACGTGCTCTATGTGCTATCATTGAAAGCCTTCTTTACTTTGTGCCCCGCATTTTTTAACAGATGATATGACTCCAAGCCCGAAAGTGCCAGAGAGCATTGTGGGTGTTAAAGTGTAATATAAAAACAGCTGAAAAAGGTTCTGATATATTGCTGCAAAGCAATAGCAATATGTTCTACTTTCACATATCCATTTTTTTTAATCTGTAAGATTACCAATGAAATGACATGATCAAATGTTCTATGTTTTAGCAATGCTTTCTTTATGTCTGGGGAAACTCACAGACTCAAAATAACAAGCACAGTGAACATGATGACAGCCAGGAATATGAGCATTTACATAAATAAAAGAAAACAAAAGGTTGTTTAACTAATATGAGAGGGGATGACATTCTGTAAAGCCTTATCACACTAGTAATTTAGGTCGGCAGTGATCAAGGACTTTCTTCAAATACATCCTTTTCTTCACCTAGATATTAGTGATGCAATATATTATTTTTCTCTTTTTTGCAGGCAGCTGCAAACCACAGCACCAGGCAGCTGTGAACACATGTATGACGAGCGTGACTCAGTTTGAATGATTCACAGATTGAGCAAGTCTAAGTGCACAGATCCAGTGATTAAAAGTGATATAGGGAGCTGTAGTTACATGGATCTGATACTGAATGTTGCAATATAGGGGTTGAATGATTTAAGTGTTTTAGTTTTACGTGTCAATTTAAAGGGACACTATAGTCACCATAACAATACAGCTTATTGTATTTGTTCTGGTGAGTTTAATCATTCCCTTCAGACCTTTTGCAGTAAATGCTGTCTTTTCAGAGAAAATGCAGTGTTTATATTACAGCCTATGGATACCTCCACTGGCCACTACTCAGATGGCTGCTAGTGGTGCTTCCTGGGGCAGTGCTGCACAGTGTGCTGCACTGCTATTTAGTGTCTCCACCCTCTGCATGGACACACTGAACTTTCCTCATAGAGATGCATGGATTCAATGCATCTCTTTTAGGAGATGATGATTGGCCAGGACTGTGTTTGACTTTAACTGGCTCTGCCCCTGATCTGCCTCCTTGACAATATCAGGCAATCCAATACTTTCCTGTGGGAAAGCATTGTGATTGGCTCAGATCAAAGCTTTTGATTATGTCAGCCAGGTAGGTAGATCAGGGGCAGAGCCAGGACCAGCAGACTGGAAAAAATACAAGATTTTACTACATTTAGGCAGGCAAGGGGGGCGGGTCGGGGAGCTAGATAGTGATTTTAAAACTATAGGGTCAGGAATGTTTGTGTTCCTGACCCTATAGTGTTCCTTTAATTTCTAGAATGACCATAATCATCAGCTCAGGGCATTACCATCTTTAGTGACTTATCATCTACTCGGCCCAGGATACACATAAACATAAGTGAAAACTCATAATGCTCCACCTCCTGAAAGGTGTGCGCATAAATTGTAATTAATTTATTTACTGAATACAATTCATTTGTAGTGTCAAAGAATAACTACAAATGTACTAATTTAGTTTGAGCAAACTGTTGCTTGACGGAATCCCCTTGTTAAAGTAATACTATCAGTATAGTGCTAGACTACATGTTTAGGCGCCGGTCCTCCTCAGAATAGAATTAAAAGGTATTTTATTTACCCTTTTCTCCATCACTGTCTGGTCTCGCCATGGCTGGCAGCTACCTCCATGGCTGAGATCATCAATCTCGATGAACTCAGTCAATCCAATGCTTTCCCATAGGAAAACATTGGGAGGCTACTGCGCATGTATTAAGGCATCTCTATGGAAGGCATTTAGCGTCTCCATGCAGAGCACACAGTGCAGTACTGAGATAGGAAGCACCTCTAGTAACTGTCTGAGTAACAACCACTAGAGGTGTTACTAAGCAACAATGTAAATGCTGCCATTTCCCGCAGCATTTACAGTGCTGAGCATGCGGGGTCATGCTGTCAGGGCCACCCGATGGATGTGGATTGTTAGGGGGCCCGGTCAGCGCTGGGCACTTTAACAGCACGACCGGGCCTCCTGTGATTACATCACACACTGGGAGGAAGTGACTGCACGTCACTCCTCCCAGCTAACACACAGACCGCGTGGGAGGAAAGAGGAGGAGGGAGTCAGAGTGGGAACTCTGACTCCCATCCACCTGAGCCACCACTGGACCCCAGGGAAAGTCACCCTCCTGCACCTTAAAGGTAGGAAACAGGAGGGTGACTTAAATATAATGTGTGTGTTTGTTTGTGTATGTGTCTTTGTATGTATGTCTTGTGTGTGTCTGTCTGTATGTATGTATGTGTGTCTGATGTATGTGTCTTTGTATGTATGTGTGTGTGTCTGTCTGTATATATGTGTGTATGTATGTGTGTCTTGTCTTTGTATGTATGTGTTGTGTGTGTGTATGTGTATTTGTATGTATGTGTGTCGTATGTATGTGTGTCTTGTGTGTGTATGTGTCTTTGTATGTATGTCTTATGTATGTGTCTTTGTATGTGTGTGTCTGTATGCTTGTCTGTGTGTGTCTGTATGTATGTGTGCCTGTCTGTATGTATGTGTCTTGTGTGTGTGTGTCTGTATGTGTGCCTGTCTGTGTGTCTGTATGTATGTGTGTGTCGGTCTGTCTGTGTGTGTGTGTCTGTATGTGTGTGTGTGTGTGTGTGTCTGTATGTATGTATGTGTGCCTGTCTGTTATAGTGGGCTATAGTAAGTAATAGTAAGTGGGATACCTAGCTCAGCCTTCCTACTGGGCATTGCTATAAGGAAGGTTAAAAAAATAAAAAAAGGGGGGGGGGAAAGGTGGGGAGGGGAATTGAGGAGGGAGAGGAGGGGAGCTGACGCACAGATGAGAAATCATATTATGCGCAAACAGAGAAGTTGTCTGAATATCACCAAAAGAGGAGACCTTCGTTCCTTACGAAAATCGAACCAGATATCAAATATTTAGCCTCGCAGCATAAGCCTCAACGATCTCATTAATCACTAGTAAAGGTAATTTCAATTTACTTTTTTGTTTTCTCATTACACTTTGTAAAGTTAAAAACATTATAAACATGCATTAAGTAGAAATAAAAAGATAAATGTACGTACATTTATTTTTTTAAAAAATACCCTCCTTTCTAAAAAATATGCCGCACTTGCGCGAAAACTGGTGGGCAGTAAGAAAGTTTTTTCAACCAAAAAGATGCATTAGTGGGTGGTGGGTAGAAAAAGGTTGACTACCACTGGGTTAGACAGAGGCATAGAACCATGAGTTTGCTTTGCCTTACTAACCATCCCTACCAAACTTTCAAACTGCCTAGCTAAAATCCAGGGCCGTCTTTAATATGGATTGGACCCTGGGCAAACATTTGCTTGGGCCCCGTGAACCCCGTCGTCCCCTCCCTGGCATGCAATCATGCCCCCCCATCCCAACGCAGAGGCGGACGTAAAGTAGAGAGGGCTCTGGTGCATGAATTGTTTTGGGCAAGAGAGGGCAAAAGGTAGCTCCCCATCTGTCATGCAACTCCAACAATGCTTTGACAGCTGGGGCGCTTCCATTTCCCCATGCATGCAGGGTTGTATTTAGCACTGAGCAGTATTTGTGTGTTTGTGTGTAAGCATGTTTTTGTATGGAGTATGTTTGTGTGAATGTAGAGGTGTGTTTGTATGTGGAGATGGCATTTAAATGCAAGTATGCATTTATGTGTAGTGTTGGGTTATGAATACACTGGTGTGTTTATATATAATTTTGTTGTTTAAAAAAAGAGGTGTGTTTATATCTAGGGTTGAAGTTTGAATGCAGGTGTGTATTTGTGTGTAGTGTTGAATACTGAGATGTATGCACAAATACACATGCACTGTCACAAACACACACACACACACTGTGATACACATACACACACATAAACACTTGCAGATACACAGATATACACAATCATACAGATGCAGCTATACAGACACATTTACACACACTGACACACACACACACATACAGACACACAACCTGGCACACATGCAGACACACAGATGCACACACTGACACACACGCAGATACACTGACAACATACAGATACACAGACACACACAATGACAACATACAGACACACAGATACATAACCTGACAAATGCAGATACAAACACTGACACACATGCAGATACACACATTGGTTACATACAGATACATGCACCGGTATGCACACTGGCACACACACAGATAGATACATACATACTGACACATACACAGATATACTGACTGACACACAGACATACAAACTGACACACAGACATATACTGACTGACACATACATTCTGACACACACACAGACATACATACTGACACACACACAGACATACAAACTGATACACAGGCATATACTGACTGACACATACATACTGACACACACAAAGACATACATACATACATACTGACACACACACAGACATACAAACTGACACACAGACATACATACTGACACACAGACAGACATACTGACACATACACATACATACATACTGAAACACACACATACATACATACTGACACACACACACAGACATACTGACACACACACACGCACACACAGACACACACACACACAGAGACATACTGACACACACACAGACATACTGACACACACACACACACACACAGACAGACAATCTTCAGTTTCCTACCTTTGCAAGAGGCTTCCTTCCCTGGGGTCCAGTGTGCTGGCTGGGGTAGTTGGGAGTTGGGGGTCTGACTCTCCTTGCTCCCCCTCCTCACTGGATGCTGGCTCAGCAGCCTCCCACGCGGCCTGATGTCTTTGAGGTGGGAGGAAGTGATTCGCGGACGGCACTTTCTCCCATGCAGCCGTTAAACAAGGGCCCGGTCGCGCTGTTAAAGGGCCACAGCGCCGACCGGACCCCTGCCCGGTTGGCCCCCTTAGTGTGCGAGCCCAGTGCAGCCGCAATACTAGCACCGCGGGCCCATTAGGTAGGGAAATATTTAAAAAAAATAAAAAATTATTGCAGGCGGCGGGGCCCACGGGCAGCTGCTTTGGGCCCCCCATGAGTAACTGGGCCCAGGGCAGCTGCCCCGTTTGCCCCTCCTTAAAGACTGCCCTGCTAAAATCTTTGTGATAAAAACTTTGCATTACATAGCAGCCATTACTAATGCTGACTGCTAAATAGTGAGAGATTGTGACTACTATTTATTGACAAGGCTAGAAAAGAACCCTTAGACTGTCATGCTTGCCACTGCAAATGTGACATGGTGAGCGCATGGAGTGGTTTGGGCATTTGACAGTATAAAAGTAACTCTTATTGATAGTTCATTGGAGCCTTACTGTTGCTTAGTTACCATTTAATCACTCATAAAATATAGTAACATCTAAAGAACCCGTATCTGATATAAGCTAAACTTCCCTAAATACACATATTACCAACATTACACTCTACATCAGGCTTCCTCTAACTCTGACCCTCCAGATGTTGCTGAACTACAACTCCCATGATTCTATGAATGAAATAGATAGGCTGAGAATCATGGGAGTTGTAGTTCAGCAACATCTGGAAGGCCGGAATTTGGGGAAGCCTGCTCTACGTGTCACCGCCAGCATAGAAAATAGAGCTAGAAATATGCAAGCTACTATACTGTGCTTATAAATTATTGGTTTTTTTTTGTATTATTAATATACATAATTGCTTTTATTTTATTTTGTTTTTCTAAGCCACTGTTAGAAAAAGACATTACTGAACTCTTTCTTTTTAAGCTGTTCAGTCTAATTGGTAAGACGCCAGTGCCGTACGCAACACTTGTAACATCTGTTAGTATATGTTAAGCGCATGTTATTCCACACCATTTTTAGCTTAGCACAGCTAAATATTAAATCCCTGGAATTTACTGTCAATTTCATGGTCAATGTTACATTCATAGATGAAATATGAGTATTCGTTTGCATGGTGTCTTTATTGTCACATTATTTGCTAGGAGACTTGATTTATTCTTCAATAAAACAAATGTGATTGCGTGAACGTAATTAATTCTCTTTTCTTTTTCTTGTTAAATAATTTCTTTATTGTATTCTTTTGGCTTCCATGAATAATTGGGTAGAAAAGAGTTTTGTTTTTTTAAATTGCAAGTCCAAGTGAGGGTTTTAAAGTAGTGAGCTGCTGCTACTTAAGTATTATGATCTCTGCTAACATTTCAGTTGGTGTTAACTGTCTTTCTATAGCCAGAAGGGTAGTTAGAGTTGACATCCCATCAGAATTATCTAATTCCTGTCTCTAGTAAAGGAATATGCTATGTACCATAACCACTATATAATGATGCAGTGATTATGGTACCAGGAGTTCCATGGTACTGTCCAATGGTATTTGAATGATTGGACAATTACTTGGCTCTATTGGACATCCGCGGTCCGTATAGTCTGCACAGCTGTGCTGCAGTAGAATTTAAACTTCCACATTAGCATACCAACTTTAGCCATTATTCGTTGGATGAGACGAAGAAAGTGATTGAAAAATATTTTGTGACTATATGACAACAGTCAAACGTTTTATTTTGATGAAAACAAATATCTGTGTTCTATCTGTGTTCTCTGTGCAGCTGTAATGCACCAGGGGTAGAACAGACTGCAGAAAAAAAATTAATGAATAATTTAATTTTTACCATCAATTTCTACAGGAGGATATCAGGGTATCTAATCAAGAGATGACATTTAACAAAATGTGAGTAATTTCATTTGTGGCCAAAGTCAGAGAAATGTCTCATTTTGGTAATGTAACATCAAAATGAAAGTGAACGTTAGTCTCAAAGCTGATGAAATTTGTGGTCTCAAACCCAATGTAATTGTAGCATGACATAAAAAGTGACAACTGTTATTGGCTCAAAATGTTTCCATACTTTTTGTAGTCTCCATACTAAATGTATGAATGGGAGAGATGTATCAAAGTACTGTGATCTAAAAAGTGGCACAACATTGTAACAGTGGAGCGATCACCAATGGAATATACCTGCTGGTTTTGATTTCCATAGTAATTAAACCACTTTTCGAACTTTGCTTCAACTTTCAGCTCAATCCACTTAGATAAATGGCCCCAATGTGTTTAAACAAACATTGACTTAAACACGATTTTATTCTTTTTAAATGTTATCACATTTGTTTATTATTAGCAGCTAGATAAATACATATTATTATTATTATTATTATTATTATTATATTATTTATAGAGCGCCGACAAATTCCGCAGCGCTTTACAGTGGGTGGACGAACAAACATGTAGTTGTAACCAGACAAGTTGGACACACAGGAACAGAGGGGTTTAGGGCCCTGCTCAATGAGCTTACATGCTAGAGGGAGTGGGGTAAAATGACACAAAAGGTAAGGATAGTATTAGACTAGTGACATTAGACTGTGTTATGCATATGCATTTATCTACCTGCTTGAACTTCCATTTTGTGTAATACTTTTTATTTGATAATTAAAATAAATTTTAGACACCAAAAGACATAAAGATATTTATAGTATAGGTAATGCTTTTGCCCAGTTTCTCTACATTCCCTAATTTGCTATATATCTGGCTGTATCACTTCTGTAAATGTATTTCTGATATCAAAAAAATGGATTCTGAGATTTCGTTTTGAGTCGGTTAACTGAGAAGTGAGTTCTCTCAATTCTCCTGTTTCCAGTAGGCTTTTTGGACACTTTTAGTAAAACATACTCCGAAAGTAGATAGCTAGTTTCTAAACTTTAGTTTTTGTAATGATCCCTCTTAAAGCGGCACTCCATGAGGAGATACTGATTAGTGCAGCATTTTGCTGTGCATGTACTAAAATCTCAGAATGCTTTCCCATTGGTAAGCATTGAATTGGCAGAGATAATCAAAATTGATTACCTGAGATATGGAGTAGGGGCCAGCCATGGCATGGGAAAAAAAGATGAGCAAAAACAACTTTCCCATGTAATCGAAGGGGGCCAGTCACCTAAACATACTCACTGACAGACAGCACAGACACGTACACAAACTCACTGACAAACACACATATTCACTGACTTGACACACACTGACAGACACACATACTCACAGACATACACATACTCACTGACAGACACATATTCACTGATTTGACACACACTGACAGACACACATATTCACTGATTTGACACACACTGACAGACATACACACTCACAGACATACACATACACTCACTGACAGACAGACACACACACACTCACTGACAGACAGTCAGACAGACACATACACTCACTGACAGACACACACAGACACTCACTTAGCAACTGAGGTACAGGCCAGAGGCTACTGAACTCTTTATGTTCTGTAGCTTGGTCTTCGACCTGAGGAGGACAGCAATATACATATACGTACAAAGTGCTAGAAAGGTCATAAAGTTCAAGCTCAATGGCAAGAACAAGACCCATGCAATCAATACATATGCCTTACCAGTGAGCAGGTACTCAGCTGGGACAATAACCTGACCAAGACTGTAATCGTTTATATCAATTATAATAACAATACACTGATTGACAAGATGACACAGCCAACACCAATATGTGAGTGGAGAATGTAAAAAGAGATAGTATATAGTGCAACACTGTATGTTAAATTCCCGAGTAGTGTGTATAAATGTGAAATGGCACACTCACATGATAAGGAACCTGTAAAAGATCAGCTCAAATCTGTAGCGCTTGTGTGACTTAAAGGTGACAAACTTCCTTCTCTTGATATTTGGATAAATATGTTCGAAGACACAGAGAAATATACTATTGCTGCAGTATAAACCACAGATGGTGATAACAAATAAGTATATATTATAACGCTCACCTGATATAGAGCCTCTAAAACTAGCTCTAGGATATAGTACAGGGTGCCAAATATGGGGTGATACTCCCCTTTTATGCAGAATGGACCAGGCAGCAGAGAGGATATCACTGGAAGAATATTACAATACAATTCATTTAATCATAAAATAAATATACCGAAACAAGTTAAAAATAAAAATGAAAAAAACAAATGTAAATCCTTTTGGTTCAAAACGCGTTTCACCAGGTATCTAGAATATGTGCTGTTCCTTGTAGTTGCTTAATTATCCAATTGAGGCATTCCTAAAGCAAAGTCCTGGCAAGTGTTCAGAATGGCTGTGTGTTCCGTAATGGAAGTGATGTATCGGCCATCTTGGTTATCACAGAGCATTAAGAATCTCTCTCTATGTCCATAATTTGAATCGTTTACATAGAGATGCAAGGGAGCATGGAATGAGAGATTGTACATGTATAAATTAGTTGATTTAAAAATCCATTTACTTTCACTTTCTTCTAATTTTTTAGTCATGTTATCCCTGCCCATTGGATTACTGTCATGTTTAATTCTATAGTGTAAAGAAAGGCTATGTCTTTTAAATTTATTTTTAATATTTCTTATATGTTCTTGTATTCTTACGTTTCAAGGTCATGTAGCCCTACCTAC
This sequence comes from Pelobates fuscus, assembly GCF_036172605.1. Taxonomy (NCBI): domain Eukaryota; kingdom Metazoa; phylum Chordata; class Amphibia; order Anura; family Pelobatidae; genus Pelobates; species Pelobates fuscus. Next base: position 197,978,189 of record NC_086321.1, on the reverse strand, counting down.
ATAGCCTAAACTACAGGGGCAGGTAATGAGATGAATCACGTTCTTAGAATAACATGGTCAACTGTTTAATTTCATATGTGCTTCATTTGCCATCAGAGTGTCTACATTTTTTTTAAAGTATTCTTTTATTTCCAGTACGGATGCAAGTTCCACACGTGCAGCAACCATAGAAACCTGTTGTGTCATTAAGAAAAGTATGTTTGGGAGTTGGTCTGAAATGGTTATGGACCAATTTTCTTCCCACGATAGGAACCTTCCCTTATACCCCCCACCCAACCCCCATATAAATTACTATGGGTTCATCTGGAGGTATTGTTCTAAGAAGACTGTCATTTAAAAAAAAAAATGTCCGGGGGCGTGGCCAACTACCGCATGGAGTAGTCGCAAGCCGTGCGAGCTCCGTGTACCGCCGAGCCAACAGCGACAATTTAAGAGCCTGACAAGCACAAATCTTACCCCCACAAGGGGCATCCACTGCCTTCGCCCTCATGGCACCCTCCAAACAGCTCAAACTGACGGATTCGATCCGCTCCGGTAAAAAAGACCGCCCGCGGCAAAAACAAGATGGCGACGATACAGCCACACAATCCCCAGACCCGAGCAGCCTCACGGACGAAGACAGCTCACAGATACCACAAGGGGATGATTTGGTTACCAACCAGAGCCTGCATACTATGCTGCAAGTCCTAAAGGAATCCCTGAGATCGGACTTTAAACAAATAACTAAGGAACTAAGGAAGGACATACACGATCTGGGTGAGCGCACCAATCGATTGGAATCCAGAACGGATGACATATGCTTAGTCCACAACGATATGGTAGACCAACTGCAGAAATTAGAAGAAGAACAGGCCGCACTAAAACTGAAAGTGGCGGATATGGAAGATCGATCCCGTAGAAATAATCTGCGCTTCCGAGGTATCCCGGACTCAATATCCGCGGAGGCCCTCCCGCAGTATCTGCAAACCATGTGCGCCATTCTTGTTCCACACCTAGAAAATGCCTCTTGGACGATGGACAGGGTGCACAGGCTACCTAGGCCGGCCAGACTCTCCGCCGACACGCCACGCGATGTGATCGTGCGCTTCCACTACTACAAGTCCAAAGAAGCACTAATATCCACGACAAGAAAACTAGATCAATTGCCGGACCCATACCAAAATCTCAGCGTGTTTGCCGACTTATCTGCAGCGACCATGGCGAGAAGGAGGGAGTTTATTAATGTGACCAAGACCCTGCGTAATCACCAAATCCCTTACAGATGGGGATACCCGACTAAACTTTTGATTTGGCACAACGGAAAGTCGGTACCAATCCTCGAACCAGAAGTGGGAATGGCGAAACTCAAGGAATGGGGCCTACATCACAACATGGGACATTCCTCACCGCAAAACTCGCTCCCTAAGAAACTGAGAACAGACTGGACTATGGCGGGCTCGCCTTCCAGACCGCCAGCGCAGCATGAGACCTGATAAACGGACACTAATTTGCAATACCAGAGTGAACCCAAGCACTTAAGTATTAATAGGGCTGTAATGTAATGTAATGAGAATTGTATTTGATTGATAACCGGGCATTGTTGAGGCGAGGTAACAACGCTATTTACTCCCCTGATTCAGTTATCAACTGTCCTCTGCCCGTCACATATGGGAAAACTCAGTGATTTTCTGTTAGAGTACCAAAATAATTGCTCTCACTCTGAGCAGTGAGATATCCTTTGCCGCATGCAGTTAACACTGTCCTTTGCTAATTACTTTACAATAACTATTTACATGCCATGTGAGTAAGCGCCTAAGTGCTCTGGTACCCCCAATTGCACTGAGAAACCCATTGGTCACCACGTCCAATACGCCAATGCTCCGTCCTCTTGAGTGCTTGCTAGGCTACTCAGATATTAGAGGCTATATTTCGGCGGGGACTCCCACCCCCCACTGCCCAATCTAGAGAGATGACAGTCTCCTACACGTGGCAGACACTGTCCCTGCGCATCGAGCAGGATGATTATACCCCCCTACCCCCAAGTTCAACCTTATTTCTGCAATTTGCACTGATATGTTTTATATGTTGTATATGTTATATGTTGTTTTTTGAAGGTATACACGCCCTCAGTCTACATACTCTTGAGGCTCACTTGTCCCAAGGTCCCCATGGCCTATCACGTACCCGGCACTCGAGAAATCTTGCACAACGCCAACCAGCATTCCAAGTACCGAGACGGCACTATGTGTCAACTCATGTCACAATCATACCCACAAGCATTCCCCGTGCAGAACCAGACCGCAACACCCCATTCTGGCCTTGCGCCTCCACAAGGCACGAAATGAGGGAGCAACAACCCCCCCAAGTGATATTATGGCGTTAGCCACATTCAAAATATTTTCCCTTAATGTAAAAGGCCTTAACAGCCCACACAAAAGACGCCTGGTTGTCCAAACTATGCACAAATCCAAAGCTGCTATCATATGTCTCCAGGAAACACACTTATGTTGCCGTAACCCCCCACAAATACGCTCATCTCACTACCCCCAGGTTTTTCATGCATACTCGCCCCACAAATCTAAAGGAGTAGCCATCCTGTTTCACAAGGATTGGGTATTTCAGGAAACAAATAGACACATAGACGCAAACGGCAGACTGCTAGTTCTCACGGGTAATCTCAATGGCATGTTAATCACAATAGCATCGCTATACGCCCCGAACGAGGCCCAGGTCGCATTCATTCGCAAATCCTTAAAATTAATAGACAAAATCAGGACAGGCCACATAATTGTTTGCGGTGACTTCAATAGCACCCTGGACCCGACCCTGGACATAAAAAGGGAACAGGACAAATCCCCAACCTCACACACAGTCTCCACCTGCAACGAACTAAGTAAAACAATTAATAATAACAACCTTTATGATGCTTGGAGATCCACGTACCCGCGAGAGAGAGATTATACTTATTTCTCGCAGGTGCATGGTACATACTCCAGAATTGACCTATGTCTGGTAGATAAGGCCACACTGATGAACATCGAAGAGGTGCAGATCGGCCAGAGGACCTGGTCAGATCACGCCCCACTGACAATCACATTCCGCTCCCTGTACCAAGCCAGAGGCAGAGGGACGTGGCGTCTCAATGAGAGCCTACTAGATGACCCACAAATACTCACTAACGTAACTAAGGAAGCTTCTGACTATTTCACACACAACATGACCGACTCCGTTCCAATTCAAACAGTATGGGTCGCGCATAAGGCCGTCATGAGAGGGATATTCATTAGAGAAGGCTCAAAACGCAAAAAACACACTAATGACTCCCATAGAGCCCTACTCCAAGAACTGACAAACTTGGAAACACAAAACAAAACACACCCTCGCAAAGCCTTAGCTGCACGCATCACCGGGATACAGAGGGAACTGAACGCCCTCGAACTCCTCACTACCGAAAGGTGGACGAGATCACTAAAACTCAGATATTACACGCAGGGTAACAAAGCAGGTAAACTGCTAGCCAACAAACTGAAAGCAAAGCAGCTACAATCCAAAATCCCGTACATTATATCTCCCTCAAAGGGCAAACTCTACAACCCACTAGACATAGTCAATGAATTAGCGGAATACTATGACAAACTCTACAACCTACACAACGACTGCCAGACGCCTCAACCGACCCCAACCAAGGTAGCTGACTTCTTGGATGACATACCCCTTCCACATCTGTCCCCTCCAGCTATTGCATCACTAGACGCCCCATTCACACAAGACGAAATCCGTAAGACCATCCTCTCCCTACCCAAACACAAAGCCCCAGGCCCGGACGGACTCTCTAACTACTATTACCACAAAATGGAACCGACTCTAACACCACACCTCACCGCCCTATTTAATGTTATCAAAATATCTGGCACCCTCCCTTCCGAAATGCTGGAAGCAAACGTTGTCACCCTTCCCAAACCGGGCAAACCGCCCACATACTGTGAAAACCTACGCCCTATCTCGTTACTAAATGCAGACATCAAGCTTTACGCAAAACTTTGGGCGATGAGACTTAAACCACATCTCAAAGACTTAGTATCAATTGAACAAGCGGGTTTCGTCCCCGGGAGGCAAGCAGGTGACAACACCAGACACTTTATAAACTTAATAAATTGGGCGCAAACGAACCAACAAGCAGGGGTAGTTCTGGCGCTAGACGCCGAGAAGGCTTTCGACCGCCTGAACTGGACCTACATGGAGGCTACACTGTCCAAAATGGGCCTCTCAATACAAACCCTGCGGGGCATTATGGCTCTGTACCAATCCCCGTCAGCAAGAATCTTCAACTCCGGCTTCATTTCAAATAAATTCCAAATAAGCAATGGCACACGCCAAGGCTGCCCGCTTTCCCCGCTCCTGTTTATACTTTGTCTGGAACCACTCATAATGCATATCAAAAAACATCAAAACATAGCTGGTCTATCCACACCCGTAGGCACCCACAAAATCGCACTATTTGCAGACGACATCCTCCTTTACCTCACCAAACCCACCTCCTCAATCCCACAACTGATGGCACTTCTCCTACAATACGGACAAGCATCATATTACAAAAATAATCTTAAAAAAACTCAAGCACTTCCCATAAATATCACCTCAACAGAGCTACAGACACTCAAGACGCATCACCCCTTTGACTGGAGGAAAACCTCCTTAAAGTACCTGGGAATCAACCTCACTAAATCTCATCATCAGCTGACCCATGAAAACCATATCCCCCTAACCTACAAACTCCAAGCACAATTAGACACTTGGCAAAACCTTGAAATCTCATGGCTAGGGAGAATCAACACGATTAAAATGATGGCCCTGCCACATGTCCTTTACTTATTTCGCACCATACCCATACCTCTAAGCGATAAAATAATCCAAAGATTCCAAAACATGTTTAATGCATATATTTGGAAAAAGAAACCCCCGAGACTAGCCAGACGACTCATGTGGCTGTCCCCGAACAAGGGCGGTCTAGGATCCCCTAACGTGAAAGCCTACTATAGGGCAGCAGTGCTAGCCCAAGGGTTAGAAGTGTTGTCAAACTCCACCCCGCGCATCTGGTCCCCCCTAGAGAACGTATGCATTAGACCATACACGGTGCATTCTATGTTGAGATCGTTCCATGCATGGGACCCACACGAGCGTAAGCCCCTGGCCAGTACGAAATTTCTAATAGACAGCTGGAAAAAATGGGCCCACAAGCTCACAGGTGTGGACAACATTCTGCACTTTGCCCCAATACACACGATTTCAGAACTGACAGACGATATCAATGTAAATCATTGGTTGCAAAAAGGTATAAGGTCAATATCCCAACTATTTTCGAGAGAAGGCATCAAGCCATTTCCAGTCCTTCAGGAAGAATTTGAGCTCCCCCATAAGGACGTCTTCACATACCTTAGGACCAAACACCTTCTCCACTCCCTCCACACGCAACATAGTGACGAGTCACAATTGACGGCCTTTGGCCTATACTGTATAGGTAAAAAACCACACCTGAAGCCACTATCTTTATGCTACTTGGCACTTAACGATGCAGACCCCCTACATAAACACAAATACATGGAACAATGGGAAGCAGAACTCAACATCAATATACCTACCCCACTATGGTTACAGGCGATCCAGACAACGAAAAGGGTATCCCGAAGTCTAAATCTGTGGGAGGCTTACTACAAGATACTGATGAGGTGGTACTTCGTACCTACCAGGTTGGCAAACATTTACCCTTCTGTGTCCGACTTGTGTTGGAGGTGTCAGCTTCATAAAGGAAACATGAGACATATATTCTGGGAGTGCCCCTCCTTAAAGGGAACCTGGCTAGCGATAGCCAGAGCTGTTGAACTACTAATGGCACGCAAACTGCCGTTTACACCGGAATGCTACCTGCTCCACCTCTCTCCTACATTACTTGTAGATAATAATAGATGGGTGATCATACACTTGTTAACAGCAACTAAGATAAGCATAGCCAGACACTGGAAGAGTACGCAGGTTCCTTCCCTCCTGGAAATATGGAACAGGCTAGATGCTATTGCTGACTATGAAGGGATGGCATACAGAATGAATGGCCAAATAGAGTTATATACCAAAAGGTGGACAAACTGGCAGACACACCGTACACAAGTGATTACACTCAAAGTCTCGCCACTATAACCGCCACGTCCATATGATTTTAAGATAACTGCGCTACGCCAATGTGCTAGGCCTCACAATAACTTGATAACCAACCTCAAACAACACCGTCATTTGCCAGAACATAACTGGGTTTATAATACTCAGGGACTAATTCCTCGTATACCTTCCCCCCCCCCTTCTCCTGTATTTACCATCCCACCACCTTGTCTCCCCATCCCCTGGTGTAAAGGTATATACGTTTCTATATGAAACTTCGCAATAAGCCCGAATAATGTCTAGAGAAAACGCCAACACCGAGCCAGCGCATAATCCACCACGGTTGGCACCTCAGACACCCACTATACCACTGTACATATATAATGTTTCTGTATAGCATAACTCTAAACGTATACATGACTATTTGAATGTATAAACTCATCGATATGACTGTACATGTAATGCCATCACAATGTATTGCACCGTATACCCTCCCCATTCTTCTTTCTGTATCCCATGTTACTTTTATTTTTTAATATTTCGAAAATTTTCAATAAACACAAACATTGAAAAAAAAAAAAAAAAAAAAAAATGTCCAATCCAGTAGCTTGACACCCTTTATCATCGGAGATACTGGTATTTAAGGAGCTAGTTATCAGCTGCCACAAAAAAATATTAATCTTTTAATTCTATGTTCAGGACTTGCAGGATATCGTTAGATATCGTTAGGACAATTTTGAACCACTGTCTGTAAGCAGTGGTGAATATATTCAGAAATTCTGAATTTCAAAGAATTATAACGATCCTCATGTATCTTGGGTAGGTGGTATTCAAAATTAATTTTGAATTCTCACTTTCGTGAATACCCTTGTTTGTTTCACATCTCCTGTGAATTAGCTATAGGGAACACAGAAACCATTAGCTAGCAGTTCATATCTAAACAAAGGATACAGAGTCTGCCTCCTGGAAGGCTTCTCCATACTCTGCAAATTTCTGCATTTAGCCCTCAATGACAACATCTTTAACCTGCTGCTTTTAATGCCAGAGCTTTCTGCCACTGTTGCCTGGTTTCCTTTAAATAATTAACCTAGATGCAATCAAGTGTGTGTGTGTATATATTTATAAACACACAAACACATATATTGTTGCTGTGGTTTTATATATATATATATATATATATACATATACATACACAGACACACATGTAAACAAATATATTTAGCTCCATTGCAAGTGTGCTTGTCAAGCTGTAACCATTAACCAACAAGTTCTGGTAAATAGCTCATTAAATAGCATATGACGTGAGAGTTTTGTTTTATTTTTACTCTGTGGTATCTGGTAAAATATCACATACTGTAAAACATGTAGTTTTTGAAATAATTTTAGAATTTGCTGCACGGCTGAGTCTGAGTGAATATGTATAACCACAGCAGCCATATACAAAACCAGTAACAGTCCTGGTGTTGCTTCAGCAATATAATACATGAACCCCAAAAATTGGAGCACTCGTGGGTTTTGTGTGAAAATTATATTCAATCAATGATTCTATCATATATAATTAAAGGATCACTATAGGGTCAGGAACACAAACATGTAAACCACCATCTAGCCACCCTGGTCCCATCATGCCTCCCTAAATATAGTAAAATCTTACTTGTATTCAAGTCTGCAGCTGCATACTGTGTCCCTGTTTCCTTTAGGACTGCCCACTGCCTGCTGACATCAGCAGAAGTGGTAGCCTGATCCAATCACAATGCTTCCCCATAGGATTGGCTGAGACTGAAAAAGAGGCAGATTGGGGCAGAGCCAGCACAATTCAAACACAGCCCTGGCCAATCAACATCTCCTCATAGAGATGAATTGAATCAATGAATCTCTATGTGGAAAGTTTAGTGTCTGCATGCAGAGGGAGGAGATACTGAATATTTGTATGCATTTTAGGCAGCCATGACCCAGGAAGGATCTATAACAGCGATATGAGAAGTGGACAGTGAAGTTATCACTAGACTGTAATGTAAACACTGCATTTTCTCTGAAAAGACAGTGTTTACAGCAAAAAGCCGGAAGGTAATGATTCTACTCACCAGAACTAATTCAATAAGCTGTAGTTGTTCTGATGACTATAGTGTCCCTTTAACGTTTCTGCCTCTGAGGCCTTCATCATTAATAACCCATGAGACCCCTTGAGTGCTATCATTTTTTTGGTTCAGAAACAAATGTATATATATTGATCAGTCACAACATTAACCCCTTAACGACCGCTGACGGTTCAGGACCGTCAGCGGTAAAACGTGCGTTTGGACCGCTGACGGTCCTGAACCGTCATAACGGTTTTGGGCTACTTACCTGATCGCCGTCGGTCCCACGGCGGCGATCAGCTCTCCTCCCGGTCCAGGGGGGTTGCCTGTCTGCCCGGGCAGTCCCCCCTCGGCAGATCAGGACCCCACGGCCATGTGATCACTCGATCACATGACCGCAATAGGTGTCCATGTGTCTGCCTGCAGGGGGACTGTCTGTGCTGACAGGCAGTCTCCCTGCAAGTGAAAAATCCAAAATAAAGTGTAAAAAAAAAAATCTGTGTAAAAAAATAATAATATGTGTATATATATGCTATATATACATGTATTATATCTATATATACCTATATATAATATATGTATATATATCATATATATAATGTCACACTAAGTGTATTTTTATATTTATATATACGTATATAATTATAAAAATACACTTATATTTAAATTACACACGAATATATACAATATATATAATACCTATATATATGGTATATATATATTATTATAAAATACAAATAATATGTTAATAAAAATAAATAACAAAAAATAAAAATAATTTTTAATAATTAAAAAAAAATTATATATATATATTCAGTTTTATTCTAACAGTATTTTGATATTGATATATATATATTTATATCAAAATACACTTAGAATGTAATGATATATATATCTATGTATAAATAAATAAATAAAAATAATACGAAATATACATATGTCCACATACATAATTACATAAATAATTTCATAAATATACACGTAGACGTCAAATATATAAATATGTATATATATTAAAATTCTACGTGCATATTTATGTAATATTTTTACCTAATTAAGTAATTTTAATGATTGCAATTTGAGGGACCTGCCTGCCAACCCAGGCCAAAAGTCCAGATAATTTAATTTGCTAGCACTGTGTTTAACCCTGTAACTTTCTATGACACCCTAAATCCTGTACATGGGGGTACTGTTTTACTCGGGAGACTTCGCTGAACACAAATATTAGTGTTTCAAAACAGTAAAACATATCACAGCGATGATATTGTCAGTGAAAGTGAAGTTTTTTGCATTTTTCACACACAAACAGCTCTTTCACTGAGGATATTATTGCTGTGATATATTTTACTGTTCTGATACACTAATATTTGTGTTCAGCGAAGTCTCCTGAGTATAACAGTACCCCACATGTAGAGGTTTTATAGTGTTTGTGAAAGTTACAGGGTCAAATATAAGGCTTGATTTTACTTTTTTTTTTTTTATTGAAATTTGTCAGATTGGTTAGGTTGCCTTTGAGAGCGTATGGTAGCCAAGGAATGAGAATTAGCCCCATGATGGCATACCATTTGCAAAAGAAGACAACCCAAGGTATTGCAAATGGGGTATGTTCAGCTTTTTTTAGTAGCCACTTAGTCACAAACACCGGCCAAAGTTAGCGTTTTTTGCATTTTTAACACACAAACAAATATAAATGCTAACTTTGGCCAGTGTTTGTGACTAGGTGGCTACTAAAAAAAACTGGACATACCCCATTTTGAATACCCTGGGTTGTCTACTTTAAAAAATATGTACATGTTAGGTGTGTTTCAGGGATTTATGACAGATAACGGTGTAACAATGTCACTATTGATACATTTAAAATATATATATATTGAAACAGCAATTTCCTACTTGTATTTATAGGCCTATAACTTGCAAAAAAAAGCAATAAAGCATGTAAACACTGGGTGTTTTTAAACTCGGGACAAAATTTTGAATCTATTTAGCAGTTTTTTTCATTAGCTTTTGTAGATAAGTAAAAGATTTTTCAAGTAAAAGTCCAAAAACATGTTTTTTTTTTTATTTTTCACCATATTTTATTATTTTTTTTAAATACAATATATGACATAATATATATACTGGTATGTAAAGAAAGCCCTTCTTGTCGTGAAAAAAACAGTATATAACTTGTATGGGAACCGTAAATGAGAGAGCGGAAAATTACAGCTAAACACAAACACCACAAAAGTGTTAAAACTGCTCTGGTCCTTAACGTACAAACATCGCAAAAACAGGCCGGTCCTGAAGGGGTTAAAACCACTGACAAGTGAATAACATTGATTATATTGTTACACTGGCACCTGTCAAGCGGTGGGATATTTCAGGCAGTAAGTGAACAGTCAGTTCTTGAATTGCATGTGTTGGAAGCAGGAAAAATGGACAAGCAAAGAGTGACTTTGATCCGGGTCAAATAATGATAGCTGAATGACTGGGTCAGAGCAACTCCAAAAAGGCAAATATTGGGGTGCTCTTTGTATGCAATTGTGATTACCAACCAAAAGTGTGCAAGGAAGGACAACCAGGACACCGGCTCATTGATGCATGTGGGGAAAGAAGGCCTATCTGGCCCTATCACACAGATTTGCTACTATAGCTAAACTTGCTGAAAACCTAAATGCTGGCCATGATAAAAAAAGGTGTCAGAATACACACGCAAGAGGACCCCTGTCCACCTCCGAAAGCTTTTTTCAGTAGAGAGTAAGTTTCAGAAGTAAACCACGGAGCAATTGAAGTTGATTGTCTGGTCTGATGAATCACAGTTTCTTTTAGATACCGCTGATGACTGGGTGCGTGTGCAACGTTTACCTGGGAAGACAAATTAATTAGAAAAAGGTGGGCACACTAGTCAAATGACATATGAGTATATTAGCAAAAACAGAGTAGCTTATATAGGGTGCTGACTCAAAGGTCCTATTTCCCCAAGGCCCTAAATAATCTACAGGTAATACTGAATGAGGGGCACAACCATAAAGATAAAAAAACACTTTATTAATTGGGTTCAATAAAAAAGGTATCCCAAGATGCAAACAAAATCAAAAAGTAGCCCCCAATGTTTTGTCAAGCCCCCAACGTAAAGGCAATTCTGCCGAAACATTGGGACTTCTTTTTTATTTCCACACTCACCAACAGACACACACACACTAACACACTCACTAGCAGACACACACACTCACTAATAGACACAGACAAATAAACACACTCACCAACAGACACACACACATTTTGGTGAATTCTTCCCTGGGGTCCAGTGGGGCTGGCAGGTCAATGCAGGTGCACAGTTCAGGTGGGCGGCGAGGGTTTTCTGATCCTTCTGCTCAGTTCCCTCACGCGCCTCCTAGTGATGCCGGAGGTGAAGTGGTGTCATATTCTGGCACTAACATCACTGTGGTGCGCGTGAGGGAGCTGAGCATGAAGAGCTCAGGGGAGAGTTCTCCCTTGCTGCCCTCAACATCAGCGCATGCCAGACTCTGCCAGACTCTACTTACAAACACAGAGCCCCTGTGGCTCAATAGTAGCATATTATGTAGATATAAGGCTACACTCCCCCTTTTAATGGATGTCTCATAAAAGCCGGGAACCAAAATAAAAGTTTGCATACATTTATTGAAGCATATAATAAAACACATAAATAACACAAGGAGCAATGTCCATAAAAGTACCGGTACGCGTTTCACCACTTGATGTGGCTTCCTCAGCCAGATAAATGTTGTGTGGATCTTTAGTTCCCTGACTTGTATTGATATACCCTCTTAATGAGGGAATAATCTCCTGGTGTTGTTGCTACGTAATTACCATATTGGTTAATACGTAACACCTCTTTCATCTCTATGGTGAAGAATAAAACATCCCTGCGGAAGCTTTCACCTGGAGTTCCATCGTATCTTAATTGTCCTGAGACATCTCGTTACTTCCCTGAGTTCCAAGCCTCTTTTTGAGATTGTGACGTCACAGTGCTTTCGTCTTTCCCATCCACGATCCTCTGAACAACACAATAGTCGCCGGTCGATCTGTAGTTTGTTCAGAGATACTTCTATAGTTCGTTGAGAAATGAACTCAGAAATGTGCTTTCAGAATCTCTCCAATCAATTCGGATATGAAATAAATAGACCGACAAAATTCACACATAGGTGGATAGCCATTAGAAACATAAAAGAGTACAGTAAATTTGGAAAAATATTAATTCAAATCACATACTTAAAGTATTCAATCACATGCAAATCACTACATAAGTGATAAATCACCTATAGGATAATAAGAAGCCCATAATAATAACCCAAACAGTTACTATGCAGATAGTGCATTAAAGGTGGTAACAACTTTACAACACAAGAATTAGTCTAAAAGTTATATAAAAATTGTATGAAATGGGAAACGGAGAGGATTTTAAGGATATAAAAAAACTCCAAAATAACATAAATATTATATGAACACGTAAAACATGAATAAATTGTTCCTGAATATGAGATAGACACTTGGATTATAAATATATAAAACTGAGATACCTCATATAAAAGTGTCATAATTCAAAATCTGAATTAAGCCCATACGGGATAAGGGTGTCCATTTCCACCTGTCCCAATCTTTGAATAAAATCACCTCCTATCCAATTTTTTTCCACTTTTTTCTGACCTAAAAATAATAAGCCTTTAGCATCCTGATGATGATTCTGTTTGAAATGATAGGAGACACTATGTTTCTCAAATCCTATATTAATATTGTGAATATGTTCTCCAATCCTCACATGCAGTGGTCTGGTAGTGCAACCTATTGTTGAGACCATGCACACCCTTTAATGGCAGTGGTGTTCCCTGATGACAGTGGTATCTTTCTGCAGGATAATGAACCCTACCACACTGCACAAATTTTTCAGGAATTCTTTGAGGAACAAAGAGTTTGATGTGTTGCCTTGGCCTTCAAATTACCTAGATCTCAATTCGATTGGGCATCAGTGAGATTTGATGGAACAATAAGGAGGCCCCATCAAGGCTTTTCCAGAGGCAGAATGTCATACCATACAGAAATCTGTCTGTCAAAATATGAAAACACCCAGTTGGTAGGACTGATCTTGATTGCCAGGAATATTTCCTTTGTAGCGTCCCTCCTATATTCCCATACATTTCTCAAAGTGCTTATTTCTTTCTCTGTTCTCTGTCACTCAAATCCTTTCCTAATGCCTTTATCCAATTTGCTTGTTATATAATCTCCATGTGAATTTGGTGTGCATCATTTGACTTTTGGGGTGTAGAAAGGCTACAATATGAAAGTACTTGTATTGTAATGACATGAAGGGGTGCTGCCCTGGAACAGCACTGTCACTTTAAATGTGGGAACCAATACAGCAAAGAAATAAATACCAAGACACAAATGAATAGGGTAACTCAAGAGATATATATATGTTTACAGAGAACCAAAAGACAAAAACAAAACAATATATATACAATGCCACAAAATATATACAATAAATCAGAATAAGCACGAATCGTGCAGGCAACATATACTGGAACAGTCCTTTGGTACAAGGGCAGGATTGTGCAGTTACCACGGGTAGCAGGTAGGGCACAGATCCAGAATGACAAGATTAATATACTGACACCAAGCAGCAAAATCAGAAGTAGAATATATGAACAAGGCTGCAGGGTCAGGATCAATGGTAATAAAGCAGAGATCACGAAAATAAGGCAGCAAGGTCAGAATCACTGGAAATGGAGTATCGGCAGGAACACTGCAAGTGAACACTGGAACGGGAGGCACAGGACACAGGACCAGGCAGAGACGAGAACGCAGGACCATAAGGACATCGGAACAGGAACACAGGATCAGGATACACAGGATACAAGACACAGGAGCAAGGAGCAAGGAGTCAGAATCACGGGAGCCAGGAAACAGCAGGTACAGGATAAATAACCAAAAACCAAACCAAATAACATAAATATTATATGAACACATAAAACATGAATAAATTGTTCCTGAATATGAGATAGACACTTGGATTATAAATATATAAAACTGAGATACCTCATATAAAAGTGTCATAATTCAAAATCTGAATTAAGCCCATACGGGATAAGGGTGTCCATTTCCACCTGTCCCAATCTTTGAATAAAATCACCTCCTATCCAATTTTTTTCCACTTTTTTCTGACCTAAAAATAATAAGCCTTTAGCATCCTGATGATGATTCTGTTTGAAATGATAGGAGACACTATGTTTCTCAAATCCTATATTAATATTGTGAATATGTTCTCCAATCCTCACATGCAGTGGTCTGGTAGTGCAACCTATTGTTGAGACCATGCACACCCTTTAATGGCAGTGGTGTTCCCTGATGACAGTGGTATCTTTCTGCAGGATAATGAACCCTACCACACTGCACAAATTTTTCAGGAATTCTTTGAGGAACAAAGAGTTTGATGTGTTGCCTTGGCCTTCAAATTACCTAGATCTCAATTCGATTGGGCATCAGTGAGATTTGATGGAACAATAAGGAGGCCCCATCAAGGCTTTTCCAGAGGCAGAATGTCATACCATACAGAAATCTGTCTGTCAAAATATGAAAACACCCAGTTGGTAGGACTGATCTTGATTGCCAGGAATATTTCCTTTGTAGCGTCCCTCCTATATTCCCATACATTTCTCAAAGTGCTTATTTCTTTCTCTGTTCTCTGTCACTCAAATCCTTTCCTAATGCCTTTATCCAATTTGCTTGTTATATAATCTCCATGTGAATTTGGTGTGCATCATTTGACTTTTTGGGTGTAGAAAGGCTACAATATGAAAGTACTTGTATTGTAATGACATGAAGGGGTGCTGCCCTGGAACAGCACTGTCACTTTAAATGTGGGAACCAATACAGCAAAGAAATAAATACCAAGACACAAATGAATAGGGTAACTCAAGAGATATATATATGTTTACAGAGAACCAAAAGACAAAAACAAAACAATATATATACAATGCCACAAAATATATACAATAAATCAGAATAAGCACGAATCGTGCAGGCAACATATACTGGAACAGTCCTTTGGTACAAGGGCAGGATTGTGCAGTTACCACGGGCAGGCCCGGACTGGCCATCGGGCACACCGGGCAAATGCCCGGTGGGCCGCGGTGGCCGTGGGCCGAGGCCGGCAGGGAGATCACAGGATCTCCCCGGCCGGCATCGCAGGGCCGGCACTATCCTAGCGCCTGTCCCGCTGTATTCCATGGAGGGCCGGTGGGGAGATCAAAGATCTCCCTCACCGGCCCACATGCTGTCAAAGGCGGCCGCCGGCGGGGAGAGAGGGTGGGAGCCAGCCTGCCAGCAGAGGAACCCGGCGGAGCTCTATCTTGCAGCTCCGCCGGGTTCCTCTCGCGAGATCCGGAGCGTTGCCACGGCAACGACCGGATCTCGCGAGAGTGAACTCTAGCCCGCAGGCTAGAGTTCACTCACCACTGGACCACCAGGGATGGTGTCGGAGTGCCGGTCCCCCCCACCCACTCACCAGCATGCCGGTCCCCCGCTCCCAGGCTAAAAGGTAAGAAGGGAGGGGGGGACATACATTACTTATTTTTGTTTGTTTTTATTTACCCCCCAAAACACATTTTATATTATCCCTTTTATAACACATTATTATTTTATCCCTTCTCACACACATCATCCACAGCACTCACACACATCATCCCCAGCACTATCACACTCAGCACTAACACATCATCCACAGCACTATCACACTCAGCACTCTCACACACATCATCCCCAGCACTATCACACTCAGCACTCTCACACACATCATCCACAGCACTCACACACATCATCCCCAGCACTATCACACTCAGCACTCTCACACACATCATCCACAGCACTCACACACATCATCCCCAGCACTATCACACTCAGCACTAACACATCATCCACAGCACTATCACACTCAGCACTAACACATCATCCACAGCACTATCACACTCAGCACTCTCACACACATCATCCACAGCACTATCACACTCAGCACTATCAAACACATCATCCACAGCACTATCACACTCAGCACTCTCACAAACATCATCCACAGCACTCACACACATCATCCCCAGCACTATCACACTCAGCACTCTCACACACATCATCCACAGCACTCACACACATCATCCCCAGCACTATCACACTCAGCACTCTCACACACATCATCCACAGCACTATCACATTCAGCACTCTCACACACATCATCCACAGCACTCACACACATCATCCACAGCACTATCACACACATCACACTCAGCACTATCACACTCAGCACTCTCACACACATCATCCACAGCACTATCACACACATCACACTCAGCACTATCACACACATCACACTCAGCACTCTCACACACATCACACACAGCACTCTCACACACATCACACTCAGCACTCTCACACTCAGCACTCTCACACTCATCACACTCTCACACATCACACACAGCACTCTCACACACACACATCACACACAGCACTCACACACATCACACACAGCACTCACACACACACATCACACACAGCACTCACACACACACATCACACACAGCACCCACACACACAGCACCCTCACACAAATCAATCACACACAGCACCCTGACACACACACACATACTGCACCCCTCACATACACACATACTGCACCCCTCACATACACACAGAATCCCCCCGACACATTGCACCACACACATACACAATACTTCCAAACATATATATATATATATATATACACACACACACACTAGATTCCTTGTAAGCAAACACATACTACACTCCTAAACACACACTCTCTACAAACACTACATCACTTATACACACACACACCATAGCCTGCATGCACACTCTTGCTACATCCCCATATACACACACATTCTCTACAGCCCATAGCCACATATGCATTACATTACACCACAAACACAACACGCCTAAAACCAACCTTATAACACAATACCACACCACAATCAGCTCACTCTGCACACACACACTACCACAAGCAGGCTCCAAACACATGCACAATACTCTTTCCTGGCATTTTTGTCTCCTGGTCTCCATTTATAGAGACACCAGAGACAAGTTGCAAGGAAACACAGTGCAAGCATGTTATTAAAATTGCTTGCGCTGTGCAGAACAAATACAGGGCTTTTTTCTCATGCTAGAGCTCTTCAGCAGAGCTCTGCGCATGGTCTGTCCTGGAAGAGCATTGAACCAACATGCTCACTTTGAGAGGGGGCGTGTTTGTCATTAGTGATGACAAAACACACCCTCTCTGCCCCGCCCCCTTCTTAGTGGGCCGCTGGGGTAAAAAAATGCCCGGGCCGAATTTTTTTCCCAGTCCGGCCCTGACCACGGGTAGCAGGTAGGGCACAGATCCAGAATGACAAGATTAATATACTGACACCAAGCAGCAAAATCAGAAGTAGAATATATGAACAAGGCTGCAGGGTCAGGATCAATGGTAATAAAGCAGAGATCACGAAAATAAGGCAGCAAGGTCAGAATCACTGGAAATGGAGTATCGGCAGGAACACTGCAAGTGAACACTGGAACGGGAGGCACAGGACACAGGACCAGGCAGAGACGAGAACGCAGGACCATAAGGACATCGGAACAGGAACACAGGATCAGGATACACAGGATACAAGACACAGGAGCAAGGAGCAAGGAGTCAGAATCACGGGAGCCAGGAAACAGCAGGTACAGGATAAAGGATGAAGGATAATGATCTGACAGGGAGTGAGGGGAGAAACCAGAATATATAGGTGCTAAACAAGGGCCAGGTGTAGTGCTTAACGAAAAGAAATGAGAAACAGTGCCAATCAGAAACAGTGGTGAGTACTGCACGAGGGCATTTTAACTAAGGAGTGTCGTGACATGTATGCCATGTGCACTATCTTCATTACTTAGAAACCTATAGAATTTCTGAACAAGATTTAAATTAAAAGACACATTCCTGTTAATGCACTTCCTCAAAGTAATTAAGCCATTAAAATAGGTATACTGGTACTCAGGAACTCCTCCAATGTATATGGAATTAGTAGGTGATATTCATGACAGATACCTTATGAGATGTCTTGTAAAAACAGCCAGGGTTCAGTGTGCAAAGATACCTACTTGTTCCATTTGGAGTGCCTCTTAGAATCCCCATAATTATTACTAATAAATTCTGGGCTCTTTCCCCCTCCCTATCTCTAACCTATTAAAGGGCTGTCAACGCAGGCATTGGAGCAATGGCATGGGAGGATTGGCAAGGAAGTTGTGGGCCTCAAACCATCCTTCTGAAAATTAAAATAGTGGAAGATATCTGTTTGCAGAGTTCTGCAGGAGTAAGGCAGCAGGCAGGAATTGTATAAGGAGTTTGCTAACCCAACAAGGTGTGGGTTTGGGCATGGCCTATTGGCCTGTGCTCTCTATACTTTGGCCTCCTGTGTTATGTCCTTGACGACAGCAGAATTTAAGGCTGACCAAGCTGCCAGACTACAATGAGTATGTATGTATGATCCTGAAAGTGTTTATCAATGACCAAAGGATGAGATGAAACACTGATCATTACATTCACATCATGTTGTCATTGATATCAGTTGAGTCATGGGGAAACAAAATCGGAGTCTCTTAAGCCTGCACAGAACTAGTCCATCTTCTTTTGCAGGTCATACTGATCGAGACTGCAGGAATGTAAAATTACAGCACAAATAAACGGACATTTATGCGAGACCCAGGAAAAAAGTTGCCATCCTTCCTCTGCTCATACCCCAGCTCTCAGCTAGCATGCATCAAGGCACGTTGAGGATGTTTAGTCTAACACTACTAGTAGTGTTGCAATTTTATTTTAATACTCTTATTAGCATTTCTATATAGCACTAACATACTCCACAGTATTTAAAGGACCACTATAGGCACCCAGACCACTTTAGCTCACTGAAGTGGTCTGGATGCTAGGTCCCCCTAGTTTTAACTATGCAGCTGAAAACATAGCAGTTTCTCTGAAACTGCTATGTTTACACTGCAGGGTTAAAGGGTTAATCCAGCCTCTAGTGGCTGTCTCCCTGGATGTCCTGACGGAGTCCAGCGTCAAAAAAGATCCTCATAGGAAAGCATTGAGTAATGCTTTCCTATGGGCGGGTTTGAATGCGCGCCCACCTCTGGCCGCGCATGTGCCTTCGGCGCCACTCGGAACCTGACGTCGATGGAAGAGGAGAGGTCACTAGGATTAAGGTAAGCAAATAAATGGTTACTTAACATATTTGTATTCCTAACGGTATAGTGTTCCTTTAAGCAAGTTAAAATGCTATGTGTTTTAACTGAAATACCAGTTTTCCTTTGTGCTTCCGTTGCTTTATATTTTGATTGTTTTCTTATGTTTCATCATTAGTTCTGTTACATGTCACAGAGAAAAAAAAACATTTTGTTTTCCATTAATTTAATAAAGTTTAAGAGGAAAAAAACAGCACAGCAACTCAGTCTGGCGTGCACACTGGCTTACATGCAAATACACATTTAGAAGCATATCACGCAGTGATATTAAGATTATAAAATGTTGAAACTGAGCGACTGTAATTTCAGTCAGTTCAGCCTCTAAACTAAAGCATTCATTTCAGTTTAGCTGTCTGACTAAACCTGCTTGGCAGTGAGGTATTCATGGTAACCCTATATATATCGGCACAGCTGTGCAATGGGACTTCCTGGTTTTTCTCAATCCCGCACAGTTGTAAACTGGGGATCATTTTGCTTCATATAAAATGTCAGATTATGATCCAATTACCAGAAAGTCGCTGTATTGTTCCCTTACATTAATTCCACTCTCCATTTTCCACCACGAAATGTTTCTTGCCTTGTTTGTTGTAAGTAATAATATCATGGTAATATAATACAACTAGGCATTACAAGGCCAATAAAGGCTATTACAATTATTACATTCAGAGCCAACAAACATTGGCTGCATGTATTTTGCTGACACTCCCCTTTTTCTCAGTCTTAATAAATCCAGCCATTTACCATTGACCTTTGTCATTGAATGCTGGTAGCAAAACATTTGTACTATTTCAGGCAGGACATTTAAGCACTATTATTTATTAATATATTTGTAGTTTTATAACCAGTAATATTTTTTATATATGAATAGTGTTTTTAAGACACCACACAATTACTTACTAACTTTGTAATTTTGTTTAGATTGATTGTGATTGTGCTTTATATATTGTACATAGGAGGATTAATGCAATTATATTACACCCCCAACATTGTTATAGGTACATAATTGCACCTGTATAATGCTGTTAAGAAATCTTTCAATTGGCAGAATATGTCAGCACCTACACACCCTATTTAGGCAGTTTTACTTTGTGTTTTGTGTTGCATCAGACATAAAACTCAATAAACCAATGTTAAATAAAAAAAAAAACTAAAAAAAAAAAAACACTGACTGCTCTAGATTAAAGAATGAGAAGGCGTGGTCTCAGGTCTAGTGAGGGAAAAGTCAAAACTGATTTAAAACTTGAGACTTTGATGTACCATCTATCCTCACCTGGTTAAGACTTGAAAACTCTTTAAGAACCAGAGTAAAAATAATATACCCTGTTAGAAAATTATAAATCTGATTCATGCGTACCATTCTATTTAATGTGATTTGTCTGTAAATCTAGTTGCCTTCAAACCTGCAAGCGTAAATATCAAGCAGTGCAAATATACAAATGGAAGAAATATAGAAAGTAGGTTAATTTTAAATAAATGTTTAGAATCTCAGAAATGACTAGATCAAAACCTAAATATTGTACAACATTTTGGTTTATAATGAGAGCATGAAAAATGACAGTTTGAATATTCTAAAAATGTCACTTTAATGCTAGCTGAGTGAATTGAAAATACATGGATGGGTAGATAATATAAATATATTTTATATTTCCTTTGCAGGTTCTGGGTCTAAAATTCTGTGTACACATGTACCTGACCAACGTCTTTTGTAATCTGTCTCAGAATATTGCAGAATACTTTCTGCTCTTGTTCGATGAGATAAGGGATTTTAAGTAGACTTGAGTAGACTTTAAAACTTTATTTTTTTGTGGGTGGGCTGCTCCCTAATCAGTATTTTGTATATATTTTGTTTGTTTTACAGGGGCAGCACAAATTAGAAATGCATGTTCCGGGTGTGCCCCCAATTCCCCTTTTTTTCAGAATACTTACTGCTCTTGACAGATGGCAACGGATGCTGGGACAGGTGTACACATGCACAGGATTCACTGTGTTGCACTGTGTGGCCAGAGACAGAATTAGGATTTGTTTTTAAAAATGCCTGCTTGTCTATTCATAGGACAATAAGGGATTTTATCAGTGTGAAAAATGGCGGTTAAATTCCATCTATATTTTGATTGTTCATCTGCCAGTTTTGCAGAAATTTCCAAAATTCCACTAGTTTTATAGTGATCAAAAGAACAACGGACACTGCACTCTCTTGCTCCCCAGGATGCAACCAGGGTTGAGGTTAACCAAACGTCTCTGTAATTTAGAAAGTAGACAATGGTCCCGGCACTGAAGGTGTAACCATAAACGCAGGTTTATTGGAACAGTGTACGCGCAACGTTTTGATCCAAAGGGTCTTTATCAAGCTTGGTTCAATAAACTTGCGTTTATGGTTACACCTTCAGTACCTGGCCCATTGTCTACTTTCTAAACCAAATTTATAGTCTGCCACTTTTCTGTTGGAAAGTGTTGGAATTCATAAATCCGCCGCATCGGTGAAAAAAATGGTGCGTATTTAAAATTGATGGTTAGGACCAACAGATGATAAAGTGTGACGTGTTTAATAAATTGCACCAACAATTTGACTTAAAAGTATTGGAGACACTTTGATAAAACTCCCCCAATGTTTTAGATGCAATTATTTGAAGATTTGATGTGACTTTTCCTGGGTTTCATGAAATTAATTAGAGTTAATCTTGCGGTGTTAAGAAGATTGTTTCTATTTTCTAAGAGTAGATACAGTAATTAAAGGGATGGCGGGTGTGATTATCCATGACTCACTGTATCTGTGTTTCTGCAACACATATCTTTCTCCATTAACATGGTAACATTTGGTCCTGCAAATATCGCAGATCTTTTCCATATTGTGTTAATAATACAAAAGTAATATTGAACTCACAGTGACCATGTACTTAAACCATGGTCTCTCTGTGCCCCAGGCAACTCTAATTAAATTGCATATTCAACAGAGCAGAGCCTTGTCCCTGTAAAATTCCACTTACAGTACTTTGAGCGATCCCAGTGTATAACATGTAATGCAATTAGAATGTCATGCTGCACAATAGTATCATTGTGTTTTGGTTATGCGTAAATGATGGTACATATATAATACTTTACAGTGAATTTGTGCAATGATTATATTTGTGTAGCCACGTGCCTTTTTCAGATTGACAGAAGATAACTGACTTCTTGTTCAGTCAGTACATCACATGCATACTGCACGTTAAAGGGCTTAAAGGGACTCTCCAGTGCCAGGAAACATATCCGTTTTCCTGGCACTGCAGGATCCTGAAGTGCCCCTCTCCCTCCCACCAACCATCCCATGTTGCTGAAAGGTTAAAAACACCTCACTGACTTACCTGAATCCAGCGCCGATGTCAAGCTCCGCCCACGCTTCTCCCCCGCCGAAATCAGCCGGCGGGGGAGACCTAATGCGCATATGCAGCAAAGGCCGCGCGCATTAGACCTCCCCATAGGAAAGCATTATTTAATGCTTTCCTATGGGGATTCCAGCGACGCAGGAGGTCTTCATGCTTAGCGTGAGGACGTCCAGCGTCGTTTAAAACACTTTCGGGTTTTAAGATCCCGGAAGTCCCCCTAGTGGCAGTTGGGTAATTAACAATGTAATCCTGTCTGCTCAGGACAATAGATATCCTAGTTCACACAATTCAAAAAAAATGCAATATATTCTATATTGTGAGTTTTGGGGGCTTACTCTCTGATACCAGCACCACTGACTGCTGAGTGCCACCTTATACCCTATATTTGTACATAAAAAAATGACGGTTAACAAAAACAGCAACAGATAACAAAACGTACATGTATTTTTCCAAATCTTCTTCCTATGCACGCAGAGTACTTAGTTCTCTCTACTCAAGGTGAAGGGTAATTGTAGGTCAGAAGTCACAAACAATGCAGCTACACATACTCTTACAGTCTTATAATGTGGAAACTAATTAAAGTTACATAAGCACAAACAATCCACTTGATTTGAAAACGAAAGGACAACTCTGAAAAATAGTGTCACTTACCGTACTCCCAATAGGTACTGTAATCGGAGATTCACAGGGTGAAAATCATTTAAATTTGTCTTCCGTTTTAGTTTCTGAAGATCTTTACAGGTGCCTGTTTTCCATTCTAGGTTTACACCGTCTATATTATAGGGAAACTCTCTGACACTGATATATTATTTTATTTTCTGTAAAATGCACTTTTTATAATTAGAAGAAATTAAATAATAAATATAGAACTGCATATAATTATAGTAACATACACCAGAGTCCTTGCAAATCATATATTAACTATATTGATCAAATACAGCTATTTATGGTGATAAATCTTTGGCAAAAAAGGAAATTGTAACATATGTGGGATTAAGACCTGATCACGTACTTTCAATCCCTAACTTTATGCTGTGGATAAAAGAGGGGTATAAAAAAAATGTAGGTTCCCGGATCCCTCAGATTAGAAAATGTGCGTCTTAGCCATCCTCCAGCTTCATCATAAAAATGTTGACACCATAGAATAGATGGAGAAGTCTCCATGCAGAAATTAGCGGAGATAATGATTGCTGTTTCCTTGGTCTGTCTCTAAGTCCGATTGTCCTATGTCTATGTCCAGACCATAGTTTCCTTACATTATTCATGTGTAGGTGCTTTAGAAATAATCCAGAAAATAAACATATAGTCATGTTTTAGACTCCTTCTGTGATAAATGAAATTAGACATGATATTCTATAAATTGTAGAATGCTGCTTGGAGGCTGTTGGAAAAAAAGCAGAGAATTACAATCATACAAAAAGCACAAGTTGTTTTTCTAGAAACACAGCCAAGGATTCTCCAGATTCTTATTTCATTGCAGGCTTACTGAATTTCACCTTGCCTGAAGCATTCTTAGAATTGGGGACCAGAAATGCAAGACAACATTCACTGAGATTTTGTGTGTAGGCTGATACACCATGCAATGTAATAATCTCCATACAATCAATGCAAATAAATGTGAATTCTTCCTCACTCACACACAGTGGGCATGTAGAATAGAAGGCTTATGACCCTATGGTACCTCCTTAAAGTAAAACTATAGTGTAGGGAATACAAACATGTATTCCTGACACTATAATCTTGAAGTGACGATTTAGGTGACCGGCTCCCCTCTGATCTCAGTAACAAGGTGTCTTTACTCACCATTTTTTCCACACTGCGCTGGTCTCACTGCGGCTGGCCCTGCCTCCACAGCTGAGATCATAAATCAGAATAGGAGAGCATTAGGAGGCGTATTGTGCTGTACCAATCCATATCTCCTAATAGAGATGCATTGAATCAAGCCAGAGCTGCACTAGAATAGAAAGCATCTCTAGTGGCCGTCTGAGTGACTGCCACGAGAGATTTTACTATTCGGCAATGTAAACACTGCCCTTTTTTTTGAAAGGGCAACGTTTACAGTGCTTAGCCTCCAAGGACAGGCTATTGTGTAGTGGTTCTGGTGACTATAGTGTCCCTTTAAAGTGAACCTGTACCTAAAATTTAATATTAGCTAAATCGGCCCCAAATACTTTGAATACATAATGTATTATAAAGGTAGATGTTGTATTCAATGTAAAATAATGAAATTTATGTACCATACCTTGTTCCAGCACCTCCATTTCCTCAGCTTTGTGGGTGTAACTTTTTATGTATCTTCCAGTGGTCTGCTTTGATTTGCCCTGCTTTGGATCAGTTCCCCAAGCAGGGCATACCTCCTCAGTGACGCTGACACACTGGCCTCCTTGTTAGCATGCCAGCATCTCAAAGTGATGTTCCTAGCCAACTCTAGCAGCGATCGCTATAGAGTTTCCATAACAACTGGGGTGCATGCTATGCTAGGAGGAGCAGAAGGACCTGTAAGACTTTCTGTCTCTCAAAGTAATTTCTCTTAAATTCTGCCCTTAGTTTAGTTTGATCAAAAATAACATTGTATATTTGAAAAAGTAGTCCCTATGTTTTCCTATGGCAGGCCTACTCTACCTGTGGCCCCCTAGATGTTTTAGCCTACAATGCTCATGATTTATTTAAGGAAACAGATAGCCAACGCCCATGTTTTTTTTAATGAAACCGATAGCCAGGGAATCATGGGGTTGTAGTTCAAAACATCTGGTGGGCCGCAGGTTGTGCAGACTTGCTCTATGGCAACAATCTGAATAAAGTAAAGATGAGATAAACTATTGGCCAGGGCAACATAAGAGGCAATAAGAGATGACATAAATGCCACAAGGAAAAAAAAAGATAAGTGACATTGACACTTAAGTGTAACATTTAATCACATTTGTGGTGTACTCTTAGAAAACCGGATACTGTGCATTGATTGCAAGCACCATGACCATGACCTCTGGTAATGTAACCAGTATATCACCAGTCAGTCAGAACAAAACTTCTGGGCTGGCTATTGTCAATTCTGTGCATAGTCTATGGCATCATTACCTCATCTGCAATTGTTTCCAATCTTTTTTCTCTTGAGTACCCCTTGGAAGACTATTTCCATAAATTGTACCCTACATACTAGCCAAATGTTTAGTAATAATATAGTTGCTGTTTTTTTTTTTTTAATATTCTTTATTTTTGCTGTGCGGTTAATAACAAACGGGTCCTTGGTGCCACGACAGCAATCCAGGGCAAATCATTGATATACAGTTTCAACGTGGCTAACAATAATTCTGCACATTTTTAGAAAGGTAAGTTAGATGTCATTTGGTCAAATGGGGCATATGTGACGTAGCAAAGGTCATATTGTGTGACTGATGGGTCAGGCATGCTGCTAGTGTTATGTGACAGTATTAGAAAATTATGACATCCGTAAACACTGTGGGAGAGGGTGATGCCAAGGTAACTAAACTCTTGCTACATAGCCACAGATGTGGGTTCACACATAGGATATGGTAACTTCTTGTTGCTAGTCTACTAGGTGTGTACTGCAAGTGTTTGCAAGTATCGCTAGGACTGTTGCTGGGGCCAGGAGTTTGACGCCCGGCTAAGGGGTTGCTTGTGTCGGTCATTGATGCAGTTCAGTCGGGTATGGGGGGGTGCTAGTGCGCGGTCGGAAGGTCACTCCACGGAAGTGTGCGTACGTTGCTGTGTCTAGGGTGAAGCCTAGTGTGTGTAAGAACGAGGAAAACCAAAAATATAAAACTTGTGGTGGCTTAGGGGAACTGTGGGTGTTGGGTACACCAGTGCTCCCCAACCTTTTTATCGCCGCGGACCGGTAAACGTTTGATAATTTTTCCGTGGCCCGCTTGTTTTGATTTAATAAGACCAAAAAAAAACAAACAGTCACATATATTAAAAAAAACACGCAGACACATACATAGTCAGAAAATCACAAACACAGTCACATAAAGACATAGACTCAAAATTGTGTGTATGTGTGTGTGAGCGGTGCAGTGTGTATGTGAGGGTGGCAGTGTGTGTGAGAGTTGCAGTGTGTGTGTGGGGGGCAGTGTTTGTGGGGCAGTGTGTGTAGTGTGTGTATGGGGGCAATGTTTGTGGGGCAGTGTGTGCAGTGTGTGTATGGGGGCAATGTTTGTGGGGCAGTGTGTGCAGTGTGTGTATGGGGGCAATGTTTGTGGGGCAGTGTGTGTAGTGTGTGTATGGGGACAGTGTTTGTGGGGCAGTGTGTGTAGTGTGTGTATGGGGCAGTGTGTGTATGGGGCAATGTGTATAGTGTGTGTATGGGGCAGTGTTTGTGGGGCAATGTGTGTAGTGTGTGTATGGGGCAGTGTGTGTAGTGTGTGCATGGGGCAATGTGTGTAGTGTGTATGGGGCAGTGTTTGTGGGGCAATGTGTGTAGTGTGTGCATGGGGCAATGTGTGTAGTGTGTATGGGGCAGTGTTTGTGGGGCAATGTGTGTAGTGTGTGTATGGGGCAGTGTGTGTAGTGTGTGCATGGGGGCAGTGTTTGTGGGGCAGTGTGTGTAGTGTGTGCATGGGGGCAGTGTTTGTGGGGCAGTGTGTGCATGGGGGCAGTGTTTGTGGGGCAATGTGTGTAGTGTGTGTATGGGGCAGTGTGTAGTGTGTGCATGGGGCAGTGTTTGTAGTGTGTATGGGGCAGTGTTTGTGGGGCAGTGTGTGTAGTGTGTTTATGGGGCAATGTGTGTAGTGTGTGTGTGGGGGCAGTGTGTGTAGTGTGTGTATGGGGCAGTGTGTGTATGGGGGGTAAGGAGGCTTTTTTAAAATGTATTTAATTAAAATTAATATATTCATGTCCCCCCTCCCTTCTTACCTTTACTGGGAGGAGGGGGGACATTTCTTAGTCCCTGGTGGTCCGGTGGGGATTCCCTGGTGGTGAGGTGAACTCTAGCCCAGCTACAGGGCTAGAGTTCACTCTCGCGAGATTTGGAGCGTTGCCGTGGTTACCGCGGCAACGCTCCAAATCTCACGAGAGGAGGACCCGGAGGAGCTGCAGGTAAGAGCTCCCGGGTCCTCTCTCACTCCCTCCCCTGCCGGCTGTCAGCAATGTGCCTGCAGACCGGGGAGGGAGATCTCTGATCTCCCCGCTGGTCCGCAGGCACATTGCAGGGCTGGCACTTGGGCAATGCCAGCCCTGCATTAGCCGGCAGGCTCGCACACCCCACACCCCTGGGCGGCCCGGTACCGTTTGATCCACGGACCGGTACCGGTCCGCGGCCCGGGGGTTGGGGAACACTGGGGTACACCATAACATAAGCAAGAGTTCAAGTGGTGACCGTTGCGGCTCCGACCGATGGAGGCTTCCGCGGGACGAATGCAGTCACTTTCGCCGGGTCCCAGCGTTGAGGATAGTTGCTGTTTTTATCTGCCCCATCTCCTCTTTTTTCTGTCCCAGGTTCCTCCGATTCTCCTCTGCCCCAAGTTCCCCTGCTTCACCTCTGCCCGAAGTTCCCCTGCTTCACCTCTGCCCCAAGTTCCCTTGCTTCAACTCTGCCCCAAGTTCCCCTGCTTATCCTAAACTCTACCTCTGCCCCTTTCTACTTCTCCAGGCTCCCCCTGCCTTTCACTGTGCAGACAGACACACTAACACACATGCAGATACACAGACACACACTGAAACAAATGCAGATAAAAAGACAAACAGACAGGGCCGGTGCAAGGATTTTTGACTACACAGGCGAAGAGGCATTTTGCCCCCCTTATCCCAACCCTCCAAAAAAATGCATCTTCACCTTTGTGTCTCGTAGCCCCCTTTTGAATTTCTTACCCTTATAAGTGTTTCATATACCCTCTCTTGAATGTCTTACCCCTTTTGCCCATTTGTGCTTACACCCCCCTTTAGTGTGTCTCTTACAACCCCTATTATGTATTTCTTACTTCACCGCGAGTTCCTTTGTGTCCTTCTTCCCCAGCCCATATCTATCTCTCTTTCTCTCCCCTCCACCCCTCATTCATACAGATACACACACACTGACATACAGACACACACACTGACATACACACACAGACACACTGACAGACATACAGACACACACACAATGACAGACACACTGACAGACATACACACACACACACACACACACACACATACACATTGACAGACATACAGATATACATAAAGACACACACAGACAGACATACAGATACATACACACACATGCTTGTCAAATATACACTTTTCTAGCCACCCTCCTGTTTCCTACCTTGTGAGTTTAGGACGGTGGCTTACCTGGGATCCAGAGTGCTGCCTGAGGTTGTTGGGAGTTGAAGGAGCTGGCCCTACACAGCCCCCTCCTCTCTGCCTTCTCCTGCTCACGCGCTTTAGTCTTCTTGGGAGGAAGTCCCCCCATGCCGATGAAAAGGGGGCCGGCGGTAGCTCCGCCTCAGCTGGGCACCAGCCACACTGTGTGCTACAGGGGGAGCAGAGATATGACATCAATACTTGCACTATTGTTAGTTAGTAAATGAAGACATATTCAACATAGCTTAATAGCAGGTAGTATCTGTGAGTTATAAAGCATGTGATAAATACATTAGTATGTTAAGAGTAGTCAAATGTGAGCAGGGGCAGACTGACTGGTCGGGCACTTCGGACATGGTCCGAGGGCCCGGCCGGGAGGGGGGCCCGCCATCAGGGGGCCGGGTGGCACACTCTGAGGAGGCCGGCCGTGTTCAGGGCCGGCCCTTTAAATGCTGCAGCCGCCTGAGCGCTCAGTTAAGAGCCTCAGGCGGCTGCAGCTTCTTCTTACCCCCTCCCCTGTAGCGTGGCCGAGCTGCTCTCCGGTCCGTGGTGCCTGGCCGGGTACAGGAAACAGAAACTCCTGTTCCGCGCGGAGTTTCTGTTTCCTGTGCCGGGCGGACTGACAGGAAGTGCACACTGAGTGTGCACCTTCCTATCACTCCGGCCAGGCACCGCGGACCGGAGAGCAGCTCGGCCACGCTACAGGGGAGGGGGTAAGAAGAAGGGGAGGGGGTTAAGAAGAGGGGGGTAAGAAGAGGGGGAGGGGGGAGTAAGAAGAGAGTGGGGTAAGAAGGGGGTAAGAAGAGGGGGAGGGGGGAGTAAGGAGGAGGGAGGAGTAAGAAGAGGGGGAGGGGGGAGTAAGAAGAGGGGGGTAAGAAGAGGGGGAGGGGGAGTAAGAAGAGGGGGTAAAAAGAGGGGGAGGGGGAGTAAGAAGAGGGGGGAGTAAGAAGAGAGGGTAAAAAGAGGGGGAGGGGGGAGTAAGAAGGGGGTAAGAAGAGAGGGAGGTGGGGGTAAGAAGAGGGGGGAGTAAGAAGAGGGTGGGAGTAAGAAGGGGGTAAGAAGAGGGGGGTAAGAAGAGGGGGAGGAGGGGATAGAAGAGGGGGAGGGGGGGAGTAAGAAGAGGGGGAGGAGGTTGTAAGGGGGGGGACAGAGGACCCGGGAGCTCAGCCTGCAGCTCCTCTGGGTCCTTCTTGCGCGAGCACAGAGCGTTGCCGCGGTTACCACGGCAACGTTACGGCTCTTGCAAGAGTAAACTCAACTCTACTCTGGTGGTCGCAGTGGTGAGAGTGAACTCTAGCCCCATAAAAACACTGCCCCCACACACACACACACACACACACCATACACATTCACACACTGCCCCCACACACCATACACATTCACACACTGCCCCCCATACACACACACTGCCCCCACACACACCATACACATTTACACACATTGCCTCACACACACACACACATACACTGCCCACCCATACACTGCCCACCCATACACATACAGCCCCCCATACTAACATTGCCACACACATACACAGCCCCCTCATACACACATTGCCCCACACACCCTACACATTCACACACTACACCCCCTCACACACACTGAACCTTTCACACACACTGCACCCCTCACACATTGCACCACTGCTCCTATACCCTACTACAGCCTCATATCCCAGCAGACCCCAGGTAAGTTGTCAAACTGTTCTTAAACGGTTTGACTACCTACTCTGGGAGGGGGGCCCGGCCCTCCTGGCACCATAACCACTACACAGAGCAGTAGTGGTTATTGTGCATGGATTATTTATTTAAATAATCTACAAGTGCCCCAGTAGCCAGCAAGCCAGCCAGCCCACAGGCCGGCCAGCCAGCCCACAGGCTTACAGCCAGCCAGCCAGCCCACAGGCCGGCCAGCCAGCCAGCCAGCCCACAGGCCGGCCAGCCAGCCAGCCAGCCCACAGGCCGGCCAGCATGCCCACAGGCTGGCCAGTTGCCAGCCAGCCCACAGGCCACCAGTTAGCCCACAGGCCAGTAGCCAGCCCACAGGCCTACAGCAAACCACAGGCTTACAGCCAGCAAGCCCACAGCCTGCCAGCCGCAGCCAGCAAGCCACAGCCTGCCAGCCAGCAAGCCACAGCCTGCCAGCCAGCAAGCCCACAGCCTGCCAGCCACAGCCAGCAAGCCCACAGCCTGCCTGCCGCAGCCAGCAAGCCCACAGCCTGCCGGCAGTAGCCAGCAAGCCCACAGCCTGCCAGCCGCAGCCAGTAAGCCCACAGCCTTCCAGCAAGCCCACAGACTGCCAGACAGCAACAGTAATTAAGGTAAGAGGAGCCAACTTGGCCTATGTATCAGCGAACTATGTTGTGTTGCTATATTGTGAATAGGAACCAGAGTGTTGGAGAGACCCCCCCTCCAGGCCCCATTAGACTCCATTGTAGTCTCTAATGGGACCTGGAGGAAATTCTTTCTAACACACTCTCTAAAGGACACTGAGATAGCCTCTGCTAGAATGATACCCCCTCCATGGCCCATTAGCCCTCAATTGTAGTCTCTACTGGGGCGTGGAGGCGACTGTTTCCAGCAGGGACGCTGAGATGGCCTCTGTTAAAAAGACCCCCTTCCAAGCCTATTAGACTCCATTGTAGTCTCTAATTGGGCCTGGAGGGGATTCTTTCTAACACACTCTCTAAAGGACACTGAGACAACCTCTGCTAGAAAGACCCCCCTCCATGGCCCATTAGCCCTCAATTGTAGTCTCTACTGGGGCCTCGAAGGGATTATTGAACTTTTGTTCCTTGTGTCTAAAGATTGTGTATGGTGTGGCTGGAGGCGGTTCATGGAGGCGGGACAAGGGTGGCGCTTGCTGCGGAGTATGGGTGGGGCCTGTAAGGGGGCCCTTGATTTATTTTGCCCGGGGGCCCTGAGGGTTCTCAGTCCGCCCCTGAATGTGAGCACACCGTGTTGGCTCTTCCAGGTTGCAAACCTGGAAGGTTGCAGAGGGGACTGGATTGCGTCCATTGTGACTAGGAAAGGATAGAGGTAAATAGCCCGTTATCGGGTTTTGGGCACCGCAATGCTGCCAAGGTATTTTAACCCCCAGAGAACCAGACACACCCATGTATAAGTGTGTCGGGTTCTCTTGGGGTTAAAATACGTTATTTGGAGGGTGCGCATTCCAGTTTTCCAACTTGGAATTTTCACAGCTGGTCATCATGCACCCATGTCCTTTTTGGGATATTTTTAAAGCTGGCTAATGTAATTTACTCCCATCAAATCATATATTTTTGAAAAGTAGACAACCCAGGGTATTCAATATGGGGTATGTCTAGTCTTTTCTAGTAGTCACAAACACTGGCCAAATTTAGCATTTATATTTATTTGTGTGTTAAAAATGCAAAAAAACTATTATGAACGTTAACTTTGGCCAGTATTTGTGACTAAGTGGCCACTAAAAAAGACTGAACATACCCCATTTGCAGAATCTTGGGTTCTCTTCTTTTGGAAATGGTATGCCATCATGGGGGTAATTCTCATTCCTGGGCTACCATACACTCTCAAAGGCAACATAACCAATCTGGCAAATGTGAAAAAACTGAAAATCAAGTCTTATATTTGACCCTGTGACTATAAAACCTGTACATGGGGGGTGCTGTTATACTTGAGAGACTTCGCTGAAGAAATATTATTGTTTCAAAACTGTATAACATATCACAACAATGATATCATCAGTAAAAGTGCCGTTTGTGTGTGAAAAATGGAAAAACTTCATTTTCCCTGACAATATCAATGTTGTGATATGTTTTACTGTTTGAAACACATATATTTGTGTTCAGCAAAGTCTACCAAGTAAAACAGTACCCCCCATGTACAGGTTTTATGGTGTCTTGGAAAGTAACAGGGTTAAATATAGTGCTAGCAAATTAAATTCTCTGGACTTTTGGCCTGGGTTGTCAGGCAGGTCCCCCAAATTGCAATCAATAAAATTACTTAATTATGTAAAAATATTACATTAATATGCACGTAGAATTTAAATATATATATACATATTTATATATTTGAAGTCTATGAGTATATATATGAAATTATTTATGTAATTATGTATATGGACATTATAGATATATATATAATTTCATTCTAAGTGTATTTTGATATAAATATATATATTAATATCAAAATACAGTTACAATTAAATTACATATATATAATTTTAAAAATGTGTTTTTATTATTTTATTATTTTTTTATTTATTTTTAATTAATTTTTATTTATTTTTTATAATATATAATATATGTATAGTTATTATATTATATATATATATATATATATATAGACATGTGTAATTTTACTCTAAGTGTATTTTTATATTACTATATATATATATTACTATATGCATATTAATTATTAATAAAAAAATACACTTAGTATGACATTAAATATATATTTATGTATATATAAATATATATTCTATATTCTGATAAAAAAAAGACAAAAACATAGGAAAAAGAAAAAAAAAGAGAAAAAAGAAAGGAAAATATGTTATAATCGTATTGAGCATGTACTTCTTCCCCTGGTAACGCTATTATTTATTGTGGAAATAATAAAAAACGATTTAAAACAAAGTCATTCAGTCACAGGCATACAAAGACATACACAGCCATATACATATAGTCATACAGAGACATACAGACACAGGCATACAGAGTAGGGGCGGATCCAGATCCTAATCTTGGAAGGGGCACTGTAGTGGGGTGTAGTGGGGTGATAGGGACTGTAATTGAGGAGTAAGGGGCTGCAGCAGGGGGCTAGGGGCCGTAATGGGGGCACAGTGACTGTAAATACGGTCTGTAGAGAGGGCCACATGGGCTTTAGAGGGGAGCACAGGGGCTGTAAAGGAGGGGCCCAAGGGTCTGTAGAGAAGGGGCACATGGTCTATAGAGGGGGGGGGTGCACATGGTCTGTAGAGGGGGGAGGCACAGAGTCTGTATAGAGGGGCACAGGGCTGTAGAGGGGGGCACAGGGGCTGTAGAGTGGGTAAACTTACCTGGATACAGCGCCGGGATCCTCCTAATTAGAACCACCCCTACCCTTCCCATGAATATTAGAACCACCCCTACCCTTCCATGCACAAAAGAACCCCACCTACCCCTTCCACGCATATTAACCCCCTACCCCTTCCATGCATAATAGTACCCCCTAACCCCTTCCATGCATATTAGAACCCACCCTACCTCTTCCATTCATATTAGTACTCCCCTAACCCCTTCCAATAATTTTTCTACCTCCCCCCTCCTCCCATCCATATTAGTAGCCCCCCTAAACCCTTCCAATTATTTTTCTACCTACCCCTCTCCCCCTATCCTTATTAGTAGCCCCCCCTAACCCTTTCCAATTATTTTTCTGCCATGTTAACTAACGCCAGTGCTGGAGTGCCGCCGTGTTTACATTAAAAGGCCTGCAGGGACAGGCTATAGACACCAGAACCACTACATTAAGCTGCAGTGGTTCTGGGGACTATAGTGTTTCTTTAATGTGAGGTAAATTAGAGATTAGTGCCACGAATAATATGCTAGATTGCCTACTTACAACCAGATGAGGATGATGATGGGCTCTAGCTGCAGTCTGGCTCCACTGGTCTGGTGTAGAACAGGCTCTCTGGTGGTCACAAAAATCAATGTTCTAGGAGAACGGGAAGCAGCTCCATTTTTGGGGGCCCTTTACAAAGCTCAAGGTGTGGGTCCCAGGGTCCACCTTCATGTTCCACCAATGAGTTTGTTCACAGGGGGTGGAGTGTGTAGGGGATGTCCTGATATGTGTGCAAGGAATGCATTGTGTGAATCTGTGTTTTTATGTGTAAGGGCTGCAAGGTGTGTTTCTGTGAATGTACGGGATGCAGTGTGTGCGTCTGTAAGGGGTGCATTGAGTGTGTGTACGGGGTGCATTGAGTGTGTGTAAGGAATGCATTGTGTGTTTCTGTGTGTGTAAGGGTTGCATGATTGTGTGAATGTGTGTGTGTGTGTGTGTGCACGGGGTGCATTGAGTGTGTGTAAGGAATGCATTGTGTGTTTCTGTGTGTGTAAGGGTTGCATGATTGTGTGTGTGATGGATGTCAATCTCTCTCCCTCCCTTGTCACTCTCTTTCTCCCCCTCCCTCCCTCCCTTGTCACTCTCTTTCTCCCCCTCCCTCCCTTGTCACTTTCTTTCTCCCCCTCCCTCCCTCCCTTGTCACTTTCTTTCTCCCCCTCCCTCCCTCCCTTGTCACTTTCTTTCTCCCCCTCCCTTGTCACTTTCTTTCTCCTCCTCCCTCCCTTGTCACTCTTTCTCTTTCTCCCCCTCCCTTGTCACTCTTTCTCCCCCTCCCTTGTCACTCTTTCTCCCCCTCCTTTGTCACTCTTTCTCCCCCTCCCTCCCTCCCTTGTCACTTTCTTACTCCCCCTCCCTCCCTTGTCACTGTCTTTCTCCCCCTCCGCCCCCCCCTTGTCACTCTCTTTCTCGCCCTCCCTCCCTTGTCACTCTCTTTCTCTCCCTCTGCCCCCCTTGTCACTCTCTTTCTCCCCCTCCCTCCCTTGTCACTCTCTTTCTCCCTCCCTTGTCACTCTCGTTCTCCCTCTCCCTCCCTTGTCACTCTTTCTCCCCCTTCCTCCCTTGTCACTCTCTTTTTTTCTCCCCCTCCCTCCCTTGTCACTCTCTTTTTTCTCCCACTCCCTCCCTTGTCATTCTCTTCCTCCCCCCTCCCCTACCTCTGTTGTAGCGTGGCCGAGCCCTGTATAGTCCGCGGGTACAGGGAGATTTTGTTTCCTGTACCCGGCTGGACTAACAGGAAGTGCACACTCAGTGTGCACTTCCTGTTAGTCCGGCCGGGTACAGGAGACAGATGCTCCCTGTACCCGTGGACCATACAGGGCTCGGCCACGCTACAGTGAGGGAGTGACAGGAGGGAGTGCTGATCGCTTCCCTCCTGTCAGCCCCTCTCCTCATGCTGCGCCCGTGCGGTGCGCCCTCATGGACGCACCAGCCCGGGCAAAGCTGCAGCCGCCTGAGCGGCTGCAGCATGAGAGGGGCCGGTGGAGATGGGGGGATTTCCCCATAACCTATCCCCCCCGCATGATTTGCATCCACCCCACCCCCCCGGTTCCTACGCCCATGCTGTGCCCCTCCACCACAGCCCCTAACTCCCCTACTACACATCCCTTCCACCACAGCCTCTATTCTCCCATGTGCAGCCCTTATCCACTACTACAGCCCCTAACCCTCCTTTTACACACCATAACCCCATTACAGCCCCTATTCCCTTACTACAATCCTTACCTCTACTACAGTCCTCCCCACTAGTGCATGGGCCACCTGATGGATTCTTAGCCTATGGTTCCCAGCACGTGTGGTGCGACTGCCCTTACTGATTTTTTTGGGGGGTGCACCCCAGAGGGCACTGGATTGTACCATTGAGGGTCTGCCTACCATGTGTTGGGAACGCTTGCTCTAGTCAGCTGTAGTGGTTATGATGCTTGGAGTAACCCTTTAATGTAACTGAATATTTGAACATTTTAATAAATTTGACTAAATAAAGAATGTCAAAAAAACGCAGCAGGATTTTTTGTTTGGCTGCATCTTAGCTGAATAAACCTGCTTTGTATATCTCTTACCAGTAATATACACGGAAATACTACAATAATTACACAAGGGAAAAAACTCCCAAGTCACAGGTTAAGAAGAAATATGGTGTAGTGCTTCTAGGCCGTGCTCTCAACTGCTCCAAGTATGTACATTAATCAGCTTATGTAAATGAAGCAAAGTTTTTAAAAAAACACCCCAAGGAAACAAAACCTATTGTACTGTCTCAATTGACTGTTCCATCATGCAATCTTTGAACTGCTTTAGTGCCATCTACTGGTCATGTTTTATTAGTACATGCAACAAAAAACTATAAATAAATCAAATATAAATATACAGTTGTGCTCAACATGTGAAACGCCTTGAAAATACCAATCAGTACTGTTCAATCACTTATTAAGAAGTGGACAATTCAGGGATCTCATGATACCAAGCCAAGGTCAGGTAGACCAAGAAAGATTTCAGCCACAACTGCCAGAAGAATTGTTTGGGATACGAAGAAAAACCCACAGGTAACCTCAGGAGAAATACAGGCTGCTCTGGCAAAAATACTTTGTGGTTTTTTCAAGAAGCACAATACAATGATACTTGAACAAATTTGAGCTGCATGGTTGAGTTGCCAGAAAAAAGCTTTACTGCGCCAATGCCACAAAAAAGCCTGCTTACAATATGCCCGACAACACCTTGACACGCCTCACAGCTTCTGGCATTCTGTAATTTGGAGTGAAAAGATCAAAATATAGCTTTTTGGTCACAACCATAAGCACTATGTCCTGTCCTAATGTGTTTTATACCTCACCTCATATAGACTGTAAGCTCATTTAAGTAGGGCCCTGTTCATCCTATCATTCCTGTAAGTTTTCTTGTAATTGTCCTATTTATAGTTAAATCCCCTCATAATATTGTCAAAAGCTACGGAATCTGTTGGTGCTATATAAATGGTGATAATAATAACAATAATCACAAGGCCTATAGTGAAAAGAACACCATCCTCACTGTGAAGCATGTTGGTGGCTCACTGATGTTTTGGGGGCTGTGACCTCTAAAGGCACAGGGAACCTTATAAAAATTGATGGCAAGATGAATGCAGCATGTTATCAGAAAATACTAGCAGACAATTTGCATTCTGCTGCACGAAGGCTGTGCATGGGAAGCTCTTTAACTTTTCAGCATGACAATGCCCCTAAGCTCAAGGCCAAGTTGACCCTCTTGTGGTTACAGTAGAAAAAGTGTTGTCTACCTCCTTCTCTCTGGTGCTCCATTTCTCAGGAAGGCGTAATTAAAATGTATGGTGTCAGTGTGTGCATGTAATTAAGGTGGCTGTATGTGCATAGGGGCTGTAGTGTGTGTTTATTTGGGGGATAAGGGTAGTAGTGTGTGTGTGTTGTTGTGTTTAGGG
Organism: Pelobates fuscus; assembly: GCF_036172605.1. Classification (NCBI taxonomy): domain Eukaryota; kingdom Metazoa; phylum Chordata; class Amphibia; order Anura; family Pelobatidae; genus Pelobates; species Pelobates fuscus. The sequence continues at coordinate 197,940,028 of NC_086321.1, read as the reverse complement.
GCTGTAGGTTATGCTTGGGGGGAAAAGGGCTGTAGAGTGTATATAAGGGGGATAGGGATAGAGACTATAGTGTGTGTTGGCGCTGCAGGGTGTGTTTGGGCAAATGAGTCTTTGGCAGGGCTGTATTTACCAAAGGCAAACAAGGCACTTGCCTAGGGCGGCACTTTCAAGGCGGCGGCGTAAAACACAGCCCAAGCACCCAGGCAAATGCCTTGTATGCCTTGTGTCCTGGGGTGCCCAAGAGCTGGCCAGCTGGCCGCATTAGGGCCCCCCTTAGCAGGCTGGTGAGGAAGCGCTGTCCTCCGCTCTTCTTGCTCCATTGCCTGCCATTCTGTGATGCCGGGAGCTACAATATGATGTCACTCCGGACAGAGTGTGTCAGTATATTTGTATCTGAGAGTGTGCGTGTCAGTTTGTATCTGGCAGTGAAAGTGTGTGTTGGTTAAACAGTGTGTGTGCCAATGACTGTATGTGTGTGCCAATGAGTGTATTTCAGTGCATGTATCAATGAAGGTGTGTGTCTGTCAGTCAAAAAGTGGCCCTGAAACAAATTGGTGGGGCAAATTTAGATAAGGGAGGTGCCTGAATTTAGTCATGCCTAGGGAGCACAATTTCATAATACACCACTGGTCTTTGGTGCATGTGTGCAGGGAAATTGAGGCTGTAGTGTATGTGTTGAGGGATGTAGCGGACCCTGGGTAACCCGACCGGTTACCTCTGCTAATTCCCTTCCTTCAGCCGCTCACAAACCACTCTAGAATATACAGAGACCCATTTCCCCCCAGTAACTGGATGAGACTGAGTTCTGGAGGTACAACACAATTTTATTGGCCACACACCGCTTTTATGCATATCCCCGTGCAAGGGTTCCCCAACAAAACATCCCAGGATCCTCCCCCTCCCTGGGATCCTAGTGCGGGAAGGGGACTCCGTTCCCTTTGTCCCCAAAGCCTGCCACCAAAACACAGGGTCTCCCACCCCAGATGCCAGGGGGTCTTCTTCCCAGGAGCATCTGTGCTTGGGAGTCCAGGCGCTGGAAAAAGGGACCATCCCATTGTCTCCCAGGCACAGAAAAGCACGCCCGGGGGAATAGAGCTAGTCTCGGGCAAAGGAAAGCCTGCCAAACCAGCTAGTGCCATACAAGCGTCCACACCAATGTCAGGGACCCGCACAACGGCTCCTCTTTCAACTAACCCCCGTTTGCGAGGTCCCAGTGTGGAACCCAGACAAAGGAAGCATCATTTTTCAAGGTATAAATGCTTCCCCTGGCGGCCACCCAGGGGAGCACACATTAATTACTTCCTTTGCAATTTCACACCTATGTTGCAAGTGCGAACGTTCTGATTAATTAGTACGAACGTTCTAATTTGGAGCTGGGGAGGTCCTCGTTCGAGGAACGTACGGGCTGGGAAACAACCCACGAACACTCCTGCTGGTTGATCCCTGGGGGTCTGGTGGAAAATGCTGTAAAACTGCATCCCTAATGTGTGCATACCACCCCTTCCAGTTGGTGCCAGAGGAATATACCAGAGCATTGATGTGGTAGCCCTGGGGTAATGTCCTGATATAGTAGAATTATCAGGGAGTCCTTCTGTGTTGGCCTTGACCACACTGCAGTGAGGAAATTCTTTGATCTCCCCACTGGCTGGGCCACGCCTCTCCTACCTGCTGCCACAAAGCCATGGCCACAGTGTCCTTTGGCAAATCTGGTCATTGCTGCTGGGTATGCTATAGCATGCAGTAGCGAGTAACTCTTTTTAGTTAATTTAAAAAAAAATCTTTATTTATTGCTGCACATGAAATACAGTCATGGACGTAATTCAAATGATAAGCTTCAGCTTCATTTTTCATACAATGAAATCAACAAAATGATAAGATAAAGTAGGGACTCTTTTGTCATATGGGCAAAGCCAAGGTTGAAAAACATTGACAGAAGATAGAGTGTACACCTCAAATTTTTTTCATTTTTAGAAGTAATTGTGAGAGATTCTGTGGTTTCCCATTATTCTTCAGAGTCCTCTGTTTTGTACTCTCACACATGTGTGTATCTATAACAGTCAAAAGGGCTCCTGGTGGAAAATGGCAGCGCCCATGAAGAAAACATTCAGTTTCACCTGAATTGGGTCTTTAGAAATATGTAATGTAATATATGCTGAACTAAAATATAACTTGAAATGAAAGGTGCACTGTGAAGACTGAATTTGTTATTCAAGTAAGTTTGATTTTAGTTCAACACATTTCACCCCAAGTTTGTAAAATAAGACCCTTTATTAAACAATTAATCTAAGTAAGGCCTCAATTTAAATTTCAAATTATAAAAAATTTTTGGATAAACTTAAAAAAATTGTTTTCAAAATATGAAAATATCAAAATATATCATATGCAAAAAAAAAATATATCAATATATCAAAAAACGGTACAAATATTAGAACATTTTTCAAAATATTAAGCCATTTGAAAAGCTTATCCAAACATAATAAAATCGAGTCTGAAGTCTGCATTACAAGTATGGCTCCTCCAACACATATGAAAAATATGTGAATTATGTTAAGTGAGACTTTTTTTGTTGACTATTATTTCTTTCTTTTTTTTTATCTGGTGAAATAAAATGCCAGACATTTACTAAGACTTTCACTCCACGATGAGCAGTTAGCACTGAAGGACACATGAGGGCATTTTGCTTGACAGTTTTCAAAATAGATTAGCCGATTGAGTTTTGATTGCAGGAGGCAAAGCCACTCTAAATCAGTCGACAAAGTCATTGTTACAGTACAAATAGGAACACAGAAAAAGATTCTAAATGTTCTGTGCCATTCTAATCCTTCATAAAAAGAAATTGTATTTATTAGGACACGACTACCGGTGTCATATTCTCTTTGTGGTTTGTGGTGTTTTGGTTTTTATGCATTTGTTAAAAAGAAAATAGCAATGATAAAAAAATATAATTTTCTGAATTTTTGTATGTCTTTCCAGGAATTTCATCCACCTCATGTGCAGTCAATTTGAACAAGAACAGGTTAAACTTTATAAGTTAGTCTCTCATATTAAAGGGTTTCTATAGGCACTTACACCGCTTCATCTCAGTGAAGTGATCTGGGTGCCATGCCCCTCTAGTTTAACACTTCAAGTAAATATGTTGTTTTGCAGGGTTTAAATGCCTACACTGGCTGCCACTCAGACATTTCCACAGAATATTCTATCGGAGGATCTCACAGAGTCTGTGAGACCATCTGATTGGTGCAGTGTGGTGTTTTGTCACACATGCACACTAGCCTCCCAATGGTTCTCTGTGGGAAGCACTGGTTTGTTCACGTATGTTCTGGACATAAACAAAATTATCTGAGGTTGCACGGATATCTATATATATATATATATACTTTATGCATTTTGCTTTTAGGTGGTGTAGCATTAAATTCTTGGGACTACTCATGTGCCAATGGAAATCTATGTAAAGCAGACAGGTTCAATTACTCATGGCCACTTAATGGTCAGCGAGGTGGCAAGAGTATGCTGCAGGTGGCTATCAAACATAGAATGTCTTAGGAGTTGGATTACTGAAAGGTCTCATGGAACTCATAAACGGAATATTGCATATGATCTGCTAAGTACTTGAAATTCAAGTGGCCTGACCTATTTCTGTCTGCATTCAAGTAGAGAAGGTGCTCATGTTAGCATCCATTGTCCATTTATAATAAAGGTACCATCACATTATTTGCTGGTACATATACAACTTTGCCCAATTTATATTTGTAGAACAGAGCAGGACCTTAGGCAACTACCCAGGGCGCAGACAGGAATTAGTCAGGGGATCAAGAACCATGAATATGCGTGACTCCATTCACTATCCCTATTGAAGAATGAAGGTATACCTGCCCAAAACCGGTAACCTGCTTAGAGCCCTGTGTGATTCTATTCCTTCCCTGTTTGAGAACTGATGACCATCAGCTGTTAGAATGGGTATATAATACAAGACTGTAAGGCGAGTGTTACTGCTGTCCCTTTATTACTGATTATTTTCTCAATTCTAGCTATTCCATTCCCTATGATCCACAGCCTATTGAATGGTTTCCTTTTGCATGTATAATCAATGTGTAATTTAGTGTTGGTTTAGTGCCCTCTACTGGTTATTGACTAGAATAAAAATAACTACAACTTCCATAGAAATAAGGAGAAAAATTTAATATGCACCTTGCCCTTTGAAAATATTTATGTACTCATTATCAACTTAAGGTGAAGGACTGACAGCATATCAATGCATTTTTTGTTTATATGGAGAGATAACTGACAACATGGATGGGTCTCTCAATGCTCCTGGGTGGGGTTACTATTATGTTAGTTGCCAACCCCGTGCTGGGGGCCTGGTATAAATATCTGTGTAAGTTTTCCGGTGACTCCTCTTTAGTGCCCACAAGCTGCACCTCTTCTTCCAGCACTGTGAACTGTGAAGTATGGTTACCATGCATTTTAAGGCATTTATGTTGGTGGCAAGGACATCCTTTTTGCTTCTGATTTTAAGATCAATGTAAACATATTTTTTTACACGGTGTTTGTGTGTTTCTTTACCTAATATTTTAAAAAGCTCACACATGGCAGATCCATTTAACTGAATACGTGAGATGGATTGGCTTGTGGGTTGGCTTGGGGATGTCCGGGAATTAGGGTCTGTAGGTTTCCAGTGCGGTTTGCCGAGACAATCCATCCACCTAATTGTTCTGTTTGGCTGGTCGATATTGCTTTGTAAAGTTGTAGGGCCATGCTCCAGTGTAATAGTCTCATATTGTCTCCAGCTATATTTGTAGATATGGCTGTAACTTTTGTCGAGCCCAAGCCAGAGCCAGACACTCCTTCTCCATCGTGGCATAGCTGACATTCCAGGGAAGGAGCTATCTGCTGATAAAAGCCACAACGTGCCCCTTCACCTTGTTGCCAACCTGGCTCAACAGTGCTCCCAATCCAAACATCGAAGGATGTGTGTAAATGAATAAAACTTTGGAAGTGTCAAGTGCAGCCAGTACTGGTGCATTGGTCAGAGCTGTTTTCAGTTTTTGGAAGGCCCTCTTACCCTCCAGGGACTTCATGAGAGATTCTTTTTGGTCGAGTCAGTCAGGCGTTTGGCAGTGGTGCTATACTCAGGTACAAACTTGTAGTAATCAGCCACGCCCAAGAAAGACATAATGTGCATTTCTGTGGGAATCTGAGGCCAGTGATCTACCCCTTCAATTTTGGCTGGTTAGAGTGCCTGCTTTCCAGACCCTACATTGTGTCCTAAGCACTGCACCTCCATCATTCCCACATAAAATTTGTCATATTCTATTTAGCAATGTTGATATGTGCGTGAGGTGTTCTTCCCATGTTTGGCTATAGATGGCTATGTCATGCACATGCAAAGTCCTGCAGTACGTCTAGAACAGTGATGGCGAACCTATGGCACGCGTGCCACAGGTGGCACGCTGTGCCCTCTCTGTGGGCACGCGGCCATAGGTTTGTCATCACTGCAGAGTAGGCGCCTGCCTGCCCGAAACGGCAGGCGCCTACTCTGCTTCCTTATCGGCAGGACCGGAAGCAGGGGGGAGGGATCGAGGAAGCAGCTCTCCTGTCCTCCCGCGAGCTCTGTGGAGCGTTGCCGCGCGTTACCATGGCAACGCTTCACACAGCATCGCGCGGGAGGACAGGAGAGCTGCAGGACCTGTCCTCCTGTCCTGCATACCACCACCGGACCACCAGGGATGGCTGTGTTCCCCCCCTCCCCTTCACCAAAGGTAAGAAGAAGGGAAGGGGGGTACTGATTTAATAAATATTTTATGTTTAAAAAAAAATTAATGCATCTTCAACTCCTCCCCCTACCCACAGCACCCACAGCCCCCCTACCCACATCACCCCTACCCACAGCACCCCTACCCACAGCACTCCTACCCCCCTACCCACAGCACCCCTACCCACAGCACTCCTACCCCCCTACCCACAGCACCCCTACCCACAGCACCCCTACCCCCTACCCACAGCACCCCTACCCACAGCACCCCTACCCCCTACCCACAGCACTCCTACCCCCCTACCCACAGCACTCCTACCCCCCTACCCACAGGACCCTTACCCCCAGCACCCCTACCCACAGCACCCCTCCCCCTACCCACAGCACCCCTACCCACAGCACTCCTTCCCCCCTACCCACAGCACCCCTACCCCCCTTTCCACAGCACCCCTACACACAGCACCCCTACCCACAGCACCCCTACCCACAGCACTCCTACCCACAGCACTCCTACCCCCCTACCCACAGCACCCCTACCCACAGCACTCCTACCCCCCTACCCACAGCACCCCTGCCCACAGCACCCCTTCCCCTACCCACAGCACCCCTTCCCCCTACCCACAGCACCCCTACCCCCCTACCCACAGCACCCTACCCCCCTACCCACAGCACCCCTACCCACAGCACCCCTACCCCCCTACCCACAGCACCCCTACCCACAGCACCCCTACCCCCCTGCCCACAGCACCCCTACCCACAGCACTCCTACCCACAGCACTCCTACCCCCTACCCACAGCACCCCTACCCACAGCACTCCTACCCCTACCCACAGCACTCCTACCCCCCTACCCACAGCACCCGTACCCCCCTACCCACAGCACTCCTACCCACAACACCCCTACCCACAGTACTCCTACCCCCCTACCCACAGCACCCCTACCTCCCCCACACACACATCACCCTTACCCCCCCCCCACACACACACAGAACCCCTACCCCCCACACACACAGCACCCCTACCCCCTTAGACACAGTACCCCTACCCCTCCCACACACAGTACCCCTACCCCCCCACACCCACAGCACCCCTACCCCCCTACCCACAGCACCCCTACCCACAGCACCCCTACCCCCCTGCCCACAGCACCCCTACCCACAGCACTCCTACCCACAGCACTCCTACCCCCTACCCACAGCACCCCTACCCACAGCACTCCTACCCCTACCCACAGCACTCCTACCCCCCTACCCACAGCACCCGTACCCCCCTACCCACAGCACTCCTACCCACAACACCCCTACCCACAGTACTCCTACCCCCCTACCCACAGCACCCCTACCTCCCCCACACACACATCACCCTTACCCCCCCCCCCACACACACACAGAACCCCTACCCCCCACACACACAGCACCCCTACCCCCTTAGACACAGTACCCCTACCCCTCCCACACACAGTACCCCTACCCCCCCACACCCACAGCACCCCTACCCCCCCACCCACAGCACCCTTTCCCCCAAACACACACAGCACCCTACCCCCCCACACACAGCACCCTACCCCCCCACACACAGCACTCTACCCCCCACACACAGCACCCCAACCACCCACACACAGCATTACACACAGACACATACACTGCACCCCTCAATGCAGTATATGTGTGTGTGTGTTCAGCAGTCTTTATGTATTCAGCAGTGTGTGTGTGTGTGTGTGTATATTCAGCAGACTGCGTGTGTATTCAGCAGACTGCGTGCTCAGCAGTGTGCGTGTATTTTGCGGACTGTGTGTGTATTTAGCAGTCTGTCTGTGTCTCGGTGTGTGTATGTATTAAGCAGTTGGTGTGTGAATGTGTTCAGCAGTCTGTGTGTATGTATTGCATTTGTTGGAGATACTAATAAATATAAGCTTGATTTATATCATTATTTAAAATTTGTATAATTTAACTCTCTGTTGTGTTCTTCTTTTAAAACAAAAGTTGTTAACTGTACGAGTAGTTTTTTTCTAAACGTAAACCTCAGTATTCAGGTTTAATTACCATGTTGGCACTTTGAGGGAAAACAAGTTGGCATGTATTGTGGTTTGGGCACTCGGGCTCAAAAAGGTTCGCCATCATTGGTCTAGAAGATGAAAGGTGGCCGGGGCATTCTTCATTCCAAAAGGCATGGCATATTGTTCCTTTAGCAGCTGAGAGAACTGCTCTTTTTATTTCATGCTGAGATCCTCTCTAAGCATACCTGCTCTACAAACCCCAGTGTCTTTTTCATTAGGTCAGATAAGGGTCTTCTGAAGCTGGGGTGCATACTGCCGCCACTTCCTCCTGTCGTTCTAGGTAAACTTTTATCATGTTACCATGGAAGATCCTCCGGACCCTGTCATCATTGCATCGCAGCACTACATAGGTGGTGTTGCTGACTTGCTCAACCATCCGATGGGCCCGTGCCAGGATGCTTGAGGCTTGTCCTGTCATGTTTTCCTCTCTTCTGGCAGCCTCGACCCACCTGTAAGTTCTCACAGACAGACTCTTAGCTCCAGAACATAGGGTGCGGTGGGGGTTCCTTCCTCCCCAGTGGCTCCCTCCCAGTGTTCCTTCACTAAGTATAAGGGCCTCCTCACTCTGCTCCCATATAGCAGCTTCCCCCAAGAATGTTTGGAGAAAAGCCTGTAGATTCCTGGGGTTACTTTACTGTAGAGAACTAGTAAGTGGGGAAGGGAGTGCTCCCAATTCTTACAGGTGGCCATGAACGTATTTCGTTCCCACGTTTTCGTGCCCTCCTCTTGTATCTTGTTTGCCTGAATGGTAGTTGGGGTTCCCCCTCTCGGGGGTTCTGGCCTAAAAAAGCCACCCCTTTTTTCAGGATACCTCGTGTTTGAATAGTATTAGAGGATGTTGAAGATATATTCGTACCCTCATTATCAGTATCGGATGTTTCATACTCCGATGTAGTGTAGGGTCTGAGTCGACCCGTGTACTTTTTCTGAATCTTCTATATACCTTGCCATTTTTATAGTCATGACTATCTCTCAGGAACTTTTTGTGTTTCCGTTTTTTTATGGAATCTTTGTATTTATTCAGATTTTGTTGGAGTTTGAGTTCATGAGAGATAAAATTTGGATCGTCTTTGTGATTTTGAACGGCCTCTACCGCCTCTTTGACATTAGCATTAATCAATGTTAATCTTTGATTCTCGAATCGACAAATAATGTCCATAAATGTGCGTTTAACATAGGTTGGCTGCCTCCTCCCACTCTTTTAGGAGGGCTGCGTCTTCCATTTGTATGTTAGGCATGGTTTGTATCCTAAGACCCCTAGGGATCATGTATTTATTGAGGTAGTTTTGTATGGATGAAACTTCCCACCCCAGTCTGATTTGTTGTTTGCATATATTGTAGATGTGTCTAAATTTAGAATCGATAATGGTATCGTGGGAGAGAAAGGTACTTTCTTTATCTGTGAACACCAATTCAGCGTCTAAACACCATTGGTTTGGATCATTTAACTGGTTCAAAAAATTATTAGCCATAGTTGGGATCACTCAAGAGATGTATCGTATGACTAACGTAGGTATTAAAACCTTTGATAATTTTGAAAAGAGAAGAAAGCTAGATACCCCGAGGGGAATCAGCTTGGTGTGTGTCAGGGGCGGCCAATATAGGGGATAACCCTCACATTTGTGAATAAAGAGGAACAGACCTAGTAGGTCTGAGAGGAGTAGGACGCCCCCTTGTGGGTATGTATATATTAAAACTTAGCTTTTAATAGCATTAGAATAAAATAAAATGAAAATCCTCAAAATAAAGAAAACAAACAAAATGAAATAATAATAACTGAGTCAGGAGAGATAGAAAATTAGAAAAAATATCCCCTAATAATCTATTCATGTGGTATTGATGTTATTACTTACAATAGTATCAATCTATACTTTTATACCTACTGACATCATCCACCTATATCTCCTAATAATCACAATACTCTATTTAAACCATTGGAGAAATGCCTTTATCTATGGTTTATCTAGTGACTATTGTCACCCTGTTATACCTCTCTAACTGTTTCACTTGATGAATGAGCAGTTATTACATTCAGGCACGTCCAGGGTTAACAAACCGATACTATGTGACGTCACGCTGAGAGAGAGAGAAGGGGGCGTGGTCTGTTTTGAGCCCGATCGTTAGGCGCAAATTTTCAAACACACGCCCCTCCGTTTATTGGTCCACATGTGGTATAAAGAAACCCCTGGTGTCAGTGGACACCTGTATAGCCTCGGAAGAAGGCGCGTTTCACAGCGCCAAAACACGTGTCAGGCAACAGTCAGTTAGGACAGTTAGACGCTCGTGTGTCTTCGTTATAATTACCAGCTAGTCAGACAGATTGGATTTATTTTCTTTTACTCTCATAAGCGGAATTGAAAGCGGAATTGTACTCCACTTGGGGATTTAGTCTGGGTTATAAGGGAATGTGTAAGGGATGGTGTAAGGGATGTTCTAAGTTGGTGATTCTCTTCTTATCCTCCCCCCCCCCCCCCCCCTTTCTCCACATATACCCATATATATATATTTTCGTGCAGAACTTAGTTGCAGCTACTTTTTTCAAGCTATACACCTTACTCTAGCAAATTGATATTAGCTATAGCAACTTTGCACTAAATCTTCATCTAGACAATCCTAGCTGTACTAGCAAGCACCAGCTTATTTATATAAACTGTAGCAACTTTATATTAGATCATCATCTATCCAATCTGCATTAGCAATTTTTCTACTTTGTAGCTATTTCTAGCAGTATCCCTACAAAATTACTACTTCACACTTTTTTCCTGCTATGTAACAAATTGTTACACTTTGCAACTCTATTAGACCCTACAAGTCTTTACTAAGAGATTTCCAGGTACTGTGATATAGTATAATAGATGGGAACCTCTCTTTAATAGCTACTAGTAGTTTATAATAACGATTTTAGCACCTATAGGGGATTTATCTCGATTTGAAGACTCCTTTCTGTGCTTATTATAAAGCATCTTCAAGATTTATTTATTTATATCCCACTTATAAGCTAATTTTCTATCTCTCCTGACTCAGTTATTATTATTTCATTTTGTTTGTTTTCTTTATTTTGAGGATTTTCATTTTATTTTATTCTAATGCTATTAAAAGCTAAGTTTTAATATATACATACCCACAAGGGGGTGTCCTACTCCTCTCAGACCTACCAGGTCTGTTCCTCTTTATTCACAAATGTGAGGGTTATCCCCTATATTGGCCACCCCTGACACACACCAAGCTGATTCCCCTCGAGGTATCTAGCTTTCTTCTCTCTCTGCATTTGGAAGCATTAATGGGGTTTGCCAAGCCCTGCGCCTAAAGCACCGGTACATTATTTTTATTAATTACCTCTAAGGATGAGCACATTCCCTACTGGATTTTTTTTAATAGATTACACTGAGATTTGCTTACATACATTCTAAAGAGTATATCTCAGGATTTGTCCACAAGTTGATGGTTCTCTGTTGCTTCATGTATATTTTATGTTAAGGGTATAGTAGCTAAACTGTGCTTTTTAAATTGTATAAGTAGAAAAAGAAAAGTAGTCAGCGGAGAGACAAAGCCACATAGGTAAAGAGTTTGGTTACAATAACTGACTATACGAGGGTTGTAAACTAATGAGTACGAATTAGTACATGCTGTGCTGGTTTGTGAAAATATTTATGCATAACTGGGAAGCATGTTAGGTTGGTATAATGATTCACGTTTCCTCAAATTGGGCAGCACGTATGATAGTTAAGTAACAGATGGAGCTTGCACATTTTGGTAAAGTTAAGACATGGCTAATGTTTTTATCAGAGGCATAGAGGTTAAGAGTGTAGTATGTAAAATAAACACATCAATGCATTTTTATCGATCATATATGTCCTCTCTTTTTCTTATGGCATAAACCGTTACTCCTGCCTAGGGTATGTGAATTGCAGATAAGGGGTCGCATAGTACATTGAGTGGTATGTTCGTGCCGCTTCAAAAGTAGTCCGTCCGGTCTGGTGCCACTCTCTTTAAAGCTTGGTAGCTGGGTCTATGGTGGTGATGGTGGACTTTAGGTGCGGGTCTCCAAGATTACCCCTCCAACCACTTCATGGGTCCGTCATCCGATTCCTCTACGGGAATCAAGTTGTGGGCATAGACTCAGTCTGCTTTGGGGTGCAGTATGGTGGTGTGAGTGCAGGGTGCTCCTCCTGTCCCTGGGCTGTGGGAAAGCTGGTACCTTTTTTCCGCTTTCCTGGAGTCTTTTGGGGTCCAGGGTCTTCTTGTTCGGGATGAATAGGTGGGCGTTACGTGAGGACAGTTTGGGCTGCGGTGTGTGCTGCGAAGCCCTTCGTGTTGGTGGCTGGTACTCACGGGTCAGGACCCTCTGTGCTCTCAGCCCAGGTGGATAACATTTGTATGTGGTGGGCGCGTGGGGTAACTTTCGGCCCTTAGGAGGAAACCCACGCCTCTTCTGATTGCTTTCCTCTTCTCCCGTAGTGGATTCTCAATTGGCCTTTGCTTGTGCTGCACGGTTGAGCAGTGTGGCCCAGAATCTGTCGAATATAGCCTCAAGAGTGTCTGTAGTGTTGGTACTAGGGCCTGCTGAGTCAGGCTGTAGCAGTTTCAGACCGCATGTAGCTGGGCCTAGTGTATCCGCCATCTTAATTGGCTCCGCTCCCGTTCAGCTTGGGAGGTTTGCCAGGCTCACTGCCGTGGCTAGGCTTATTGTAGCCCAGATCGTCGGGGAACGAGATAACCCCCACCAGTCCAGGGGGGAGGGAGCAATTTGGGAGCACCCCCTCATCAGCCAGAGAACCGGGAGAGCGTCCGTCTCTCCTCGGTTCCCACCCGTACAGGTCACTGGTCACGGTTCAGACAGCACAACTCCGGAGAACCATGTATCAGGTATCCCCGGTGCAGCGCGGTCCCCTGGTCACGATAAGTGCTGTTTGCAGCTAGTCGGATCGGTCGGTCGGGCAATAAGCCCAGAATCTTGGCTACTGATGTGGGAGCTCTCGACAGGCATGTCTAGTCCGCTTGGAAGTCAGGCTCCTCCCCCCCAACACGTTGTGTTTTAATCTAAATGAAAGTATTTTTTCTGACTACCAAATATTTTGGTTAGTCTCTTTAATTTTAAATACTTTTATATTTATCCTTATTTTTTTACCTGGCATATCCTAACATCTGAAACTTTTATACCATCCAAAGAAGCCATGGTGGGGATTGTTCCACCCAGGCGCATTACACAGAGTGGTTTGTCTGCTCTGTAAATTGTAAGTACATCTCCTATTTTAGACAGCACTTTTTTAATATAGAGAGCACTATGGGCCTTCTCTTGTGTTTTTATTTCATATGACCTACACTGAAAATATCGTCAGAGGAATATCCTACATGTGGGGAGGTTAAATACCACTGTATGCTGTTTTAACTCGAGCTGGTTATAGCTCCCATAAATGTGAGTTGGCATTTCTTAACCTCAGTGTTGCCTGTTTTTATACTCCCTTAAGTTACTGCACCATTTGTCCCCTCTGTGTGTTTTTTTTTCTTTCATATCTGCTGATGAGGATTTGACCCAAGACGTCTTGAGAATTTTTGAAGAATATACCTGTGAATTAGAGACTTTAGTTTGCCTGTTTCCCTGGTATTTTTTCCTATTATTTATTTCATTTATTCACTTTGTTCTTGGTGCACCCTGTACTTGTTGTTTTCTGTTTTTCCAGTTTTTTTAGGCTTACCCTTCCTTTTAGGTGTGCAGCCTCCCCCTCCCCATTGTGATCAGTTTGGATAGTGCTGTTCCATTCCTCTTTTTTTTTTTTTTTTTTTTTACATATCAGCCCCAACTTGTGTTTTTAACCCTTTAAGGACAAAACTTCTGGAATAAAAGTGAGTCATGACATGTCACACATGTCATGTGTGCTTAAGGGGTTAATGTTTTTCTTCATTAAAGGAACACTAACGCTTTACTGTCCCTGTCCCTAGTGATAAAGCTCTCCACAACTGTGTGCCACATGAAAGTAATAAAATAAATAATTTAATTTGCCTTTTTCCAGCACAGAGGCTTCCTCTGCGTAGCTTTTCTCTCCTCCTCCTGCAATGTCATAGAGTAGGCATGGGAGCACATCCAAGTTTCCCCATAGAAAAACAGTAGGAGTGTGATTGTGTGTGGCTGTCTGAGTGGGATTTTATATGGGGTTTGGTTGCATGTGTGGAGTGATTGGTGCCCCCAAGAATGGCAATCCCCCATGCTGCCGCTAACTTGCTGACTTTTCTGCTAGCACACTGCCAGCATCCCATACTCCACAAGCAAGTATCGGAGCAAGAGGATTACCTATCACTCAATCTATGGCATTAGACTCTGAGTGCCACACAGATCTAATGTTGAGGGTTTCATGAACTGACAGGGGAAGGACAATATTATTAAAGAGCTTTAAATTGAACTGAGCAGTGATCAGCCACAGCATTAACACCACTGAATAACATTGATTATATCGTTACAATGGCAACTGTCAAGGGGTGCGATATATTAGGCGGGAAGTGAACAGTCAGTTCTTGAATTTCATGTGATGGAAGCAGGCAAAATGGGCAAACAAATAAATCTGAGAGACTTTAACAAGGGCCGTAGAAAAAAAAAAAGGAATGGGGGGGACATCCGGAACAAGAATTTGTCAGTAGTGGTACTGCAGTGAACACCAAAATATATACAATATATGGATCTATGAACAGTGCACACACAAACAAAATATAGTTTTAAAATTTACAAGGCTACGTAAAATTACCTGTCTTAGCAAACAAATATGGGGATTCAGTTACACCATATGGCCATATTGTGTTAACGCTACCACTATGTCACAGTACCCAAATATTGGTGGAACCTGAAAACGTACCTCTTTGGTGGGGGATATACCACCTGAACATTGTGTACTGAGTAAAACCTACTTTTGCTCCATGGCTTTGAGTACTTCTCTTGTACTTTTTATTTATCTTTTACTTATAACAGTAAGCACTATATTTTTATTCTTGTTTTTAACCTACATAGTACACCAAAAGAGCCTCTGTAAGCAAATAAGATCCTTAAGTGGGGATTGTAGCACTCTACACTGTTTACTAAGAGCCAATAGGAGGCTCTATACACTGTGATTGTATGTCTTCATTTTAATTCTACCTTAGCACAAAAAAAATATGACACTAGATTTGGTTATATTCTCTGTTCATTTTACATATTACTACTTACTACTGGTTCAAAAGAACACATGAGATATCCATTGGTGGGGATTAAGTTCTACATACTGTAAGCACATTTCTTTCTTTTATTAATATACTCCAGAAATACTATATGTTGTCACACTCTTCCTCTTGTATTACATATTTATCTACGTCTGAGATACACACTCTGACACATACACTCACTGACACACAGGGCCGCCATCAGGGGGTGACAACCATAACGGTTGTCACGGGCCCGGCGGCCCTGGGGGGCCCGGCCGCCCGGGCCCCACGTGTAGCGCATGCTGATGGGGCCTATCGGGTGGCCCACTCACTTAGGGCCACCCCATGGGCCCTGTATCTTCAGGGGCCCGGTCAGCGCTGCGGCCGTGCAATAGCGCGACCGGGCCCCTTTAAAAAAAATCCCAACCGCAAAGTACTGCTGGGAGGAAGTGGCCGTCACTTCCTCCCAGCTCCCTCCCCTCCCCTCAGCACCGCGCGGGAGGCAAGAAAGACAGGCCGCAGCCCGCAGGAGCCACGCCGACTCCCATCAGCCACAGCCTTCCACCTGCAAATAAAGGTAAGAAAAATTAGCTGTATTTGTGTATGTTAGAATGTCTGTGTGTATGTTAGAATGTCTGTGTGTATGTTAGAATGTCTGTATGTATGTTAGAATGTCTGTATGTATGTTAGAATGTCTGTGTGTATGTTAGAATGTCTGTATGTATGTTAGAATGTCTGTGTGTATGTTAGAATGTCTGTATGTATGTTAGAATGTCTGTATGTATGTTAGAATGTCTGTATGTATGTTAGAATGTCTGTGTGTATGTTAGAATGTCTGTGTGTATGTTAGAATGTCTGTGTGTATGTCAGTATGTCTGTGTGTATGTCAGAATGTCTGTGTGTATGTCAGTATGTCTGTGTGTGTTAGAATGTCTGTATGTATGTTAGAATGTCTGTATGTATGTTAGAATGTCTGTGTGTATGTTAGAATGTCTGTGTGTATGTCAGTATGTCTGTGTGTATGTCAGAATGTCTGTGTGTATGTCAGAATGTCTGTGTGTATGTCAGTATGTCTGTGTGTGTTAAAATGTCTGTATGTATGTTAGAATGTCTGTATGTATGTTAGAATGTCTGTATGTATGTTAGAATGTCTGTGTGTATGTTAGAATGTCTGTATGTATGTTAGAATGTCTGTATGTATGTTAGAATGTCTGTGTGTATGTCAGTATGTCTGTGTGTATGCCAGAATGTCTGTGTGTATGTCAGAATGTCTGTGTGTATGTCAGTATGTCTGTGTGTGTTAGAATGTCTGTATGTATGTTAGAATGTCTGTATGTATGTTAGAATGTCTGTATGTATGTTAGAATGTCTGTGTGTATGTTAGAATGTCTGTATGTATGTTAGAATGTCTGTATGTATGTTAGAATGTCTGTGTGTATGTTAGAATGTCTGTATGTATGTTAGAATGTATGTGTGTATGTTAGAATGTCTGTATGTATGTTAGAATGTCTGTACGTATGTCAGAATGTCTGTGTGTATGTCAGAATGTCTGTGTGTATGTCAGAATGTCTGTGTGTATGTCAGAATGTCTGTATGTATGTCAGTAAGTCTGTGTGTATGTCAGAATGTCTGTGTGTATGTCAGTATGTCTGTACGTATGTCAGTATGTCTGTACGTATGTCAGTATGTATGTAAGAATGTCTGTATGTCAGTATGTCTGTACGTATGTCAGTATGTCTGTGTGTATGTCAGAATGTCTGTGTGTATGTTAGTATGTCTGTATGTATGTCAGAATGTCTGTGTGTATGTCAGAATGTCTGTGACTGTCTGTGTGTGTATGTCAGTATGTCAGTATGTCTATATGTATGTATGCCAGTATGAATTAATGTATGTCTGTGTGTATGTATGTGATGTCGGTGTATGTGTGTGTAAGTCCTCATGCATGTGTGTCTGTATGTATGTATGTTAGTATGTGTCTATCTGTCACTATGTATGCCTGTGTGTCTGTATATGTGTGTATGTCTCAGTATGTGTGTGTCAGTACGTATGCCTATATGCGTGTATTTCTGTTTCAGTATGTGTGTCTGTTAGTATGTATTTTTGTGTGTGTGTGTGTCTGTGTCCTTTTGTATCAGTGTGTGTTTTTGTGTCTGTGTGTATTCCTGTGGGCGGGATTTGGAGGCGGACCCTGTGGGCGGGATTGGAGGCGGGCCCCAGGGGGCCCACACCCTGAGCTGAGTTAGGGGCCCCAAAATTTCTGGTGGCGGCCCTGCTGACACACACAGATAAACACACTCTGAAGCACACCGCACTGCTGGTGCCTAGTGGTGGAGCTGGGTTGCAGGATGGGACTCTACAGATCAGTCAGTATGCTTCCCAGGGAACTGAGATGTAAGTATGTAATTGTGACTGCATGTAAGACTGTGTTCTTATGTCTGTATGACTGTCTTTGTATGACTGCATGTCTGTGTATGTATGTTTCTGTATGACTGTATCTGTGTTTGTATGTCTCTGTATGCCTGTGTCTATGTATGACTATGTTTGTATGTTACTGTATACCTGCATCTGTATGTCTCTGTATGACGGTGTCTGAGTGTCTCTGTATGACTGTATGAATGTGTGCCTGTGTGTGTAGATTGTGCACCTGTATATCTGGCATGCATTTTCTGAGTTTTTTTTTTTTATTGTATGCATTTTATGACTGTTTCTGTATGTTTGTGTATTTGTGCTTATTTGTATTTCTGCCTGTATATCTGTTTTTATGGCTTGGGAGCAGAAAGAGACACAGAAATGGGCTTGGAGATAGAAAGAGACACAGAAAGGGGCTGGGGGAAGAAAGATACACAAAGGAATGTAAGACACACACAAGTGGGGATAATACAATTAAAAGAAGGGATATGAAACACTAAAGGGGTAAGAAATTCAAAATGTGGGTTAGAAACACGCATAGGTGAAGACACCATTTTTGGGGGGTAGACAAAAATACTCGCACTGGCGCTGTATATGGGGTAATAGAGGCTGTAGTGGGTGCAGAGGCTGTAGTGAATATAGGACGTAATAGGAGCTGTAGTGGGTACAGGGGATAACTAGGGCTTTAGTGGGTGGAGGTCTTGCCTTCTTCTTTAACTCTCGATCATCTCTAGCAATATGCCATTACAGAGCTGTTTCCTCCTCCAGGCATCCTTGCACCTCCCCACATCTGACACATGCGGTGGGAGCCTTCTGCATGTGTAATAGGAGAAGGGATGTGATGTCACTACCCTCTCTCTCATTCCACACACAGTGCTCTCTCTAGGAGACTGAAAAAGAGTGCTGGCAGAGAAAACACAAGCTGTCAGGTCTCAATCTACATTAGTAAAAGCTGGCTGGCTTAAAGCTCTAGAAGTGTGGTGGGCAGCACACAGGGGAGCAAGTCATGATGTGGATGGGGAAATTGCCCCCTTTCCTCTTGCCACTCTGTAGCAATTCCCCCCTCCCACCTTGCCACATTGGAAGCTCCTACTAACAAACTTCCTGCTCTCTGACGCTAGTAGTGATGGCAATAAGTGTTGCACAGCTGGCCCCAGGTAATATGTTGAAACATTCTAAAAAGCTTTGCCTACTTACAATGAAGGGGCACCAGAGAATGCCTGGCATCATATCCACTCCAATGAACTGTGGTGGTTATGGTGTTATGGAGTGTTTCTTTAATTAAGAGGTTGGATTATGGTTCTTTCTGTCTTTTTGTGTCAAACATTGAGAGCTAAACAATGAGATTTTAGATTCTTCTCTGATGAATTAGATGAAAAATCTAGGATTTGATGCTATTCACTGTTGGAGCGAAGTTGGCCTTGGACAGTCCTTGTGCTCAAAGTCAAAATGACCCAATCTTCTGGGGGATATTACGATTGTCAATAAAAACAATAATGCTTTATTTTTATAATATTTAACATCAGTAGACAACTGCTCTAAATAGGAAATGTATTAACAAAAGTACAAAGAATAAGGAGCAGATGTTCACTACGGCAATAGCTGACGGGGATGATTGGTTAAATTGCAGTAAAATGTTACAATTAATACCATGCTGAGATGGTAATTACTAGTTTTCGCAAGCACATATTGATTTATTTATTTATAAAATATTTTACCAGGCGGGATATATTGAGATTTATCTTGTTTTCAAGTATGTCCTGATATTTTAGGGCAGCTAGGTTTTATGTCTTTTTTTCTATAATTTTCATTTTATTTTGTTTAATAGATAGTTGAGGAAAAAAATGTGTATTTAACGCAGTATTTCATGGTATATTTATGAATTGGATAAGCC
Source organism: Pelobates fuscus (assembly GCF_036172605.1). Lineage (NCBI taxonomy): Eukaryota > Metazoa > Chordata > Amphibia > Anura > Pelobatidae > Pelobates > Pelobates fuscus. Next base: position 197,920,751 of record NC_086321.1, on the reverse strand, counting down.
TGCATCACTCCAAGAATGTAGATATCCATGGTATGGTAAATACAAAGCTATTACAGTCAGAGCGAGGATGATGGCTCATTAATTGAATTTTATAGGAGACCATCGTTTACAAAAAAATAATAATTCAACAATGACAAAACTAGAGAGGGTCTTGGTACAACACATTTTTTTTGGGATCGCCTCTTGTGCATGGCTGGCCAAAAGGTAGATCCTCAACTGTCCTACAACTCCCACAATGCTTTGCCTGCTGGGTATCTACCATTTGTTCATTCTTGCAAGGTTGTATTTGGAGCAGTGTCTGTGTCTTTGAATGTAAGCATGTTTTGTATGGAGTATGTGTGTGAATGAAGATGTAGTTTGTGTGTAGCGCTGGTGTTTAAATTCAGGGGCATATTTGTGTATAGTGTTGGAATTTGCAGGGAAGCAGGGGTGTATTTGTGTAGATTGTTGGTGTTTGAATGCAGGGTAGTATTTGTGTACAGCGTGGCTGTATGAATGCAGAGGCATGTTTATGAGCATTGTTGGCTTGACTGCAGGTATATTTGTGTGTAGTGTAGGTGTTTGAATGCAGGTATTTTCTTCTGTGCACTGTTGGTGTTTGAAAAAAGGGATTAGTTTCTGTGCACTGTTGGTGTTTGAATGCAGGGGTGTGTTTATGTGCAGTGCTGGCATTTGAATGCTGGTATTAATGCACTGCCACACGCGCACAGATACACAAACTGACACAGATATGCAAAAACATACACAGATACACATACACCCTGACACAAACACACAAACAAACAGATACACATACACACACACATATGTTACAATTTACATATTTGTAGCCATCTTGCACTTCCCTCATCTTTTGGGTGCAGGAGATGCGTCACCCTGGTGTTCTGCAGGATGTTGGGATAGGCTTTTCCAGTCCTTCTTTCTTCTCTCTGTGCCACCCCCTCTTCCCACGAATGCGGCTCTCTGCAAGCTGGAAGTGACCTGAACTTACTGTCTCTCAGCAGTCCTCATGGGAACTAATGATCTGACAGGTGCCTGATCCTATTACAGGGCTGGGGATGAGAAATGCCCATTGTGTGGCCCTAGGTTTAACCCCTTAAGGACACATGACATGTGTGACATGTCATGATTCCCTTTTATTCCAGAAGTTTGGTCCTTAAGGGGTTAAGACACACCTGATGGTTCAGACAACTAGTTGGTCGTTTTGCTGCTGCTGGGTCACACAAAACATGTGACACACAAAACATCCAGGTCCAGTCGCACTCATGACCTTTGCGAACTTGGATGTTCTGCCACTGAAATGCAATATTATGAAAAAGCTCAATCAGGTTTGAGAAATGTTTGATCAACTCTTTCTGAGGAAGGTGTGTGCACCAGCATAAAAGTGTTCTATATCCAGGGCCATGTCTCTGGCTCTTTTAAAACATGAGTAGAATTTCAACAATCTTACTCACAATATTATTGATTACATTTCATGCTAGTTTTGATTTTTCTGCTTTCTACACCTGCACACGGTACCAGTATCATGTATGGTAAAGGTAAAATGCATTATGTGATGTACTTGGTAGTATAAGAAATCTGCTTACCATTAATAAGAAGTTATTTTGAAAAAGGCATTTATACTAAGGCGCAATCCAGAGACATTTTCCCTATCATTATAATTTTGTTCACAATTGCAGTTATGAATTAAAGGCATGACAACTATCAAAATACTATGGCCAATGCATAGTCCCTGACTGCAATACCAGCCATGCACACATGATGGCGGCCTTGCTCACAGAAAACCCTACAGATACATTGATCGCATTGATAGTTCATAGCACACAAGATGTGTGGAACATTGAAGTGTTTGTTTTCCATTAGAGAAACTGCTTACACAACAAAATAAAAGTCATGTAAGCATTAAAGCAACTCTTTCTACTTCTGGTGTGTTTGCATATTTTGCAAAGACCCCCGATGGAGACACATTGCTGCTGGCAGTGGGTGGCCGCAGGGTGCAGGGAAAGACAGGTTCTACTTACTTGAAACTGTCCCTTGCAATAGCTGGCGTCTTCATCTGCAAGATCCTCTTCAGCTGCTGGCGTTTATCTGCCAGGAGTGCTATACTTTTTTATGTGCAAAGTGTCCCCCAAGTGGAATGGCTTCCATGAAATCATTTGGGGAAAAACCATTCAGATGAACCAATCAGATTACTGTACGATATAGATATAATGTAAATATTATGCATAGATTTTGCGCAATACACTGATAGGCGCATTTTCGCACCATGTTGTTCAAAGATTAAGTAAGAAGAAGAAATCAATATTAGAAAAAAAGGAGTGGTAAAACAATAAATACATCTATATTTATATATGAAATACTTTTTTTTTTGCTTCTGCTGGTTACTTCTCACTTGATCTGTTCATAAAATCAACATTTAGTGCCTGTCTTCTAGCCCTCAATCATCTTTTTTCCACCAAGCCTCTATTTTGTGGCATCACAGGTGGAACGCTGAGTCAATAATGAATAGGTTCATCCATTGTTTTTTTTGCTTGTTTTGAGATCCATCTACCTATATAGCATTTCAGAGTTTAGGTTTTCAGAGGAATTGCTGATTGCCCAAAATTCAGACAAATAGCAATTAATTTGAAATACAATGTACAAGTCTACAAATAAATGTAACATTCTTATGAATTGTAAATGTAGTGAAAATACATATATATATACTCTGTCGCTCTTCAGGTCCTACTTTTTTCCTTTGGATTTTACTTCTAACATTCTATATAAATATGGATGCACATTGATGACATTGATTACATCTTTGAGAAGATGTGCATGTACACTGACATCACAATGCGTGAGGCTGCATGTGTGATGTCACTCGTGACATGAGATGTTACATTGTCTTTTACATTTATATTAAATGTTTGATCAAACATTGTAAATAGCATATCATGGACAAACTAACGGGCCAGGTCCGAGGGTCCATGAAGACCTTCACTAAAGTCTGGGAATCCTGGGAAAAATATGTGAACGTCTGATGGGAAACACCCCCTCCGCCTACAGGACCTATAGATACTCTACTGGATGGCGCCAACCAGAGACCCCTCCCCATTCCTCTTCTTCTCCATGCTCTCTTCCTTCCTGTCTTATCTCCCCCTTTCTCCTCGACTCTTTCTCACATTCCTCCTCTCTGGATTTTCCTATTACTCCTAAAATCCTAGAAAGACGGGGAAAGATTGTTACTCATATTGTTATCTCAATCGTGGCATGTATACATACCTGGTAGACTCAGAGTTGTGCTCCTGTATCGCTATCTTTAGCTACCTAGACCATACACCCAAGGCAACCCGAAAGCTCTCTAGCCGCTAAAAACTTGGGACATAGATGGTCAATGTATAACTCCCTCTGATGTCTGATGCCTTACACTTTGTTTTATTATTACGCAACTCTGTATTTTTTTTTGTGAACGCTAAGATGTACATCCTCTGTAATATCTCCTGTGTTTCTTTCTGAGATAAAATAAAGAATGAAATTATTTTTTATAAAACGTAAATAACGAGATGAAATATAATTTCTTCTCTGTATGGTTTTTCCATGGTGAGTTTCAGGTGCAAAGGAAATAACTTATAGCAATGATTGACAGGGGGCTAACGTGGAGATGCCAAGCTGCAAAATAGATAGGGGTGAATTTCTAAATTAAATTTTTTCACACCTTACAAATACGTATCTGGAAAATATAGGGATAATTAAACATGGTCGACAGTGCCCCTTTAATTTAATTGAATGCAGGAAATTTTTTATTACTGCTAATATGAATCCTATTTTGTCATGAAAAAAAATGATGTTACTAAAATCTGATCTCAGTGTTCATTTAAATTCATTTGGATCCCCACTTGCCTTTGTAAATCATTACTCTCAAACCAGCATCTAAATTTACTTAGGTATAACAGAGTTAGATTTAATGGTATTTACTATTTACAAGACAGCAAGTTTTCATCTAGGATCACTGAGCAATAATCTGCTAGAAACAATATATAAATTAATTATTACATTCTGCAAACCACTTTTAAAAAAAAAAAAAAAAATCTTTACCAAGTGCTTTAGAACAGGCATCCTTATATGAATATTATATGTTGTGCTGAGCCAGTCTAGCTGCCTCACAGTGGGATATTTTAATGTGTCACACAAACCCAAAATATGTTTTGTATTGGTTAATGACGACTTGCTGGAAATTGAGTCCAGACAACCACAAAACCAAAGTCTGACCTTGTAAAATTGTTCCCAACACAAATAACTATTTGAGACCAAACGCTGGACATCAATTGTGAACATAAATCAAAGGTCTGCTCTGTGTTGTGAGGATGACATAGATTTGCCTGTATACCCATCCTGTCTAGTGATGAAAGAAATGTATTAAACATTACTGTAAGAGCTATTTAAACAAAGGCTTTTATCTGAAATCTTTGTACATTTGTGCATTCTTACATCACTGGAGTGTATGAAGGTATATCTAAAATATAGGCGTAAATCATTGCGATGAACAAGTAAACCAGAATAATATAATTTATAATAAATACCATCTGGTATTGCAGAATTAGAAAAATACAGATTCTAAACAATTAAGCTAGTTTCAGTAATTTCTCCTTTTGTATCTGTGTCTAAACTGTGTTTCTGTGTGTCTAAACTTATTATTAAGTAAATTGTATGTGGCAGGCACTCCAAAGCAAATTTCTAATTTTGGTGTCAGTGCTAGAAGGTGGGATCCCTGTTCACCTGGATCCACAATAATTCAGGTGGTTTATTCAGGACACTTTCACTTTGATGGCTGAATAAACCACTTGAACTGAATTCTGAGGAAATTTATTTTTTGTGTGCTCTAAACTTGCTATGCTACAAACTACTTCTATATTACATTTGGTCTATACATAGTGCTGCAGATGATGTTAGGAACATTGCCAATCAGTGACAAAATGTGCATAACAATATCGAGACATTGGCTAGTTGAAACTATCCCTAGCACTGAACAAGTAATTAAACATGTGAGTTGTATCTAAAATAAATATATTTACTCATCAATAAATGAACAGCCCATAGGCACAATTGCTTTATGTGCAAAACTCCCTTGAAGACCAGGCATGTTAAGTTGAATACAAGAGAATATCGAGGTTTGTTTAACTTCAATATTACATACACTATAAAAATAAAGGTATTTTGGCTTATTTTACACTCTACAAGTGTGCCATTCTACTCTTTTTATTTTTTTTACATTTTATTATTACTGCCATTTTTATTATTTACTCTAAAACTGCCTGGCACCTGATTTTTAGCTCCAGTGAGTACTACTCTCAAGATATCCCTGGTGGGGATTATACCACCCACGCCCTACCCATCGAGCAATACGCCTGCTCTGGTAAATGTGAGTACGTTCTTCATTTATCTTAACCTTCTAATATTTTAAATAGAAAGCACTATTGTGTTTCCTTTTTTATATTTTATGGTCCTCATACTACAAAGGGCACTACTCTCACGTATCCTTGCAAGTGGGAATTGTACCACTATATGCCATTCATACTGGAGCTAGTTACAGTTAAGCTATAGGACTACATCTTATTCTTTTTAGCTGTTCTCAGATAGAACATACTACCCTATTATTCCCTTTTGTCTATCTGTTGTTTCATATGGATTCCACTGCTGAGCATACCCTGGTACCCCCATTAAGAAATCACGCAGACATTCTGCTGAACAAGCACTATTTGCAAGTGTATCTCCATACTAAAACTTTGGACTTTCATATATTGGACTTTTTTTGCTCTTCTTAGGATTTCTTATTATATATATATATATATATACACACACTTGTTGCTACACTATAGCTTCCGAATTGTTTTTATTTATTTATTTATTTGCTTATTCTATATTTGTCTATATTGGTGCTACCCCTAACTTCCTCTGTTTGCTTTGTTCCATTTATACTAGTAGGATTAGAGGGATTCCTACTTTTTTGGGGTTAGCTGCCACCCTTACAGGTATTACCTTTCTTAGTTAGATATTTTAGCGCTTATCCCTTCCATTTATACCCTATAGTGACAAAACAGTCAATTTATCTAAAGAATGAATGTTAGATCTGGGTCCCAAGTGTGGCAATGCATGTCTACAATGCTAAGTGTGGCATCCTTCTAGTATCTATCTACTAGTACTGACATGGCCAAACTGTGCCTCATGAGCCATGTGCGGCTCTTTAGAGAGTGCGATGCAGCTTTAAGCACATTTCAGGGCCGGTGCTACCATTAGGCTGCTCTGGCGACTGCCTTAGGGTGCACCGGCTCAGGGGGTGCAGTATCCGGCTGACCGACAGGAGGAAAGCACACGGTACAGTGCTCTCCTTATGCTGGTCTCTTTATGTAGCATGTACGAGCCCTGGAGCAGAGTAAATGAGCTTGTTTCCATCTACCCGGTCTGACAGGAAGTGCCCACACTGAAAGCACCGAACTGCTTCCTCTCAGACCCAGTAAAAGTAAACAAGCTTCTCTACTGGTCTACAAGTAGGAGGTAAGCTGGCATGGGGGAAGGGGAAGAAATTAGACCCATGGAGGGGGTGAGACACATGGGGGCTTGGGGAACAAGACACATGAGAGGGATGGGAGAATGAGATGCATGAGGATGCTGGGGGAATGAGACATGGGGACTGGGGGAATTAGGCAGGTGAGGACTTAGGTGACTAGAGGCTAGGGAGGCCACTAGTGGTGGAGAGCTGGAACTTTTTAAAAGAACATAAATAAATGAAGATAAAACATAGTTGTCAGGATACAATCCTGACACACATGCATGGATGTGCTGGTGGGGAATGAGACACATGGGGACAATGGGGGAAACACATGGGTTGGGGGAATAACACACATAAATGGAGGTGATGGGGGGGGCAGGGGGAAGTGACACATGGGTGAATGAGACACATGGGGGACTTAGGGAAAGCGACACAAAGAAAAAGGCGAAGCCTGACTTTCAAACTGCCCAAACATGGGTTACTTGAGCTCCTGAATTTATTGCTAAAATTTGGGTAAAACATCTGATTCCGTGGCTCCCACTATGAACTCTACATATATCTAATGGGAGTTGTAGTTCTACAATATCTGGGGATCTACCTGTTGGGCAGCCCTGAGTTTATATTTACTAGCAGGTTAGCACACTATGAAGAATAAATGATATGCTCTATAAATCTACATAAGCATAACAAGTGCACTTGCTTCAATAAAAGAATACATGTATGGTATTTTGGCAGATGACCTCAGCAATGTTTAATTCCTTGTTTCTAAATGATCTGTTAACCTATCTGCTGCCCTGCAATAATCTCCCATCTGGCCAGACTGCCTAATGCTGCAAGCTGTCAGGCTGATAACCAGATAACAACCTCCCCCACTAGTAGCAGGCAGGACGGGAGTGCTAGCTAGGTTTGCAGATGGTAGCAGGCGCCCATTCCACCAATCATTAATTACGATGGTTTAATTGAGGTAGCACACAAGATCTGCCCAGGAAAGGTGCAGGCGTTGTCATGTGATCAGTAACTGACACAATAAAGAAACATATCACTCTAAAATATTTAAAATAAATACATTTAAAAAATATATATTAATTAAATAATTTTAAAAAATAATAATTGTATATTTAGTAAAAAATAATGTCAAGATGATAAATATTTGCTTTGTTTATTCACCAAAAGTGTTCCTTGGAATTCAAGTAAATCAATGTTACTTTCAAATTTTAGTTCAAGGCATCTTACCTGAAATCACACCTGATACTGAGAATTTTTCCAAAGTGATTATTCTTCCCATCCCAGGAGCCAACACCACCAGAGTGAAAGACAGAAACCCGGACCACTAGACCAGGGATGCCCAAAATGTAGATACGCATATGTTGTAGAACTACAACTCCCATGGTGCATTGCATGCCTTTGCATGTCTTTAGAATGACAAAGCATCATGGAAGTTGTAGTTTTAAAACTTATTGGGATCTACCTTTCGGGCACCACTGCACTAGACCATATGGAGATTACACTTGTAGCCACTTCTGTATGTGTTCATTTCCTTTCTGTTATATAGATATCTAGATTTTTTTTAAATTGTGTAACTGCCTCCGCTGGCCTGCCTACTTCCCAGTGTGCATCTTGCTACTATCTCTTCCCCAGTAAAAGGTGCCATTGTAATGATATAATCAATGTTATTCACTTCATCAGTCAGTGCTTTTAATGTTGTGGCTGATCAATATACTGTATGTATATATATATATATATCTGTCTGCCTCTCTATCCAGATTTAGTTAGCTTGAATTTAGCAAATTACAATTTTCTGTTCACTACACTTTACTTAATAACGAGCTTGTTTGAGCAGGGCCCTCTTCCCATCTTGTCTCTGTCAATATTACCTATGTAAATTCATGTTGTTTTATGTTCCTAATTATCATTATTTTCAGTATTTATAAAGCGCCAACAAATTCCGTAGCGCAGTACAATGGGTGGAGTAACAGACAAGTATTTGAGATGAGTTGGAGCGTGCAAGAACAGAGAGTGTTGAGGACCCTGCTTACATTCAAAAGGGACCTGGTCATTGTAAATCGCTGCGTAAATGCTAATAATAAAAGTAAAACACAACCAATTATTTTCTGCTGATATTGCAAAGAAACCAAAAAGTGTTTTACAGAAAATTCTGAAAACCATAAAAAAAAACCTCTAAAACTGACTACAAACCCTCTTATTGTGGGAGATAATGTTTTTGAGATGTTCAGAAAGTTGCTTTACCAGTTATTGTAACTTTAAACAATGCAACTACTGCCTAAATAGTAGTCACGTTATGAGAGAAACAAGAGTCATGATGTTTGTAATCTGATACAACTGCTACCACACACACACACAGTATGTCTTCTTGTGGGTTTAGGTCACTTTCTCTTTTATCTGGACTACTCACCATGTCTAGAAATGTAACTGTTTTATAAACTGCATTTGTAGCTGATCAAATGGATTTTAAAACTTTGAGGCTAAGCGGTGCCCTGCTTTGGCACAAAAGCAGCTCTGAATCACTTGGTTGAGGTTCCGTTTAAGGGTTTTTAGGCAGCCTTTATCTTCACTTTATGAGTAAAACTGTTTCATCTATCGCAAGTTGAAGAAATCTGGGGTTTAGGGATTTCCATTTGTTGCTTGACTGCAGCTCCCATTACCCTCAGTCTTGATGAAATGAAAAATGGTAATGAAATTAACAGAGTGCCAACCATGGAGGAATATAATTGTCCATGTATGATATGTTCAATCTGACTTAGACCACCCAGGGTTTACTATGGTGACCACATTTTATTTCTGCGTTTAGAGGACACTGTCGGAGGAAAACAAGCTTAGGGGGTTGAAAAGTCCCTGCTGTTGTAGAATTAAGCTTTATTAATTCAAGGAGACTTCTGAGAATATGCTGACTCTGCGTCTCCCCGTTCTTTACTATATAGAGACACTTCATGGTGGATTTACATCCTTTTTTTTATTTTATAGCTATCCATTTATAGATATGAATAAATAAAATGGAGATATTAACCTTGAACGAGGTCTCTCCTGAAAGTTTTTTCTGTTCTCCAAACCACCAAGTCTGCAGCAGCCAAGAGGAATCTGGGACATTCTAATAAATCTATAATCTCATAGCAAAGGCATACTAACACCAATATTATATGGAATTATGTGTAATGTTACTGCTTGCAAGTTAATCTAACCACTGTGGAAATCCTCCCATAACCAGCTACAAACTAACAAGTGCACCATAACAGCTTGATCACAATAATGTCCCCAGCACAGTCCTAACTTTAAGACATAACACATTTTTTACGTGTTCTGCATTTTCTCTTTTCTATTTCCCTACATTATTTCAATAGCAAACCACTTCATAAAGGTTGCGTAGGATTGTTTTGTTTTTTTACTCTCCATTTTATAAAGCCATTATCGCACAATTAATAATTTCACTAGGTCTTGGATACCAGTGTTCAGTGCTCTTTTCATCTCTGGTGACTGTCCATCCTTTTTGCATAGGAAATGAGCACGTCAAAAATGTTTTGCTGTTAAAGTTTTATTTTGTTAAGGTTATTTTTTATGTCTAGCTACCAACATGGATGCATTATAACCGACGAAAACATTACAAGCTGCCATAGTATGTTACAATAACCCAGTAACCCTCTGACAAGGGTGAGATGGGGGGCATTTTCAGAACGTCAGTTTCTTTACTACACACTTAGCCTATCATACTCTTAAATGCACAGATTATCATGAAGACATTTGTTGACTATAAACAAAAATTGAGTTAGGTAAGTGACTATTTCAACTATTGCCAGATTTATGTCACAGGTGTCCCTGGGCCCTGACTAGTCTGTGGCATCGCCCACATCCATAGTCATGAAACCAGTGTTGGCTCTAAAGAACCACCAGGGATGAACTGGACACAATTTGGGATTCGTCCATGGTTGTTCTTTGGAGTAGTGTAGTGGATCATTGTTACCAACTGTCCTAAATTTGGAGATTATTTTCCAGCAAAAATTAGATTTTAACAATTTTAAATTAAAAATGAAAATATGAAGCATGGATGCCACAATTCCCACTCTGAAAAAAATTAGATATTTTTTTGTATCCATCTCTGGGCATTTAGAATATTAGTGGGCAAAGACCTGAACAAAAATATTGGAATACATTACATTTTGTTCAAAACTGATATCAAATAAACAAATAATCATAAGAATGTTCTTATGCCATATCAAGATGATGGTTGCAAAAGCTGCACTAGTAACATCTCAGGGTTATTCACTAAAGTGAGAATTGTTTGGACTTAAAGTGAATTCAAAGTGAGTTTCAAATGTAAACGGAACGCATAGTCCTGAAAATAATATTTTAGTGGGGACTATAGTTTCCCTTCAGTCCACCGCCTTTGTTTAAAAAAAAATAAAAAATATAGCAAAGTTAGGCAAAGATTACTTACCTCCATTCCAGTGCTGGCCACTCTGCCTTCTCATAGGGCAGCAATGAATGAAGATACTCATGCTCGGCCAAACACTGTGTGCTCCTCCAATCAAATTCTGCTGTCAGTAGCATTTGAACCCAGGCCCTAGTTTCACTCAGTTATGGAGGAGAAAGCACCTCCAGAGGCTGTCAGTGAAACCGGTGGAGGGGTTTTAACCTTTCTATAAATTAAAATGTCATACATTGCAGGGTTAAATGACTGGACAATTGCACCCAGATCCCTTTGTTAAGATGAAGTCTGGGTGACTTTAGTTGTCCTTTAAGGTCAAAGTAGCTGAACTGAAAAACACATTCAAGACAGTTATGCACCCACTGTAGATACTTTGGCATTAAACTTGAATTTACTTTAAATTCTCAACAATTATCACTTCAGTAAATAACTCTGCCTATGTTGGTTCTGGGCTACCAGATCATGGCAAATTATTCTGGCCTGCTATTAATGCTAGCTTTATATGAAAATAATACAAGCTTGAAAACTGATATATTTTGATGTATTTATTTATAAAAATATTTTACCAGGATGGATACATTGAGATTTCTCTCGTTTTCAAGTATGTCCTGGGTCCACAAAATATTGCATTGATACAATAGGATACAATATCACAAACATACAATATACAAACTATATTTACACATGCACACATATATAAATTTAATACATAACAGGTAATAAATATATTCAACCATGACAGGTGCATTCTGTGCTGAGGTATATTGCCATAGATCTCTCAAAATATTTTAGATTGAATGAAGATATGACTGTGTCCCTGAGGTTATTCCATAATTGCGGTGCTCTGTAGGAAAAGGTAGATCGAGCCACTTTATTTTTGTTTTGCGGTATGCTAAATATCGTGCTAGTACTGGATCGGAGGTTATAGGAGGTGGGAGAGCATTCTACTCAGGTAGGCTGGGAGCATCCCAAAAATGCTCTTATGCACAAGGCTGGAAAGATGAAGAGTGCGTTGGGATTCCAGCGACAGCCAGTTTAGCTTTTTTAATATGTCACAATGGTGGGTAAAGTAATTACATTCTAGTACAAAGCGGCAGAACTAATTATATAACGTATTGAGTTTATTAAGGTGGGCTTGCGGTGCGGGAGCATAAACTAAATCCTGATAATCAATTACCCCTTTTAAGGGGGCAGACGAAGTTGAGTGATTTGGACGAAAGCTTGATTAATCATGGATAAGTGATATATAAATTTGGTACCCCAAATGTTTGTGAACTAATATTTGCATGATGCTCAGCCAGCCACAGCATCATGGGAAATGCAGTTTACAAACATCTGGAATGTCAAGGTTATCAGTCATCACTGCAGCAGATGAACATGAGGAAATAGATTTTATTGTAAGGGGTATCAGTATTCTCAGCTTTAAGACCTTGTTAGGTATTCATACAGGAAGTACTCTTATTTCCTGCATGATATTTTTGTTTACAAACTTTTTTTCAGGAAAGAACAGCATGAAAATATTATTCCGGAAATGAGTGCTTTCTGTCTGGCTAAACGTTGTATTACATCTAGCAATATTGACATGGTAGACACAGATTTCCTGTGTAGCAAGTCCCATTGCCTGCATTGATTATTCTCAAGCTGTACTTAAGCATGTTTAGATATTACAACAATCCTCAAAGGACATGGCTGACATCAATAGCTAAGGCAAATAGGCTTCTGTGAGTCACATAATGAACCATTACAAGGGATATACCTAGAAATGAGTCAAACAGAACACGATCTCTCTTAGAATATTCAATAAATGCAATGCCTAGAGCACTATGTACACTCGTCTTTCCTAAGGCATTGTGTTAAAAAGAAAAAACAACTTTTCACAGCATAATTCTAATGAATTATGGTCCTGTTTGTTTGTTCTGAAAGGTTCTTCTACAAAGCCCTTGTGTGCTGTTGTGCCTGCTTCAGACCATTTTCTACCTGCCGTAACATTATCTGCTGTATGCAGCTGATCCATAAATTCAGCATGTAGCAGAAAAGATTTGTACCCTACATATTCTGCGCTTTTGACATTTTGCTGTCCTTGTCAGCGGCAAGAAAATATGCTGTGTGCTGGGGCCACTCTGTATGTCTGTAGTGAAGTAAACTATTCAATTGGCATTTTTTCCCTATAATACACGTTCCGCGGCTTAAATCTTTATAGTTTTTGCACAAAATATAATAAATAAATATTTTTCAGAATGCTGTGCCATAAGCCTGTCTCCTTTGCCAAGGCCTCTCATGCCAGAGAGACTTTTTTTTATCAAATGTATGTACGCAGACTCAGCCACAACAGCACTGAGTGGCTTTTCATTCTTAACCTGACTGCAGACAGCCTGAGAAACTGCAAACAGGTATTGATATCATTACTATATGTCTCTCTGGATGTACTTCCCTTCTAATGTAGGTTATTGTGTAGTTCAGACCATTCAGTGTTGTCATTGGCTGAGCTGTGTGCATATCCAATATGTGGCTATCTATACAGAAATGAGAAATTTACATCTCACGACGCCTGCAACATGCTTTTCCAGGCACCGGGCAGGAAGGTTTAAAAAATTTTTTTAGCCCTGCTGCAGGGAAGTGGTAGGGCTGCCTAGGGGGGAGAGTTGGTGTTGGGCAGCGAGTGTGTCTCTGACAGGTGTAGAGTCAAACCGCCCACTCGGAAACACCTTACAAGGACCTGGGGCTGGCTGCTGGCTGACGTGTGAGGAGCAGCAGTAGCCAACCGCTCCTCACAGTGACTAAGACTAAAAGCCGCACTATTAAAAGGAAAGCTTGGGACAGGGACATCGGCTGCTGGTAATCTGTGCTGCGTGTGAGTGTCAGACCATGTGTAGTTTGTGTGTGTATAGTCAGTGTATGTGTTTTAGTGTATCACAGTGACATACAGCAACCACACACATCAGATATAGCCAGCACACAACACACACACCACAAACAGCCATATAGCAGAATTAGAAAATGTTTAGGGAGTTTTTCTTGCCTACATTTTCCTTTCAGAATTATTTTGTGAAAATTCAGAGTTCCAGAAATAGCTTTGTGAATGCCCAATGATCTTGGCAGGGGCAGTAGATTCTCATGCCAGGCAAGTAGATTGGACCTCAGTCCCTTAGACAAGTAGATTTGTCCCTATAAACTGCTCTAGTTGGTAGAGAGTTTATATATTAGCAGCATTATTGGAGAAGAATAGCTGAGGAATAAGACAGGTACATGGCTATTACTGAAGAGCCAATACTGTATAGGTCTATGAACGGCCAGGGAGATTATTTGGACATTAAAATGATAAACAACAATGGTGATAAAAAAAAACACTGCTACCCACAAAAATCACACAAGCACTAAAAGTTAGAGCCACTAATAAGCTGCCCAAAGAAATGTGAGTGGCTATTGCACAAGATTATATTATTCTTTGTATGTACCAGATGGTATTACACTATATCCTGCATTTTTCTTTTTAGTTTATGTATATATGAGAGGACACAACTGTAACCCTTTATCTCTTGAGGGTAAAGTTCTACAGAAGTGCTCCACTTTTCACGCTGTGGTTTTTTCATGTGACTTTAGTATAGTGTGGTGTTGGGGGAGAAACACGTTTATTTTGGTTTTTGTTGCATGCCTAATATTTGTCATTTATATTTTATGAAGTGCCAAATTTCAATATTTTTTGCAATAAATTTAGATCTTTAGACCTTGTTTATGCTATTCTTTTCTTTAGATCAGTGGTTCTCAAATCAGTCCTCACAGACCAGCAACAGCCCGGGGTTTCATGTATTTACCTTTTCTATTTCAATGGAGATACTGACAAAACCTGGACTGTTGCTAGGTCATGAAGACTGGTTTTGGAACCACTATCTTAGATGTTTGTGGACTACAAACATAATTTCCCATGATGTTTAACCAAAACGTGCCATTGTTATCGACTACATTGACCAACATGTTTGCAGACTACAATTCCCGTAATGCCAGGATTTTGCATGGAAAGTGTAGACTACAATCGTTTCCAATGCCACTTTTAATCATTATTCCCTCTCTCCTTTTTTCATAGTTATCAAGCAATTTCTAGTGAGAAAGATGTGCATGTAAAGAGTTGCAGAATTAAGTGCTTTCGATCTAGCCGTGCCCAAAAGAAGTATTAAAAAAAATCTAGACCCAGGTAAACCCCTGAATATACATCCGGTACGGAACAAGTTGTGGTTACAGTTCTCTAAGACTTTAGAACTGGGGTTATTTACCATTTGGAATACTAGAGCTACACAAGGCAACTTGTTCCTATTAATTCTATAAATGATTTAAAGATTGGCAGCAGGTAATATGTCTAATGATGGGCCCTAAATACCTAACCATCTGGGTTATCACTAGTAAAGAAAATGTCTGGTGGAGCTCGAAAACCCAGCGTCTACATTTCTAATACAGTTAACTGCATACTGTACCAGTGTTCAAATACAAAGTAGCACCCTCCTGTTATAGTATTTTATTTACAATGTACACCTGAACAGGTAACACACAAAAGTAATGATGGCAAAAACACACTCACTTTTCTCTTTTGTGTCTATGGTTTGGTTTAAATCGTAACAATCACAAATCAACTAGCATTTAGATAAAAAAAACAAGATTTTTTGGAATGGGTCACGTAAAGTACACCAAGACAGTTAATTTCCGGGGGCAGCCTGCTGAGTCATACATCAGTAGTGTTAACTCAGGCTCACAGTAAGTGTTTGCATTTCTCAAGTCCTCCGATTCATGGGGTTATTTGTAATTTACACTTAGTCAAGCTGCTTTTATCACCTTCCTTAGATATCACAAATTTTTAAATCTCTCTTTGATTTAGCAGCCGCTGAATCATAAATTTACAATCTGAAACCACATAAACACATCAAGGGGCCTTAAAGGGTCAAACGGAGGTTTAAAAGGTTGGTTAATGCCACAGATCATCTTATTATGAACAAGTATAAAAAAATCCTCTTTCTGTGTCGACATACTGGACACATAACCAACCAACATACTATATGTTCAAAAGCTGTTGTCTAAACACTAGCAACCTCATGCAATGTTTAATGTGCAAATATCACTGGGGCTGAGTATTAGGTCCTAAAGACTACAAATAAAAGAAAATATATATGAAATTGTTAAAAATAAATAAATAGATTATTACCCATGATTTAAAATTTATAGAAGGAAATGTAGTGGTATAGTGGTCTGCACAGCTGTACCTTTAATTATGTGGTAGATTCTATTATAAGAGATAATAATATATCTGGTAATTGAATAGCATTTTTTTTCTATAGAAGTTAATGGGAGAACTACTATTTAATTACCATATGTCAGATTATCACTTGTAATATAATACAGCCCTATAGCTGTTATTTTCTCACAAGGAGTATACAGGTAATCATTAAAGGGGGGGTATCACTTCCCAGGATTTTTAATAGTGTGTCTACTGGTACCTATTTTTTTTTTTCCCAACAAATATGTAGTTGTGAGATGTGAAAAATAAAATAAAATTTAAAAATCCCCTCCTATTTGCCCTAAAACTGGGAGCCTCTATCTTAACTGGAAACTGTGTGGTTGATTTCACTGTGGTTTTAGCAGCACATTGTAGCGCCACATTACCACCACCCTTTTTCCTTTTTTAGTGACTTTTCTCCATCTTAACTGCCTGTCAGTCATTATTGTTAGCTCTGTCCTTTGCACCTGCCAGTGATCTTAGAGAAAGCATATAGAGATAAGGAGAAATTAAACAGTGTTTCTGTTTCTCCTCTGCATATGCAATGTTTGACCTTGCTTTGCCTACAAATGGAAAACACAATGAAGCATCTCATGATGAAAGGTTAAAACAAATAGATTGTATTTATTGGTGTAAATTGTACAGTTTCCCTTTATTATCATAAGAGGAGAAGATGTACTTTTAGTGACAAATACATATAACGCAGTGCTTATTTTATTTGATTGCCATAGCGGTTAATCAAACATGCAATGGTCAGGTAAAATGTTATTGAATAGTTAAGGGTTAATAATAATAATAATAATAATAATAATAATAATAAAGGAGATTGCAAACACCTAAAGCACTTTAGCTGAATATGCTTTGTGTGTGAATAGTGTGTCCTCTTATTTTTTCATTTAAATTGCAGATTTCAATAGAATATTGCAAATTCAATAAATATTTCACCCTCTAGCTGTCAGACAGACAACTGCTCCTATTACTTCCTGGTTGTTTAGTGGAGCTAAACAAAAGACCCAGGCAAATGCTCAGAGCACCTGCCTTGCAAAGACTTCTCATTGAGCTGCATTGGGAAATCTGTGATTGGAAAGCCACCGAAAGTCTTTGCAGGGGAAGAAGGGAGGCTTGCAAAGGCTACAGATGAGAGATCTGCAGCTTTTAAATATACCCCACTGAAAAAAAATAATGCATAATTAAATGCATGCTTTTGTTTCATTTGGGGTGTATCTACTAAATAGTATTTTTAAAAAAAAAAATAATTTAGACAGTATTGTGTCCCTTTAACCTAATTCATGTACTTAATTCATGTAATGGATTTATTATTTTAAGGTATTTAATGGAACACTCCAAACACGATAACAATTAGAGCAATCTGTAGTGGTTATGGTGCGAGCAGTGCCCTGAAGCCCCCACAATGTAAGATTAAGCATTGCACATGTTAAAGGATCCTTTTCCAGAGAGTTGGGAAATATTGCTGGATAGATAGTGTCACATTAGCCCTGGCATTTCAAAGGTTAATAGTGTGCACAGTCTGTTGAGTGGTGAGTGGATCTGATCCGTCCAGTAGTCGGCGGAACAGTGGTATAACTGGATTGATAGAAAATGTCTGCATATTGCCCAGTGAGTGTAGTCATCTCACAGGCAGGAAATCCCTTTCACCCCCTGTTAAACACACCGGGGGAAAGGAAAAAGGAAATCAGGAGGACACATAATTAGTAGCAGCAATAAGATGAGAAGTTGCTCTATCTAAACCTTGTGACCTTTAGTAATGGAGCTGTCTGCAGTGCGTCCTGGCTTCACACAGATGTTCAATAAAACTGCTATATCCTTATTTTTTTTACACTCCGTTGTGGCTGTGGTCGATGCCTTTATTCTTCTGTCTTAGCTTCAACATCAAAAAGATTCGCCTTCTAACAGAGGAAATTCACCAGAAGTTAAAAAGAAAATGCCAGTGTCTGGTTTGACTTAACTGTGTTGCAAAACCAGATTTATTTGTTCAGTATTTCATTTACAGGATTTACTCACTGGGCAGAGGGTTGTGGTAGTTTAAAAACTGATAGGAAAAATGTACATTAAAAAATATCCAAATTAAACAAACAAATCTCCATAAAAAAGAAAGAGGATTGAGCTGGAGCTAGTAGGGAACACTGTAATTTAACCCTTTATACTACCAAATTAATTAAAAAAAATATGGAACAACATTTTGTAACATAGGGTGCACAACTAACACATAAACATAAGATATACCTCCCAACTTTCTTGTCCTTGCAAGTGGGATACTGGTGGGCAAGTGTAGAAAGGAGTTGGCCAGTGACTCAAATTGCATCACTGGCACCACCCAAATGGTGTGGAAGTGCCCAGAAAGGGTGCTGGTCCACGTGCTTGCATGCCAGACTACCTGTCAATCCCAAAGGCCAGGACTGTTTCAGTGTTTTATACAGCATCCCAGTGCTTTAAGATGTAGCGCTTGCACTATGTGTTTTGGGGACAGATCCCTGGTGTCCCTAAAAGCAGGACACTTGTAAATAAAGTCTGGACAGTGGGACAGGAAATGAACATCGGGATTGTCCCACCTAAATCTGGGTGGCTGTGACGCATGATTCTTTAATGCAATTTGAAGTTCAACTAATTTTTCAATTATTCTTTCATTCTTCAAAAATGTTTTAGTGACCATACGGTATCCCTTGTACCTAAAAAAATGAACAGAGAAGCATAGATGCAATTTTTGCCACATGCAGTAGGTGTGCAGAAACAGATAAATAAGATCTGGTAAATATGCCTATTTATAAGCAACTCAAGGCATTTTCCGGTATGTGGGCATATGGAATGGAAACACCCACAGCAACACAGTGTACTGTATAATTAAGTCCAAATATACAGAGATCGATTACCCATACAAAATAGGGCCCAGTGGGCCCAGCCCTGGTCCTGGAGCAATCTTGAAAAATATATCCCTAATTGAAGGAGCATTGTAATTTGCACCTCTATTGGTTTCAGTTCCCTTTCAGAGTTCCCTTAGAGGCCTTGTGGGTCTCAATGTCTCACAATTCTATAGTCGGCTTTCCAAGTCATTAACTGCACGCTGGACCTTGAGGGAGCTCTTAAAGTGAACTGCACCAGATATTGGTGCAGGCCACAATGCTTTTCCACCAGACCACCAGGGATCCTGCTCTCCAGCTAACCCTCCACCAGACCACTAGGGATAATAGCCCCCTCTTGTCATATGGTAAATTATTACCATTAAAATGTACACACACTCAACCCCACTTAGACACTTCTCCATGCACAGAACACTCCACCACTACACACACAACACTCAGCCACCATACACACACAAAACACAGAAACAGAGTCCAGGGCTCTACAAGGGGATCCCAATCGGGCACCCTGCCTATGGTCCTGGGTAATCTTAACCTAGCTCTGCAAATATGGTGCATGAAAGTGACACTGTACACAGTGGTGTATTTTGGATTTGTGCTGCCCTAGGCATGACTAAATTCGGGCACCCCCGAAATCTAAATTTGCCCCCCCAATTCATGTCAAGGCCACTTTTTTGACTGACAGACACATGCCTTCATTGATACCTGCACTGATATACACTCATTGATAGATACAGTCATTGGCCCACACACACTTTCACTGACAGGCACACACTCTCAGATACACATAAAATGACATACACATACTTACACACTCACAGGCACACCCATTCTCGCTAAAAGACACACACTTTCACTCACACACAGAGACACACTGACCGCTACACTCACTCACTCACTCACAGTCTCACAGTAATGTGGACAGCCCCAGAACATGAGGCAAACAATGCATTTGTCTGGGAGCTTGGGGTGGCATTTTTTGGCGCCCCCCCTGAAAGTGCCACCCTAGGCAAATGCCTTGTTTTCCTTCTGGTAAATACATCCCTGACTGTACACAAGTAATGTAATGTAATTCAAGGTGTTGCTGTTCTCTCAATCTCTCAATTACCAGGAACTTTGATTCTGGTTTATTAATATAAGGGTACCAACATCAGACCCAGTGCATTTCTGGACTCTACAAGAGGATCCAACCTATGTTTGCCTGTCCTAGCAGTACCCATGGATATATACGTAGATAAAAGAAGTAGGCTTTGAAGAGATCTTAAATTGAGAAATGACCACTGGGAAAATAAGGAAATAGGAGGTTGGCATAGTAGAAGAAAGGGAAATATGTGTGCAATGGAGAATAACATTGTAGTAAACATACTGTATGAGAGATAGCAGTGAGTTTACTGATTGTATTGATACCGGAGAAACTGACGGAAGCCAAGCACAGAGAGATGGACACAGGTTTCTTCAGGAAGGAAGAGATTCTTTATTGGATCACCGATCGGGACTCAGAGGGACTAATGTCACCAAAATACAGCAAGTTATGAGCCCCGGACAATAGTGTGGGCTCCTTATATAGGCACATAACTCCTCCCATATTAAGCTCCACCCGCACATTCTCTTGACCAATCAATACAAATAAGAATTAACTTCCTGCTTGACCGCATGGCCTGTCCAGCACAATGGAGGAGGGGAATACTATATCCTGTATTCTTGCACATGCTCCGTACACTACTGATCGTATCTTGCCTCGTGCAACCAACTGATCGATACGTCAGCATATGCACGTACACATGCCACGTGGTAATCTCGGCCTACTAAATTTATTTTTACCGAGATTCCACCACAGTATCTGGGTGGGTTGACAGGTAAGCAAGACTTTTGTGAATAATAAATACTCTCTCTTACAACCTATGAGGGTGGAGGCACATTTCCAATAGTCCAAGGAAGGCAGACCTAAGAGCATTAACTCATCAGAGGAAAATAGTGCTAGTACCAGGACATGCTAGAGTTAACAACAATATATATTTTGCTCTGCTGTGGTTCTCACCCCAGTACATGATTTAATTGGGTTTACTCCGCAGTTGGGTAGAGGAACTGTCCGAAATGTGACAGATCCCTTGTAACTTACTCAAGCATTTCAAACTCAAAGGCTAGCAAGGGCCAAATAGACAAGGTTTAAGTTTATGTGGGCCGCAAAAAAAACAAAAAACAACTTACATTTTTATAGAAACATGGGTTTATTTTGAAAAGTACAGTATATAAAAAAACAGCATCCCCCTCTTCTAAAAACAAAGCACCATTCTCTACTAAACCCCAGCCCCCCTCTACTAAACCCCAGCCCCCCTCTATATTAAATCCCAGCCCCCCCCCTCTATACTAAATCCCAGGCCCCCCCCTCTATACTAGATCCCAGTACCCCCCTCTATACTAGATCCCAGTACCCCCCTTTACTAAACCCCAGCCCCTGTTTAAAAAAAAACCAAAAAACAATATTAGCCAACAAGCAGACTTCACTCACATTGCCGCTGCCAGTATGCAACTCCGGTATACTCCAAATGGCACGGTCCGCACCCTGTGCCAAAGCGGATCCTCCCACTACTCCTTGAAACCCTGTGAAGGTGAAGCACATTGACATCACGTCGGAATGTGAGGTGGCATTGCGTGCCTCCATGCACCTTCAGATCCTCCACTGTCCAGCCACAACCATCCCAACACTGACCAACACACACTCACTGACAGACACACACACTGACAGACACACACACACACACACTGACAGATACACACTCTGACAGACACACACACACACTGACAGAGACACACTCACTGACAGACACACACACACACTCACTCACTCACTGACAGACACACACACTGACAGACACTCACTGACAGACAGACACACACACACTGACAGACGCACACATTTACACATTCTTGCACACACTCACAAATCATTTTATTTATTGCTCCCTACCTTTGGAAGCTGGTGTGGGGCTTTTCCCTGGGGTGCAGTGGGGATTTATTCTCTGGAGATCTCCCTTCCTGCTTCTCACTGCTCTCTCATGCACGGAGTTTAGTGATGCCAGGCCGGAATGACGTCATATTCCGGTACCCGGCATCACTACAGAGGGCGCGCGCGAGGGAGCAGTGAGGAGCAGAAAGACTCTGCTGCCAGTGTCCTCTCCCCCCAGCCTGGTAAATTTTAGCAGAGTAGGCACCTGCAAAGTGGGGAGAACAGGTGCCTACTCTGCCTTAACAGTAAGCATGTCAAACTCGTGGCTCGCTGGTCCGCAAAAATATTCATTGTGGGTAGCGAGTTTGACATGCTTGCTCTACACTAAACAGACAATAAAAACATTAACTTGAGCAAGCTCAGTGTAGTTATTCTCTTTTTAATTCTCTCTGACTCTCTCCTACCTTTTCACAAATTGCACTTAGTAGGTTCACCTCCCAGACTTGCCTTGACTACAGCATGCCAGCAACCTCCCAATCAGGCTCAGTCAGCCTAGGAGGGGGCAGGGAGAAGAGGCAGGCTACAGATTGTATTGTCAAGGATGGAGACAATCTGCCCACTGACCCTGGAAGCATCAGGGTCTCCTAAGCACACAAGGGAAAGCAGTGCATTTAAACAGCAACCTGACAGCTGCTCCGCATTCCAGAGATTCTTTGCTTCCCTTCATGAAATAAATGTAATGGGCTCTAAAAAACGGAAAATTAAGCTTTGGGGTAAAGAAATTAGAAATTGACCCTTTGAAGAATATTAATAGTAATATTACATGTTTGCTTTATTTTATGAATGTAATCAATTGTAAAATCATCAGGAGAAACAAGAAGCAAAAATAGAAATAATTAATAAAAAATGTGTTAGAAAGACACATTATTTTGGTGCATAATAGAAATGGTGGAAAAGGAGAAACCAATTTATAGAATATATTAACAGTTGAGTTTTATAATATCAACTCCTCGGAGAAGGACAGGGTTTCGGAAAAAAAGGGATGTCATCCTACAGGTTGCGCAGGAAAGTACCCATTATTTTTATAGTTAGCTTTCAGTTTAGCTACTCTGGCGTTAATATTTAAATTCACTTTGAATTCACTCCGAATTTTCACTTAAAGGGACAGTTTAGGCACCATAACAATTTTATCTAAATTAAGTTATTATGGTGCCAGGAGGCGCCTGGCTCACTCTTATCTTAAGGGGTTAAATCGTTTTCAAACAGTTTAACCCCAAAGTTGTCTCCAGTGCCGGTCTCAGGTCT
This sequence comes from Pelobates fuscus, assembly GCF_036172605.1. Taxonomy (NCBI): domain Eukaryota; kingdom Metazoa; phylum Chordata; class Amphibia; order Anura; family Pelobatidae; genus Pelobates; species Pelobates fuscus. The sequence continues at coordinate 197,897,399 of NC_086321.1, read as the reverse complement.
TCCCCAGGCGGGGCATCCAGCTTCTGAAATTTCAGGCAAGAGTGAGCCCCCGGGGCCTCCTGGCACCATAACAACTTCATTTAGATGATGTTGTTCTGGTGCCTGGAGTGCCCCTTTAAGTAAATAACCATGAAAGTATAATTTGACTATGATTGGATTTATTTAATCCAAGGCCAATTCCATGTAAACCCCCTCAGCATCACAGTTTTAAACTTGGTCAAGCATGAATGGCATAAAGGTGCGAAACAGAGCTGTAGAGAAGTGCGTACACCTAAGAGTTTCAGGTTATGCAAAAATAAGCAGGAGAACCTTAACAGGTAACAGTAAAGAAGCTTGTTAAAAGCTATCTATGTGCTTCTTACCCACTGGTAAGGTAATGGACTGAAACCAAGTGTTTTAGAAAGTACATTCCAACCACCATAACAATTTTTGTGTAATTTATTGTACAAGGAAGCGCTGTGTCCCATTGTCATGCAGACAGTTGCACCATCACTATGGTCACTGACTATAGTGATTTGGAATAATTGGTGATGTCTTCACCCTGAGCGGTGGGTGGGGGCCTACAGTAAAATAAGAGGGGGGACCTAATGTCCTCCCCCATGGCCCTCACCCCTGAGCGGTGGGTGGGGGCCCTAAATTATAATAAGGGGGAAACCTAATGTCCGCCCCCCTGCCCCCACCCCTGAGCGGTGGGTGGGAGCCATACAGTAAAATAAGGAGGGGGGACCTAATGTCCTCCCCCCTGGCCCCCACCCCTGAGCGGTGGGTGGGGGCCAAAAATACTAATAAGGGGGGGACCTAATGTCCTCCTCCCTGGCCCCCACCCATGAGCGGCGGGTGGGGGCCCTAAATTGGAATAAGGGGGGGACCTAAGGTCCTCCCACTGGCCCCCACCCCTGGCGGCGGGTGGGGGCCCTAAAAACAATGCCCCCCCAGGTGACTAGGGGTCCCTAAACCTCTAGTCACCTCTCCCCACTCAATAAAAATTATCCCCCTACCTACCCCTCTCACCCTAAAAATAATGAGGGGGGGACCTTTTGCGGACCACTAGTCACCTGGGGGGGGACATTTTTCTTTAGGGCCCCCACCCGCCACTCAGGGGTGGGGGCCAGGGGGGAGGACCTTAGGTCCCCCCCTTATTAGTATTTAGGGCCCCCACCCGCCGCTGAGGGGTGGGGGCCAGGGGGGAGGACACTAGGTGCTTCTCACTGTGAAAATCACAGTGAGAAGATGCCAGCGTCCATAGGAAATATGCGACTGGCTGAATGCGCGCGCGGCTCCTGCCGCGCATGCGCATTCAGCCGATGACATCGCGAGGAAGGAGGAGAGGAGGAGTAAAGCTCCCCGCCCGGCGCTGGAGAAAGGTGAGTGTTTAACCCCTTCCTCTCTCCAGAGCCCGGCGGGAGGGGGTCGCTGAGGGTGGGGGCACCCTCAGGGCACTATAGTGCCAGGAAAACGAGTATGTTTTCCTTGCACTATAGTGGTCCTATAAGTTAATAAATATCATAGGCTTGGGAAAGGGAACATGTGATTGTGTTACTGGAATATTTTTTTTCTCTATCTTTAAATTTGATCTTTTGTTCTTTCAAATACAACTGGTTTTGTTTAATTCTTCCATATTTTCAGTTGTTTTTATTTCAATGCATCCTTAAACCTTTTGGGACAATTTCTAAATTTACATCTAGGTAGATGCTAAAGATAATGTTTACTTCTAAATAAGAATTAAAAGTTATTTTTAAAGTGCAGTGACATTTCAATTTTTCCTATATTTACTTTCCCTTGTATGCTTTCTGTTGTATTTTTTGCAGCAAAACGGAATGTTGTTATGCATTCCTTTGTTAAAATGGTTTGCTAAAAAATGTTTTCTATGAATTTTCCACAGTGTTCTGGGAATGTTTTTTTTCTATGTTTGGGTGATCAATAAGATAAAGCGACTGGCTTGATTTAATGCAAAAACACTATTATTATTTCCACAAGATTTATTTTCATAATGCAAGGAAGGAAAAATCTTTAAAAGCAGGCATATTTTTGGTTCTGTTTTGCTGTTTTTTTTGTCTGCTTTCTATATCACCATGTATATCAGATGTGGATTTACAATTTTAGGGCAATTTGAGGTTTGGTTTACCAACCTGGCTTTAGCACATACAATTTAAAGAGACATGCTAATTAATATAGCCACTATAGTTTCTCCAGAAAATCTGCGTTGAAATTCAGATATTTTTTGTTGTTGTAAATGTTTCTAATAATTCTGAGAGAAATAAAATTCACACCCTACATACTGATTCCTTCTGAGCTGTAATGGTTATAGTGCTTAGAGTGTTCACTTAAAGGGACACTATAGTCACAAGAATCACTACAGCTTAATATAGTGGTTCTGGTTTCTATAGCCTGTCACTCAGACAACCACTAGTGGTGCTTAATTTTTCAGTACTGCACCGTGTACAGAAGCTACATTCAGCATTTCCACGCTCTGCATGGAGGCGCTGAACGCTCCCCATAGTGATACATTGATTTAATGCATCTCTCTTTCCTATCTGAAACAATTGATTGAATGGACTGAAGCGGGGCTTCCAGAAAGGTAGGTAAAAATACCTTTTTTACTCTATTCTGAGTGGGGCCTGGAAAACTAAACATGTAGTTTAAGACTATAGTGTTAGGAATACATATTTGTGTCTTTGTGTCTTGAAACCGCTAATATAGACAGGGCCACAATGGGGTTCAGTAAGTGTAAACCTTTGATTTTGATTTGTTTAAAAATAATATTAATCAATTATGAATTAATATTAGATATGGCTAAGTGGGAGTCTACCTGTCTCTAATCCACCCATAACCCATACAGAAGACATGCTTATGTCTGGTTGGAGAAAAGGACTTATACCCAACAAATTGAAAAGGACCAAGCAATCATGAAAAAGCCATTTACAGTCACAATGCTACTGGGCTATAAAGGTAGAAACTTTGAACTTTGATCATGCTTTGCAAAAACAGCAAAACACTGCCTGCATATAAGACTGACTTTAGAAAAACATTCCACGCATCATAAAATAATACACAGTGAGGCTATAGTACACGTAATCTTTTATTTTAATAAATGTTTTCATAGTATTACATGATAATAGTATTTGCTTAACTAGGACTCCTTTTTTTTGTTTTGTTTTTTGCTGGATAATGTCTTTCATTTATTCAAATGTAGAAAAACATGGTCATGACTTCGCCTTGATGTCATCAAAAAACTCCTTGTGGTTCTATGGAACATTTCTCCCATGAATAGAACGTTAGTTTACTCTTCAATTTTAGATCGCTCAGTTAAAAGGATTCCTCGGCGAAACAAAGCCTAACATTATCTGTGTAAAAATAGAATGCCAGCCTTTCATTTCTTCACAATGCACAAGCTATATATAGCTTTACAGTCCCCAAAAAAGAACAAACTACGACAAGACTGAAAAGCAAAAAGAAACAGGGCATGTCATTTCTGGAAAGCTATCAAATAATGAATGCCACATGTGTTTAAAGATGTAACTAGGAGAATAAAGCTAAACCTATCGCGTGATTTAAGAAAAATAAATATAGTAAATACTGAGGAGGACAATCACGACGACCAATACTGCTTTCTCCTCCATTCCTTTTCCCCCCATGTTGTTACCTGTGTATGTTTTGTTTTTTTTATTACTCCCTCATTTTATGTTTTCAGGGGATTTATTATCAGAGAACTATCCATAGCCACTTACAATTTTCAAATATACCAGACAGATGTAGGCCTTGAGCGGTTCTCCATAGATCTCAATGCTGTACTCTTGTGCACTCGTGAGAGAACAGCCGTGACGTTGGCTCCTGGTGCTGAAGCATCAGGAGCTGAAGAGGACCGACCCGAAGAAGATGGCAGTCCTCATGAGGGACAGGTTCAGGTAAGCAACTCTCACCTTTTCCTGCCACTCTGGCCACCGGACCACCAGTAGAATGAATACTGCACCAGTCAACGAAATGACAATTCTGGATCAATCTAAAAAACAAATAACATAACATAGTGCAAAATGTATATATATAATGATAGACCACTTATGTAGAGTAAAACTCACAGGATTTAGAGCCGTCCAAGGCTCTATATAATATGCAGGCGGGTGCCTAAAAAGGCTAAAGGATACAAAGTGCAGAATCCAAAATTTATTAAACAAATAAACAATTAAAACAGGGTCAGTAAGCAGTGTATAAACACCGGACCACCAGGAATGATGTCACTGTCGGGGGTCTTTGCAAAATATGCAAAGTCCCCAGAAGGTGACAGTGCCAATTTAATGATGAAATAAATAACTAGATTAACAAATTATTACAAATAATAGATAATTAAGTAAACAACTAGAAAAGTAAAGCAGGGTAAAGTATATTCACAATGGCCCCCTCCATCTCTTTAATCACGTTCAGTATGACACCAGTGGAAGAACGTTTATTATTATTATTATTATTATTATTATTATTATTATTATCATTATTATTGATTTAATTGACATGCACAAAGCAAATTAACTTAAATATACAAAACCCTCTAAATGTTCAACTTTCTTTTTAGCTGGAAATGAGGAAACAATCAGGCTTAGTCATGTAACATGTTGAAATTCTTACACTTTGTATGGTATGTAGATAGACACTTCCTGTGCTAATGTTTTAGCAGGTACTATTGCTCTCATCTGAATTAGCACATTGGGCTAGTGTCACAATTTGTCCTAATTAAGTTCCTTAGCTGCTACCAGAAATTCAGGAAATGTTGAGGCATTCTTTTGCAATTTTGAGGCACATCTTAAATGACCCATTTAGGCCTTGATTTAACAAGATTTCCAAATGTTTCAATGCTGTTAGAAAAGTTTCCAAGTGATTTATCTATATAAGTCACTATTAGAATCTATGTTTTTGTTTTTTTTTGACGATAAATAATTTGTTAAGTTTTCTAACAGTATTGAATCATTTACAAAGCGTATTAAATCAAACCCTTAAGTCATTTCACTCTATCTCATTATTTACGTTTAGTAAATTAAAATAGCTTAGTAGATCCCAAAAGAGGCTGGAGATAGTGCTACCTTATTCCAGAAATTGCCAGTTAGTTATGTCCTTCTTACATAACCCCTACTGTGTCTTCCTCCTTGGACAAATAGTCATTGTAGGTTGGTCTCTACATGTAAATGTGATTTTGGTAATTGTATTAATTCCTGCTCCTTCTAGTAGAAACTTCATGTTTGCACAATATCTTCAAAACAGAAATAAGACTTGTTTAACCCTCAGGGGGTCTATTCACCTGCTAAGGACATCCAGGAAAGTCTTTGAAACACAAAAATGTGTATGTAATTATTTAAAAAAGGAACTCATAGACCTTATCTCACTTGTTTTACCTAATCAAGTGGGTCTCTGAATTCATCACTCAGCCCTCTCTTACCTCCTGCAAACAGACTTTTAAAAGAGCTATTTTACATTATATAAACATATTATTTGCTTACACTTTAAATATGTGTTAAGGTAAAAAAAAAAAAAACAATACAGTGTTTTCTTTTGATGGCAGGTAGACTGACACAATAGTCAAATGTATATAGAATATATGTTTGTATTGTATTGCTCTAATATGACATATGTTCTTATCATTATTAATATTATTATCATTTATATAGCGCCAACATATTATGCAGCGCTTTGCATTTATAGAAAGAGGATATTTAGAGGTGAATAATGTCTAGTTTATATCAAGCAAGAAACCAGGATGTGAGACTCTATCTGCTGATGTGCAACAGTTAGTGAAAGTATCTAATATGCACATATTTCCTCAATTCTGAGTTGGACTATACAATCAATCTAGTTTGAAAACATCAGATATTCAGGAAGTCTTTGATTTCACTCGGTCCATAAAACAAATGCACCATCGAGGCCACTGAAAACTTAACTACAAAGAACAGAAAGCTGCACGCTATACTTAGATGGCTAAATGCTTTGGCCATTGGTGTTAGACCGATCTCTCTAAGAGTTTAAGATATCTAAATAATGCTTAAAATAGGACAACCGGGGAGGAAATCACAAAAAACACCAGAAAATGTACTTGCTAAACTAAAGATGACTCTCAATCCTAGATCAGGTGCCTTATTGGAACTGCATTAAGTATAGAGCAAAACAGGGAACTAGTCTGCCATATTGGTAGATCAGGTGTGACACAAAACATTTGCACACATATATATGCACACACACACAAACACATACATATATATACATATAGTACACCTTTATTACCAAAACTGTATTGATATGGATATGGAAAGCAATATATGATATGATATGATATGGAAAGCAATAAAACTAATACAACAGGAACACTAGATTTTCAAGGACAAGCCATAGATTGTCATTTGTAAACTTGCGCACACTGAAAAGAAAATGTGTTTCAGCAAGACCACTTTGTCCAAAAATGAAAACATTGTGGGGATGGGCGAATATCAGCCGTATGGTTTTATGGTAGTTGTTCTCCTCGGATAACACATCAGACAAACCAAAAGGGTATAATATTTATGTGTATATATATTGCAGTACACTGATAGGCGTGTTTTCTAGTGATGTCGCGAACATAAAATTTTCGGTTCGCGAACGGCGAACGCGAACTTCCGCAAATGTTCGCGAACGGGCAAACCGGGCGAACTGCCATAGCCTTCAATAGGCAGGCGAATTTTCTGGCCACAATAGTGATGGAAAAGTTGTTTCAAGGGGACTAACACCTGGACTGTGACATGCCGGAGGGGGATCCATGGCAAAACTCCCATGGAAAATTACATAGTTGATACAGAGTCTGGTTTGAATCCATAAAGGGCATAAATCACCTAACATTCCTAAATTGTTTGGAATAACGTGCTTTAAAACATCAGGTATGATGTTGTATCGATCAGGTAGTGTAAGGGTTACGCCCACTTCACAGTGACAGACCAAACTCCCCGTTTAACGCACCGCAAACAACCGCAAACAGTCCATTTGCACAACCGCAAACTCCCCATGTGCACAAGGTTGGATACCAAGCTAGCCATGTCCCGTTCCTTGTCCTCACTGATGTCATTGAAGGTCTCTTCCTCCACCCAGCCATGTACAACACCAAGGGTCCCAGAAAGGTGACAACAAGCCCCCTGGGACGCCTGCTGTGTTTGGTCTTCCACCTCCTCAAAGCCACCTTCCTCCTCTGACTCCTCTTCTTCAGACTCTTCTCTCTTTGCGTTGCCTCTCTCTGCTTTATTATAAGGTGTGTTAAGTAGTACTATTCCTATCAGTTTAATCCCTGTTATGTCCCCTATCAGAAGACAACCCTGGAGAAGGTCCCAGCGGGACTTCACCAACTAATGATAAAGAAGAAGCTACAGGTTCCAGCCCTGACAGAGACTGGCGTACAGCGCCAGAAACACAGTTGGTCCCTTCTACCTCTGCTCCTTCTCCTTCTTCCCCCTCATCTGGATTGAATCCTGAAAGTCTCAGCTTTGTCCCTCATTCACCAGTTAGGGACTCTAACTCTATACGAGGATCTGGACCTCTGTCTCCCAGATCCCTTCCCAATGGTGTGGGCGAAAGACCCTGTAATGAAGAAATGAGTGGACAACCACCGAGCAACCTAGGTAGAGGCAGAAGAAATCGGAGGGCCCCGAGATTCTTGACCAATGACAACATTGGGGAACCCACATATTCTCAGAACCCCCACACGTGCACTAAGTTAATCAATGTATTGCATACTTTGACTGAAATATTGAGTGATAGAATTTCCCTGTATTAGATTGTATTGTACCATCTTGTTAAACGGTTATAAACCAGATGGACTGCTCTTGCCAGTGGAAGGCAAGGATTCTACAGAGGGGAGGATGTAACAGACTGCTATATTTTACTGTTTTTACTTTAAAGGACCACTCTAGTGCCAGGAAAACATACTCGTTTTCCTGGCACTAGAGTGCCCTGAGGGTGCCCCCACCCTCAGGGACCCCCTCCGGCCCGGCTCTGGAAAGGGGAAAGGGGTAAAAACTTACCTTTTTCCAGCGGTGGGCGGAGAGCTCTCACTGCTGCATCCTTTCCGACTTGCCGTAATTCGGTAACATTTCAGGCACTTTCTGCTTATACCAGGGGTCTAGTAGCGTGGACACCCAGTACAGGTCGTTCTCCTTCAGCCTTTTTATATGAGGGTCCCTCAACAGGCACGACAGCATGAAAGACCCCATTTGCACAAGGTTGGATGCCGAGCTACTCATGTCCTGTTCCTCGTCTTCAGTGATCTCTCTGAAGGTATGTTCTTCCCCCCAGCCACGTACAACACCACGGGTACCAGATAGGTGACAACGAGCACCCTGGGATGCCTGTTGTGGTTGGTCTTCCTCCTCCTCCTCAAAGCCACATTCCTCCTCTGACTCCTCTTCCTCACAATCCTCTTCCAGCGTTGCCGCAGGTCAAGCAAGCGATGCTTATAAGGCTGTTTCTGGTGGTGATGGTGACCACAACTCTTCCTCTTCACGCTCATCCACGGCCTGATCCAGCACTCTTCACAGGGCACGCTCCAGGAAGAAAACAAATGGTATGATGTCGCTGATGGTGCCTTCGGTGCGACTGACTAGGTTTGTCACCTCCTCAAAAGGACGCATGAGCCTACAGGCATTGCGCATGAGCGTCCAGTAACGTGGCAAAAAAAATCCCAGCTCCGCAGAGGCTGTCCTAGCACCCCGGTCATACAAATACTCGTTAACGGCTTTTTCTTGTTGGAGCAGGCGGTCGAACATTAGGAGTGTTGAATTCCAACGTGTCGGGCTGTCGCAAATCAAGCGCCTCACTGGCATGTTGTTTTGCCGTTGGATATCGGAAAAGTGCGCCATGGCCGTGTAGGAACGCCTGAAATGGCCACACTCCTTCCTGGCCTGCTTAAGGACGTCCTGTAAGCCTGGGTACTTATGCACAAGGCATTGTACGATCAGATTACACACATGTGCCATGCACGGCACATGTGTCAACTTGCCCAAATGCAATGCAAATTTCTTCCGTTGTCACAAACCACTTTGCCGATCTCCAGTTGGTGCGGATTCAGCCACTGTTCCACCTGTGCGTTCAGGGTGTACAGGAGTGCTGGTCCGGTGTGACTCTCTGCTTTCAGGCAAGTCAACCCCAAGACGGCGTGACACTGCCGTATCCGGGATGTGGAACAGTACCTGGGGAGCTGGGGGGGTGCCGTTGATGTGGAGCAAGACGCAGCAGCAGAAGAGGACTCAGCCGAGGAGGTTATGGAAGAGGATGGAGTAGGAGGAGTAGAGGAGGTGGCAGCAGGCCTGCCTGCAAGTCATGGCGGTGTCACCAACTCCTCTGCAGAGCCACGCATTCCATGCTTGGCAGCTGTCAGCAGGTTTACCCAATGCGCAGTGTAGGTGATATACCTGCCCTGACCATGCTCTGCAGACCAGGTATCAGTGGTCAGATGGACCCTTGCCCCAACACTGTGTGCCAGACATGCCATTACTTCCTTTTGCACAATCGAGTACAGTTTGGGGATTGCCTTTTGTGTAAAGAAATTTCGGCAGGGTACCTTCCACTGCTGTGTCCCAATAGCTACAAATTTTTTGAACGCCTCAGACTCCACCAGCTTGTATGGTAAAAGCTGGCGGGCTAAGAGTTCAGTCAAGCCAGCTGTCAGACGCCGGGCAAGGGGGTGACTTTGTGACATTGGCTTCTTTTTACGCTCAAACATATCCTTGACAGACTCCTGACTGTGGGCAGATGAGCAGGAACTGCTCAAGGCGAGAGACGGAGGGGCAGATGGTTTAGAGGGGGCAAGGAGGACAGCAGTGGTTAACGTGGCTGAAGATGCTGGACCAGGAGGAGGATGGCGGTTTGTGTGCTGCTTGTACTCATGTGTTGATCCCATAGGCGTTTGTGATGTGCGAACATGTGCCTTCGCAAAGCAGTTGTACCTAGGTGTGTGTTGGACTTCCCACAACTCAGTTTCTTTTGGCACAGGTTGCAAATGGCATCGCTGTTGTCAGAGGCAGACACACAAAAAAAATGCTACACTGCTGAGCTCTGCAATGATGGCATTCTGGTGGTGGCAACAGCATGCGTTGATTGGCGTGCTGTCTGGCTGACCCCGGGTGCCGATGCATGCTGACTAATTGTGCCACTAGCTCCTTGCGACGACCTCCCCCTGCTTCCAACTCGTCTCCTCCTCTCTGTCTCCACATCTGAACTTTCCCCCTGTTCTTCTTCTCTTCTAGCGGGCACCCACGTGACATCCACGGACGCATCGTCATCATCAACCGCTTCACTTGTATCTGACAACTCAGCAAAGGAAGCAGCAGCGGGTACAACATCATCATCATCACACCGTACGTGTGTAATGCTGCCTGACTGAGACATATCCCTGTTATCTACATCCTCTGGCAATAATGGTTGCGCATCACTCATTTCTTCTAACTGATGTGTAAATAACTCCTCTGACATACCAAGTGAAGCGGCTGTGGTGGCTTTTCAAGTTCAGGGTACGTGGCCTCTGAACACTGGGCATTATTCTAGGGCCAAAGGGAATCACAGCACCACGACCACGACGGCCCCTGCGGGGTGGCCTGCCTCTGCCTGTCATTTTTTTTCGATTAGTGGTACTATGTGTGCAAGCTACTGTGACAACAGATATGAGTGGCACTGTGCAGTGGCAGAAGTTGGCAGAGTAGACGCTGTAGGCCTGACACACACGCTTGCAGACAACTAACTGCTATTCAATTTATTACAGTCAAAATTTGATTTTTTTTTTTTAAATGTACACTACTGTTACACCAGATATGAGTTGCACTGGTGTGACACTGTGCCCTGGCAGGCCCTGAAACGCACATGCGTGAAGGAAACTGACTGCTAGTATATTACAGTCCAAAAAGTTTTGTTTTTTTTAAATGCAAGCTATTGAGACACCAGTGAGTGAGTGGTGGCACTGGGCAGGCCCTGAAACGCACACGCGTGAAGGAAACTGACTGCTATTATATTACAGTCAAAAAAGTTTTGCTTTTGTTAAATGCAAGCTATTGTGACACCAGATATGAGTGGTGGCGCTGGGCAAGTGGGCACAGTATACGCTGTGAGCCTGACACACACGCTGGCAGACAACTAACTGCTATTCAATCTATTACAGTCAAAATTGTATTTTTTTTAAAATGTACACTACTGTTACACCAGATATGAGTTGCACTGGTGTGACACTGTGCCCTGGCAGGCCCTGAAACGCACACGTGTGAAAGAAACTGACTGCTATTATATTACAGTCCAAAAAGTTTTTTTTTTTTTTAAATGCAAGCTATTGTGACACCAGTGAGTGAGTGGTGGCACTGGGCAAGTGGGCACAGTATATGATGTGAGCCTGACACACAGGCTGGCAGGCAGGCAACTGCAATTATATTGCACAGAACAAAAAAAAAAAGCAGACTGATGTTCTAGCCCTAAAAAGGGCTTTTTGGGGTGCTGTCCTTACAGCAGAGATCAGATGAGTCCTTCAGGACTGTAGTGAACACTGAATACACTAGCCTAGCTATCAATTTCCCTATCAAATCAGCAGCAGCTACACTGTCCCTCCTCTCACTAAGAATGCAGCTTCACAATGAATGTAAAATGGATGCTGTCCAGGAGGTGGGAGGGTCTGGGAGGGAGGGTCTGCTGCTGATTGACTGGAATGTGTCTGCTGACTGTGAGGTACAGGGTCAAAGTTTACTCAATGATGACAAATAGGGGGCGGACCGAACAGCGCATATGTTCGCCATCCGTGGTGAACGTGAACAAGCGATGTTCGCCAGGAACTATTCGCCAGCGAACCGTTCGGGACATCACTAGTGTTTTCTTATAATCACAGATCAAGTGAGAAAAAGTAAGTAATATTATGGCCAATATTCTTATAGCTAGGGGACAGGCACTAAATGTTAATTAATTTACAGATCAAGTGAGCAGTGAGGGGAGAAATAGTAGAGAAGTAAAAATAAAATATGCTCATATATTTCTATATTATATATTTATTTTCATTTCTATATTCTATAAATATAGATTTTTCTTTTTACTTCTCCTCTTTTTTTCCCTCTATTTGTCACTTGTCACTTGATCTGTAATGAAATTGGCTTGTTTTTTTTAGCACTATGGGCATAATTAGGAATCTCAAATAATAATCGTCATGCTCACCCTTTGCTTTACTCGTTTGGTTGTGATTTGGCTACATTTCTGCTTGGAATTCAGGAATTTATACAATCACCCATTACACTCAAGTTCAAATGAATTGCAGTTTGTAACAAATCTCCAAATCCAGTGTTTCTTATTAATAATCTGTCAACTGTTGTTACACTTTTCAAAGCAGAGCTATAACCTTTCGCTCATTTGGGAGGTCACATACACATTTTTAATAGACTTGTGTTACTACATATCTCCATGATCCAGACTAAAACAAAAACAATATAATACACCACAACAAGTTAGAAAATAGATTTCTTTATTTGCATTTACTACTGGGAAAATGGGCAACTAAATGATTGGTTACATAAAATGAGTTAGAGCTGTTGGGACATGTTTCATGCTAAAAATATTTAGGGCACACCCTTTGTACATTATGTAACGTATACACAGAACTGTGTGGAAGAATGCATGCTGCACTGCTGGCTCACTAACATCCACATCACAACTGCTTTGCATTCTCTTCAAAGACTTGTGTTATCAAAATATATAACGCATAATTCATAGGCTTGCTAGCATTCCATTAACTTGGTGTTTGCATGACCACAATAGCTTGTGCCATCACAGCACACGTTACTGACCCGTTAATGTGAGATCTCCTGACCGCATAGCTCTGCACAGCATCCACATTAGCTGAGCTAAGACAACCAATAGGCAGCCATGTCTCTGCGTCTTTTTAACAAAAGTGTGAGGGTGCATACTAGATTGTCATCAGCACCCAGCTATGCGTAACCATGAGAATACTCATTAATGAGAGAGCAATGTGTGTCCTGCCTTGGTGCTGCTGTAACATTGCTTAGCTTGTAGCTGCCCAGTGAAGTGGCCAGACATGTAGTTTATATGTCTCTGCCACTGGTCAAATGGATAGATGTATAGGCTAAAAATATATTAAAAAAAACCAAATGCAATATCATTATATTACTATATAAAGGTAAAACAATTTACTTACACAATGGCAACATATAATATTTATCTCCAAGTTGCCTTTAGTTCATTCCAAAATGGAGTCCATCTGAAAAAAATAATTAGGCCTCAAATACCCCCCACTTCAGTTCTGGAATTAAGCCTCAAACAATCAATGAATATGTTAACTTACAAAAAAAATACTGTCACAGTTACTAGAGGGGTTAAGAGTTTCCCCTTTTTTACTGTATTTGTTTAATTTTTTATTTTTTTTCTTCCATCTTGCATATAAAATGCAGTCACTGAAATCTCTGAATCTGCTGTTGATTTTTTGGGATTTTGAGGCAGTTCAATTGACTGATTAATGTCCAAATACTTTCTAATACTTTTGGTTGTATCTTTTTCCAAATTGGTACATCAGAAATCAATTTGTTCCATAGGTACAACCAGGGCCGGACTGGGAAAAGAATTCGGCCCGGGCATTTTTTTATTACAGTGGCCCACTAAGAAGGGGGCGGGGCAGAAAGGGTGTAATTTGTCATCATTAATGACAAACACGCCCCCTCTCAAAGTGAAGAGTATACTGGTGCCCCTAAGGGAACCAGTGGGTGTGTGTAGGGAACACAACAGGGGGTAACCCTCACAAATGTGTGATAAACTATACAGGGAGTGCAGAATTATTAGGCAAATGAGTATTTTGACCACATCATCCTCTTTATGCATGTTGTCTTACTCCAAGCTGTATAGGCTCGAAAGCCTACTACCAATTAAGCATTTTAGGTGATGTGCATCTCTGTAATGAGAAGGGGTGTGGTCTAATGACATCAACACCCTATATCAGGTGTGCATAATTATTAGGCAACTTCCTTTCCTTTGGCAAAATGGGTCAAAAGAAGGACTTGACAGGCTCAGAAAAGTCAAAAATAGTGAGATATCTTGCAGAGGGATGCAGCACTCTTAAAATTGCAAAGCTTCTGAAGCGTGATCATCGAACAATCAAGCGTTTCATTCAAAATAGTCAACAGGGTCGCAAGAAGCGTATGGAGAAACCAAGGCGCAAAATAACTGCCCATGAACTGAGAAAAGTCAAGCGTGCAGCTGCCAAGATGCCACTTGCCACCAGTTTGGCCATATTTCAGAGCTGCAACATCACTGGAGTGCCCAAAAGCACAAGGTGTGCAATACTCAGAGACATGGCCAAGGTAAGAAAGGCTGAAAGACGACCACCACTGAACAAGACACACAAGCTGAAACGTCAAGACTGGGCCAAGAAATATCTCAAGACTGATTTTTCGAAGGTTTTATGGACTGATGAAATGAGAGTGAGTCTTGATGGGCCAGATGGATGGATTGGTAAAGGGCAGAGAGCTCCAGTCTGACTCAGACGCCAGCAAGGTGGAGGTGGAGTACTGGTTTGGGCTGGTATCATCAAAGATGAGCTTGTGGGGCCTTTTCGGGTTGAGGATGGAGTCAAGCTCAACTCCCAGTCCTACTGCCAGTTTCTGGAAGACACCTTCTTCAAGCAGTGGTACAGGAAGAAGTCTGCATCCTTCAAGAAAAACATGATTTTCATGCAGGACAATGCTCCATCACACGCGTCCAAGTACTCCACAGCGTGGCTGGCAAGAAAGGGTATAAAAGAAGAAAATCTAATGACATGGCCTCCTTGTTCACCTGATCTGAACCCCATTGAGAACCTGTGGTCCATCATCAAATGTGAGATTTACAAGGAGGGAAAACAGCACACCTCTCTGAACAGTGTCTGGGAGGCTGTGGTTGCTGCTGCATGCAATGTTGATGGTGAACAGATCAAAACACTGACAGAATCCATGGATGGCAGGCTTTTGAGTGTCCTTGCAAAGAAAGGTGGCTATATTGGTCACTGATTTGTTTTTGTTATGTTTTTGAATGTCAGAAATGTATATTTGTGAATGTTGAGATGTTATATTGGTTTCACTGGTAAAAATAAATAATTGAAATGGGTTTATATTTGTTTTTTGTTAAGTTGCCTAATAATTATGCACAGTAATAGTCACCTGCACACACAGATATCCCTCTAAAATAGCTATAACTAAAAACAAACTAAAAACTACTTCCAAAAATATTCAGCTTTGATATTAATGAGTTTTTTGGGTTCATTGAGAACATGGTTGTTGTTCAATAATAAAATTAATCCTCAAAAATACAACTTGCCTAATAATTCTGCACTCCCTGTAGAGCAACGGAGGGAAATGGAGGGAAAGAACAACCGCCAGGGGTCACGGAAAAGGTCCCTATGGGATCTGTGTTATAATTTACAATTCTGTAGTGGTGATTAAAAATTAACTTTTATTAAAAATTTTCGGGCATTTAGATTGTGAAAAAATAATAATAGGGGCTAACCTATCCAAATCAACCGTGGCTTCTTTTAGGGAAACCTGGGTAACCAATTGCTCATTCACTGACAGCAATTAGATTAAAGGGAATGCTCAAAATATGTGCAATAGGGGGGGCGGGGCCTGGCCGCCGGCCGGATCAGACACGCTTTGTCTGAGCTCCTGCCTCGGAGCCGGTAAATCGGCGCAAACTGCGGGCCATGGGCACACACCAGCCCGAAAAAGCAATCCCGACATCACCCAGGCGATGGCGATTCGAGGGGTACCCGACAGGACCCCCAACGGCTTCCAAGTCGCCCGATCGAGGCCTGAGGCCTATGGGCTTGAGCTCGGGTGGGACGGCCGCTCACCCAGTTCTCTGGCCGGAGATCCGCCACCCCCCCCCCCCCCTCTGGGCCGGGGGGGTCATCCCGGCCCCCACGGGAGACCACCACCGCACACAGCTAATTCTATACTTGGGTCGAGCACTGTGAAACGGATGTCGAGCACTGTAAAACGGATGGCGCACACCAAGATGGCCGACCCCCACCTAAACGGCATAACCACAAGCAGCGCACTAACGAGTCTACTACCTCGTGGCGAAGAACTGCGGCGGCCTCCCCTCCAAGCCCATCTAGTGCCATCCGGGCTAACGACCTCCCTGGGCACTCCTCTTCAGGCAAGGATGCAGACACACAGGAGGATGCATACCGACCGGATGAATATCAATCTGCCCACATAAAGCAGCGGACACAGCACACAGGCAGCGCTCTGCACCCAAAGCTGAGGCTGGAAGAAGCATGTAAGACCATGGCTAGCAAGTCCCAAAGCGATCAAGCACCAAGCGGGAAATTATAGAGGACTTGACGATGCCCAGGATGCCAGCCGAACTAGCGCAGCAGCAAGAGTGGCTAAGCGGCTGAATATATATCTCAATATATGCATGTAACTATTATTCTAGCAGAGCACTGTTTCTTATTGAGTCTGGCATACCCCTCTTATTATTATCCCTGTTGTAAATGCAATACTTAGTACTACTGCTACTCTGCATAGATATCACCTAAATTGCCTGAACCTTGTATAACATCAAAACCTAGCTAGCCCAGTGACTCGCTGCCCCCTGGTGGCCAACCCTAAGCAATGTGAAGAAACTAGCACCCAACTCAAATTTATGTTAGCCTGTAACCTACTACTAGTAGCACCCCTACTTAAACAAGCATGTAATAGCTCAGTTGTTAAAATTCATTAAAGTACACCAAAGCTGTTTGTTATATATACACAAGTTAAATGAGCTGCCTCTTATACCATAACTTTGTATGACGCTATTGTTTAACACTGATCGCCTTAAAAAAAAAAAAAATGTATGCATGCCCAACTTGTCACAATATTGATATCGTATGTCTATGATAATCGAGTCTGTCAATGCTATTGTTGTAACTACCTGCATACCAAAAATAAAGAATTTAAAAAAAAAAAATATGTGCAATAGGAATGGGCTATTGAATATGTACACTATATACAGCAAAAGTGGGCTCAGAGGTAGCTATGATAACCTGATCTGGGGACCATAAAAAGTGTACCCTGTAGTCCAATTGTGGATATAATTGTGGATTGTGTGTGAGAGTGCTGTGTGTGATGTGTGTGAGGGTGCTGTGTGTGATGGGTGTGAGGGTGCTGTGTGTGATGGGTGTGAGAGTGCTGTGTGTGAGGGTGCTGTGTGTGAGTGCTGTGTGTGATGGGTGTGAGGGTGCTGTATGAGAGTGCTGTGTGTAAGGGTGCTGTGTGTGATGGGTGTGAGGGTGCTGTGTGTGATGTGTGTGATGGTGTTGTGTGTGATGGGTGTGAGAGTGCTGTGTGTAAGGGTGCTGTGTGTGATGTGTGTGAGGGTGCTGTGTGTGATGTGTGTATGGGTGCTGTGTGTGAGAGTGCTGTGTGTGCTGGGTGTAAGGGTGCTGTGTGTGATGGGTGTGAGGGTGCTGTGTGTGATGGGTGTGAGAGTGATGGGTGTGAGAGTGCTGTGTGTAAGGGTGCTGTGTGTGATGGGTGTGAGGGTGCTGTGTGTGCTGTGTGTGAGGGTGCTGTATGTGATGTGTGTGAGGGTGCTGTGTGTGATGGGTGTGAGAGTGCTGTGTGTGAGGGTGCTGTGTGTAAGAGTGCTGTGTGTGATGGGTGTGAGTGCTGTGTGGGCTGTGTGTAAGGGTGCTGTGTGTGATGGGTGTGAGAGTGCTGTGTGTGAGAGTGCTGTGTGTGATGGGTGTGAGTGCTGTGTGTGCTGTGTGTAAGGGTGCTGTGTGTGATGGGTGTGAGGGTGCTGTATGAGAGCGCTGTGTGTAAGGGTGCTGTGTGTGATGGGTGTGAGAGTGCTGTGTGTGAGAGTGCTGTGTGTGATGGGTGTGAGTGCTGTGTGTGCTGTGTGTAAGGGTGCTGTGTGTGATGGGTGTGAGGGTGCTGTATGAGAGCGCTGTGTGTAAGGGTGCTGTGTGTGATGGGTGTGAGGGTTATGTGTGTGATGTGTGTGAGGGTGCTGTGTGCAATGGTGTTGTGTGTGATGGGTGTAAGAGTGCTGTGCGTGTGCTGTGTGTAAGGGTGTTGTGTGTGATGTGTGTGAGGGTGCTGTGTGTGATGTGTGTCAGGGTGCTGTGTGTGATGTGTGATGGGTGTGAGAGTGATGGGTGTGAGAGTGCTGTGTGTAAGGGTGCTGTGTGTGATGGGTGTGAGGGTGCTGTGTGTGAGAGTGCTGTGTGTGCTGTGTGTGAGGGTGCTGTGTGTGATGGGTGTGAGAGTGCTGTGTGTGAGGGTGCTGTGTGTAAGGGTGCTGTGTGTGATGGGTGTGAGAGTGCTGTGTGTGCTGTGCGTAAGGGTGCTGTGTGTGAGGGTGCTGTGTGTGAGGGTGCTGTGTGTAAGGGTGCTGTGTGTGATGGGTGTGAGAGTGCTGTGTGTGAATGTTAGAATGGATTGTGTGTTGGGGGGTATAAATAAACAAATAAAAACACTAAGTAGTGATAATACCCCCCCCCCCCTCCCTTCTTACCTTAAACCTGGGAGGGGGGGGACCGGCACAGTGGTAAGTGGAAAGGGGGGTTCAGGCACTCGCACAGCATCCCTGGTGGTCCAGTGGGTGAGTGAACTCTAGCCTAGGCTAGAGTTCACTCTCGCGAGATCCGGTCGTTGCCATGGCAACGCGCCGGATCTCGCGAGAGGAACCCGGCGGAGCTGCAAGATAGAGCTCCGCCGGGTCCTCTCCCTCCCTCCCCAGCCGCAGGTCTATTTAAATGGGCCGGTGAGGGAGAGCTTTGATCTCCTCACCGGCCCTCCATGGCACGCAGCGGGGCCGGCGCTCGGATAGTGCCGGCCCTGCATAGACCGGCAGGGGAGATCCAGGGACCTTCCCTGTCGGCCTCATCCCCTGGCCACCGCGGCCCACCGGGCATTTGCCCGGTGTGCCCGATGGCCAGTCCGGGCCTGGGTACAACAGATAATAATTTTGTATATTTCTTTCAGAGTTAAAGGAACACTATAGTGCCAGGAAAACAAACTCCTATTCCTGGCACTATGTAGTCCCTAGGACCCCCTCCCCCCCCCACCCTCAATGCCCCCCTCCTGCTGGGCTGAAAACCCCTTCAGCCACTTACCTTTCTCCAGCGCTGGGGAACTCTCCTCCCCCTGCCGACATCAGTGCCGAATGCGCTTTCCTATGGACGTCATCGTCTTCTCACTGTGATTTCCACTAGAGGCTGGATTAACCCTCAGTGAAACAGCAGTTTTTTTGAAACTGCTATGTTTTCAGCTGCAGGGTTAAAACCTGGGGCACCTGGCACCCAGACCACTTCATTGAGCTGAAGTGGTCTGGGTGCCTTTAGTGGTCCTTTAAGGGGTTAAATATAATTATTTTATAATTTGTAAAAAAAAATATTTATCAGTATTGAATGAACAGCATGCTAATGTGGACCATTTAACATTTCAATGATTTCAAGTAATTGCTTTACAATCTATTTAGAATATAAATGAACAAGGCCATGTGTATTTTAAAAATCTTTTTTTCTTTAACAACTCAAAGAAAACAATTATTTGGTCCTTTCCTTCATATAGTCTTAATTGTTTGCCATTTAAAAGCTTTTATCTGTCACATTGAAATATTCCAAGCAGTGTTTACACATAACACTCTGATCGTATTAACAGGTGAGATCCAGTCTTTAGTGCTGTAAATAAGTCTTCTGATAACAGGGGTAACTCTAGGGACCACTTTTGATTAATGAACAAAAGAATTTAGCTAATAGTGTTAGTATATTGTCTCTTCTCAGACCTTTCCTTTTCTTTCTTAATGACCAATGGTCATGCCAAATCAGAGAAAGCTACATTTTTGGTACAATGCAGTTTAGCTATAACCCTCATTCTCCCCAAGAAAGCATTTGGTTTCTCATGGGTTGGTTAAGAATTTATGAGTAATCTTAGATCACCTCTAAGTGCTGCAATGCGAGGATTGTCCCTCACCAGCTGCAATCGCCGCTCTGTTTCACTAGCAGATATCTGAAGTCCCACTGGAAGTCCTGATAGGTCAGAGCCTGTTTGGCTCTGGCAGTCATGAATGCCGTGCAATGCCACCTCGAGTACCATGGATGGTACATGTGCCATAGGTTGCTGACCAATGGCATCAGCCGGAACATTCCTCTGAATTCCATATGGTCTGCTCCACCTCTATAACTCTGCCCAACTTTCTATTAGCAGACATTATGTTAACCCACCTCGCACACCCTTCCCATGGTTCAAGCCTTCCTGGAGCCTTAGGGATAGATCTCTGTTTACTTTAAAATGTTTCCATAGCCAATCAGAATTCTCTAATCACTCGATATAATTCACTAACCTCTATTTCACCCGTAGGTTTACTGAAAAAGTTGGTATACATTTTGCAATATTTTCTCAAAAGATATTAACATGTAATAGTTTTCTTTTATATGTTTATAATATATTGATTGCAAGGTTGATTGTATTGCAAGTTAAGTTTCAATCATTCCTATCACCCACGATCACACTATACACTAATACAGGCATAGGCAACCTTCAGCACTTCAGATGTTTTGGACTACACCTCCCACAATGCTGTGTCAGCATTATGGGTGTAAGAGCATTATGGGGGATGTAGTACACAACATCTAGAGTGCCGAAGGTGGCCTATCCCTGCACTAGTATGTTAAATGGGTTAATTTATTGCGCAGCACTTTACAGTTATACAGCGGCAAGTAATCAACAGATGAAATAATGCTTATATTGACACTATTTTGATATGCATATATCTAGTGATGCCTTTCAGAATGCACCCTGCTTTACTTTCAGCAAACAGTTTGGAATATCAGTCGCTATATATACACTGTTTGTTCACTCAGCTCTATACACAAATAGTATGAAGTTGTCCCTGCTCATATGATACTGTTGTATTATTAGCTGATTACATAATACCTTTGAGTACAACTCTAAGGTCAAATGTATAGATAGGCAAAAAGCACGTTGTCATATGTGGGAACATTTCATCAACCCGTTAACCCCTTACAGTCCATGCACCTATTGCAGGGGTGGTTATTCTACTAATACTAATGACTGGACACATTTTTTTCATAGAATTTTTTCTTCCAGTAGGTAAAAAAGATCCAGTCGTTGCAAGCAGGTCCAGATTTTCCAGTAGGTAGAATATGTATTTGGCACTTATAATCTGCTTCTATAACACACCTATATACAATTTTGGGCTAAAATCCATGAACTGAAACCATAGGTGAGTAGGAGAATTTGTCCAATTCAGCTATTCAGCCTATAATTTTCAATTCCTGGTCATTCCATGGCCTTTCACATTTTAATAATAACACAGTCATCAAATGATTTATCCCTGCTAAGTCCAGTTCATTATGATGGGAGCCTTATTACAGGAATATATATTTTAGTTTGGGATGGGTTGAGGACCATCTAAGAATCATGAGATTAAAATTGGTGGTGGAGTTACACACAAATTTGCCCAGAGGCAGGAATTCTCATTTTCACCTACCTCTTGTTAAGAGCTAAAGGTGCCTTATTTCACTTTACTGTTAATTTTCTCTAGGAAGGAAGGTTCATAACAAGTTGAAGAAAGGCTGTTCATTGCAATTTATAATGCAATTTGCACGTATTTCTATGTAATGAAGTTATCTTCACTGCAGAACTGCAAGGGATTCTCCTAATTATCTGCTATACTAGGAATTTGTTACTAATTCTTCACTAATTAGAATGCGTACGCGCGCATACACATATACTAAGCACAGGGACACTATCCAATATAAATGATAATCAAATGTGCTCCAGTTACTAAATAAACACATATGATTTAACACTGGGGTGGCATAACGCCAAGAATCTACAGCTGTTCTGGAACTCCCAAACCCAGAAAGACATAAGACAGGCAAAGAATCATGGGAGTTGTGTTTCTAGAACAACTGGATGTATATCTTTTGGGCATCCTCATTTAACCTCTTAAAGACCTGAAATGGTCAACACAAGCATAGCAATCTTTTCTACAAGGATCTTATCTCAGTCAGATGACGATTACAGGGCTGTATTATTAATATTACTATATATAAAGTGCCATGTTCTGCGGTGCTGTACAATGATACAGTGCTGTCATTGATCAATAAGCTGGCCAATTCATGCTGGCATAAGGTATTTAAGTATCAAATATCATGACAGCAAAAGTGCAATATTTGGTCATTGAAGGGTTAAAAAACAATGTTTGTCAGATGTAAACTGTTTATCAGACATCCTTGAAAACATTACTGTGAATTAATGCTCATCACAGTATGCTCGGAGTTGTGAGATCCATATGAAACTATATCCCTTGATGAAACACAGATTACTTCCTGTAATTTCAGACATATAATTATGCAGAGAGCAGTGTGCATGGTGCGTGCTCATCACTGCGTGTACAGAACTACTGTAAGCAGGCTTATGAGCTGCTTGGAATGCTGTCATCTCCCATGAGAACGGACTTGGACTTTCCTTGCACAGTTCTTGGACTTTGGTGACTCATAAAGAAAATGGTATGTGTGTGACACGTTGTAATGAACTGCCATCAGGTACTTGATATTGTTCATTAATCGAGCATCCGTATATTTCTAATTCCAGGAAATAAAAGGACAGAGGCACAAAAGTGACCTAATGAATTACTCAAAAGCTGATTCATCTCAAACATGCAGCGATGGATTAAATGTTCCCTTTTCTCCATTTTAGTGAATTCTCTATCTGAAAAAGATAATGTTAACTCCTGCTTTAATAGGAGCTTATCGACATATTAAGATTACAAAATCACACAAAACACATTGAGCAGGAAACTATTATTATTATTGGACAAAAGCTTAGAGAAAATCAGTAGTTTGTCCTTCAGTAAATCCCCGCTCACGTCTCAAAATAGTTCTTGCTCACTTGTGCCATTACAGAGAGAACATATATGAAGCATATCAGACTGGTCCCATCAATACGAGCAGTCCAGAACCGAAATACCAGCAAGTTCTCTCTGCACGAGAGATACAGCAACCCCAGACGATCGTTTCGGCCTCCAGTCTAAGTATATAGCAGTTGTAGAATGTATGGTTTGGAAGGCTGTGGTCCCTCAATTTTGGGTACACCATTTTCTAGCAGTTTGACTAAAACTGAGGTTCTTGAGGCATCTACAGCCTGGCCTCCTGCCTCACTGGAAATCGAATTGGTCAGCAATACCGATTTCAGGGATAAAGAACTCCTCAGCTGACATGACCCACTTTAGACTTTTCATGTGTGAAGCACCCAGTGCAAACACCAATCTATGCCGCAGATCGAGTTCTTGTTCCAGTGCGCAAATCAATAACACTAAATAGGAACCCTCATCACTCGCCAGAATAAGTGGTTTAATGGTGGTTTATTCGGTCATCACAGAAGGGCAATGTTTCAACACTGTGTCTTTTTTCAGCCATTTCTCTAGTAAGACACTTGAGATGTTGCACTTCTGTGATGATCGAATAAACCACCATTAAACCACTTATTCTGCCGAGTGCTGAGGTTTGCTATGATACAAGGTTAGCTCAGAAATTGCTCATGAAATTCCTTAGCAAATCTTGTGTTAAGAGTGAATTAAATAAATTACATTATCTGCGGGATGTTTATACAGTCAGCGGACAAAGGGTTAAAAATGAATATAGAGAAACACCCCCGCAACACAGCCTGAAACCCAGCGGTCTCGCTGTGCCCCTGGGTCTGCCGCTATGACAGCACTCGAGCAACCCGGGGAGAGCACGGAGTTAATGAACGCAAGCCTTACCGACGAAGCTGATTACAAAACACGGCTGGACGCAATATTCGCAGCATTCTGGCTCAGGCTGGAGAGGCGTCTGCAACCACACGCAGAAATTAAGCATGGCACCCCCTCACAACCACAGCCACGAGGACGGCACAAAATGGCCGCTGCGAAACAACAGCGACGCACGCGAGACCAACGAAACCGCCCAACCCAACATAACCGACGAAGATTCCACCTCCCCACTCGGTACAACAAACCTCCTTCTGGGCAGGGAGGCATACCGGAACGAAATCCGACCCACAGTCCACACACCCAAAGGGGCTTCGGGAGAGCGAGGTTCTGGAGGGTCCATGGCCCCACCACGTACGGCATGGGGTACAGAGGACACAGGGAAGTGCTTCCCGCAACACCCCGGGCTGGAGGATCTGAGTGGGTGCAGCCCCGACGCAACAACCTCCCGGGATACGACCGTCCAAAAAGCTCTGAAATAGACGACGGCTGCCACACGGCAACAACACCGGCATGGCCCGCAAGAGGGGTCGGTTGAATGAGGGTGAGATACACGCCCTACAGCACGAACTGGGCACCAGGACACTCTATACATGGCCAAACCGAGCAGCAGGACAAAGCTTACAACGAGACAGGTCTCCGCAAGTGGTTCATTGATATGGGACTGTAACACTTCTATGCTAGTGGTAACCAGACTGACCCGACATGAAACAAACAGGACTCACTGCCTAGCTAGCATATTCATCGGAATCAGCACAGCACTCCCTCATAGAGGTTACATGCCTGAATTGCTTATTATTTATAGATGCTCGGTGGTGCAGGGTAGGCTAGCTGGGGGGTAAATATCACATGTTCTGACTTAAGGCTGCTGACAAAAAGCCCAACACCACTAGCTTTGACTGCTTACTTAACAGATACCTGTAATACTCAAGCTGTTCTTAACCTAAAGCCTTCTAGCCTGTATATAGTTTACACATACGGCCACAACCAATGTTATGCAGTAGGGCCCGCTTATAACGTAAACACGCTTGACCGATACTTGTGTTACAATGACTCACAAGACCTGGCCTGTAAACCACTTACAATTCAAACGCGATAGCCTGTATAAATAACTACTATTATATGTACGAAAACCCTGTGTTATCCATTGCTTAGTTTCAACAATGTTTACTGCCTGGCAATTTCTTGGTATTTCCTTCCTCTCCCTCACTGTAACTCTGCTATGGTGCCTTACTTTTATATAGCGCAGCACCGTCTTCAGCCTGAGTTTAACAATTGCCACATGTATGGGTATGTTCATGATATGACAGGATGTACTCATCCGTGCCTATGATTGCTCCGAGTGACAACCTAGCCTGTG
Source organism: Pelobates fuscus (assembly GCF_036172605.1). Taxonomy (NCBI): domain Eukaryota; kingdom Metazoa; phylum Chordata; class Amphibia; order Anura; family Pelobatidae; genus Pelobates; species Pelobates fuscus. The sequence goes on along the minus strand of NC_086321.1, from coordinate 197,872,264 downwards.
AAAAAGCATAATGTACAATAAGCGTACCGCTGATATACGAGTAACCTACCCTTAACCTGTAACTAGTTTGCTTTAACATGTGAGCGGAACTCGGCGCAGCTTGGTAATACTCACTGTTTAATGTTTACCATGTTCCATAATCGGATTCTCATAACAAAAATGTGCAAAGTTTCTTAATACCACACTGTTATACTTGTCTGCATATTAGCTTACATTTGCTGTTGTGGCAGTGCAAGCATGTTTGTTATCTCAATGCACAAATAAAATAAAGATTGACAAAAAAAAATGAATATAGATAATTAAAATGATGCACACCAAAAAGTATTACCGATGTGTATTTTCTACTTAGGTCCAACATACTCCTCAGTCTACTAAACGAGTCAGTGGTACTTACTGACTCGTTGCTTACTGACAGAGTCAGTGGTGCTTACTGACCTTAAGATTGTCAGTTCCCTTTTAATTTCCCCCCCAAAAGCATTGCCATATTATTGTGCTTTTAAGACTTTGGATTTAAGGCCTTTGAGTGAACTGCTATATGTATTTTGATTTTCTGTTTATAAATACCAGATGAAAGTCTGTCCTGGGTGTGATCAAAATTTGCATGTGTGCTCAACTTCAGGAGAAAGGACAACAGCTGTGTCCTCCACCCAAGTAGTGTTTCTGTGTGTGGCGAGGAGGGGGATTTGCATTGTTAACAGGCAGCATGGAATAGCAGAAGTTAAAGGGGGAAGGGTGATGGCTGCAGAAATGTTAGGAAATAAATCATTCCAAAATAATTAATTCCATAGTATTTCACTTGCTCCATTGTCCCCAAGTTTGTATGACTGAAAGCAGGCTGCCAGCAGGCTACTACATTGGATTTTCTGTCAATCAATTGAATTATTGCGTTTATTTGTTTAGATTTTTATATTGATTATAAAAATAAGTCACATACAAATGAACGGTAGGTATTTAGCTGCTTACAAGAGTTTATCTGGAGACTAAACTATATTTTTACTGAATTATCCAACAGAAAATACATTCATTAGAGTATAGAAATATTTGTTAATAAAAATCAGTGCAGCACAAACAAGTACTCTTGAACATCCTAAAAACATTTTACTTTATGTATGTTTATTAAAAGTTATTAACATAACTAAACATATATTTCATGTCTAAATAGCACCAGTCTTTCTTATCATTGACCCAAATTGCTAAAAAAAAAAAAAAAGAAAAGAAACTTATCAGTACATATATTGCACACAGATTTTCTAATATTTGGCCACACGGGGGCGCATCTTCACTGTATATCTGGCACTTGAGAGCAATATTTGTGCAGGTTAGCTTAGGAAACAATACCAGCTCCATGTGTGCATAGCTGTGTACTCATGAAATATCTGCTCAAGCAATAAATGCAAATGCTGTCAATATTTCATCCTTTCTGGTGGTGCCCTGATTCCTAGTTGTCTGTTAGCTGATTTTATGTGCAAAGTGGTGCCCCCCCCCCCCCCCACCCATTCTAATAATTCTAGAAATATACTTTAGGAAAGAGGAAACTGTTTAATATTCAAAGTGGTTTGAAAACTTTAATTGAGGATGAGAATCAGTCAATGAGAGCCTATTGTAGCCTAAAAGAAAAAGCTAATTAAAAACAAAATTTAGAATCTCATTTGCTGCTATTATATAAGAACACTGGGTGTCTGGACAGCACTGATCTGCTATAGTCAAGGAAATCTGTCTTTGAAAATAATCTGAACAAGTCCTTACAAGTCTCCACCAAATGTTTCCCTTATTTCACTCATTGTTTAATTAAGAAAAACTAAAATCCCATTAGGACCAGAAAAGATGGCAAGGTGAAAATTGTCCACTTCCTCGAATAACTTCTAAAATACTGTATGTAGAATTCCAGGAAATAATCTCAAACATACATTGATTTCTAAATGAGATGCGAAGTATGCACCTCATTTTAGAGATGGCTGCATTTCCTGTATATTCTCTGAGCAGTTTACTGAGATTCATTTATAATCCCCAGTACCAGGAAACTCTGCTGGCAATAAACTGGATTTAGGAAATCAGATTTGTTTTTTTATTTATTTTTTGCTGACCAGATCTGCTTTTCTGTATATGTGAGTGTGGGTTATTTGAGGGTGTCAGATGTTTTCCTCCATTGAACAAGGGATTTCAGGACAAGTTGAGGCAAGTGTTTATGGCACAAGGTTAGATGTGGTCAGCCTTGTATGACCAGCCACGGACACCAGGTGGCGCTACTTTATCAATCATTAGATGAAAGCGATTCCTAGCACAGGCAGTGTTGAATAATGTTCAATACCAGGAAAACATCTCTAAGCAGTAAACATGAGAGCTGGAAAGAAAGTTATTATTGGCAGCTATGCAAAGTTCCCCTTCTGCAGAACATTATCACAACCTTTCTACTTGTTTGGAAAAATAAAACCTGAACATTAACCCATTAATTGCTGGGCTAGCTCGGAAGCTCATCTGATACATATGTTGCAAGCTCTCGCAATCGAATAGAGTAAGAGAAGTCTTGTTTATGCACTTTGTTACAATTTTCAAATAAACGATCAACATGTATGTAATGAAAAAAGAACGTGTTGTGGAATGAAGGCTCCGGTGACTATTTGATTTGTCTGCTAAAGTGCTTACCTCTCTGTCTAGAAACTCCAGGATTCCACTGTCGGTGGTTTACATTCTTCTAAGTCTAGCCTTGTCTAGTCTGATTCCATGTGTCAGGCAGCCCATAACAATAATATTGCAATTTATTTTTTGGGGCCGTGCATGCAGATCAGTACAGTGCCAACCGATGTATAGTGCTGGATTGCATGGATCTTAACGCTGCACAAAAACAGCATTGTTTTCTAATGATTGATATTAAAACAGTGGCACACATTCTGTGCATATAGATGTGCTACGCGTGCAAGCAAAACCCCCTGGGACTTTGTTTTAGCAAGCATAATGGCAATCAGTGCTCACATGGTTAAAGGGAGCAGGGAAGCCCCGAAACATAATGAATAGTGTTTAAAGGGGATAGGGGGTTGGAGGCAGACTTTCATCTGGAGCAGATTGCTAAAATCCATTTAAGCTGCACTTCCCCCTTAGCAGATCTCCCCCACTCTAGTGGCAGGTGGATGATATGTATCTGCAGAAATAGGGAAAAAGACTGATTGTCTGATGTCCAAACTGCCACACGCCAGACCTCTCCGCTATTGTGTGACTCCTATACAAATGCTAAGTAGCAGCGTGTGCCATGCACAATCTGCTCATCACAACCCCCCCCCCCCCTGCCCCCATTAGAATTGCACACTCGAGCCTCTATTATTAAAAAAAAAAAACTGCTCATCACAATCCCCCCCCCCCCCCCCCCAAATTTATTTTTCACAAGTTACAAAATGTATTTTTATTTCTCCAAGATATAGTGCTTGCTGTCATGTGTGCCCTCAGTGGGTTAAAAAGTGCAGGTTGATTGTAGCTGCTCCTATATAGAACAAATAGTATGTTCTGCTCTGTACTGCACATAGATCACATTGCACTATGAACACACAGTGTGTACACAGCTCAGGAGTGAACACATTCTGTTACGTGTTTGGGGTATCTCTGGGCACAATGACACACATTGAAAGTTTACTGGGCTTTTTGATGTCCTCTCTTTACTCTTGTAAAAAAAAAAATAAAGATCAGATCTGAAGGCTCCAGTCTGCCTGGTAACAGCATTACAAAGGCTGCAGACTTGAGTCATTGTAAAAATCCCCCCACACCCTCCCTGTGTGCGCCCACCCTAGGGACATACATTCTGCCCCTCATGTCAGCCCCCTCCCCCCACATGGCCTTCTGGCACGAGCCACAACGTTCTGTCTCTTCATTATCATTACAATGCCTTCCCCTACAGCCAATCACAGAGGTGGAGTGGCAGTAGCCCCGCCCACGCCTTTCTCGCTATAAATACGAGCGTTCGAAGCTGAGAATACACTGATCTCTTTGGATTGACTTGATACAACATTGCCTTCTTGGACTATTACTCGAGCCCAGCACTACAGCCTATTGCTCTGTGGATATTTGCCATCTCTTTGCTTTTACACATCCTCTCGGAATACTTGCATTCAGCTCGAACCATGACTCTGGAAGAGGTTCACGGACAGGACACCGTTGTTGAAAGCAGTGACAGGTAATTATCTGCCTGCCTTGCTGGATTTTACTGGGATTTATTGCGGTTTTATTCTAGAACCTTATATGGGATGCAGAGATGGGAATGATCCGGCTTTACAAATGCATTGGGAGCTTCAGGATTAGAGCGATTTTGGTTGTTGATCTATTGCATATCATAATGTAGCTTCATATTTTTTTTTAAATGTAGCCTTGCATTGCAATCTTCATGTGAGATCAGCTTATTGAGCTCCAGCATTGCCTGTCTCTGCAATAAGGCTGTCTGTGTTCAGAGCTTGGTCTGCACATTCCATATAAGGAGCTTTAGTACTTAGTCTCTTTTTAGAAATCTGTTTCTTTTCTGTTGCCTGCATGTTTTTTTTTTACTAAATTAGCCCAGATTTTAAATGCATGTTATTTTTTATATCTTCTGTAGGATGCACAAAGCTGGCAAAGCCCTGCACGAATTGCTGCTCTCTGCCCAGAGACAGGAGTGTCTGACCGTTGGAGTCTATGAGTCTGCCAAAGTAATGAATGTGTAAGTATCTAACTCCCTTGCATAGATCCCACGCACACCCATTACTCATGCACACACGCAAAACACTACCCCTACACAGATCTACACTTGTGGCTTCCTGGCAGCAGAACTAATCGTTTTTTTTTATTTATTTCTTCTTTCTACAGAGATCCTGACAACGTCACATTCTGTATTCTGGCAGCTGATGAGATTGACGAGGGTGACATTGCCCTGCAGATTCATTTCACTCTAATTCAGGCTTTCTGCTGTGAAAACGACATCAATATTGTCAGGCTGAATGACACAGAAAAACTAGCAGAAATTCTGGGAAGCACTGATGATTCCGAAGAGCCCAAAGATCTGCATTGCATCCTTATTACGGTAAGTGTCTTGTTCCTGCTTATCTTTGCTGACTTGGCTGTGTGCCTTTTGGCTGTGACTTGACTGTTTTTTCTTTTGAAACAATGTACTCATGAACTTTCTGTTCCTCTTCCTTTCTCAGAATCCCAACGAGGATGCCTGGAAAGATCCCGCTTTAGAAAAACTTGGTCTATTCTGCGAAGAAAGTCGCAATCTTAACGACTGGGTGCCTTCTATTGCACTGCCAGAGTGAAGGACTAATTTGGGCATTAGATTGTGAAATCTTTTCTGCATTCTTATCATGGTGTTGTGCACCTGGATGGGCCAGCAGCGTTCCCAGAGTGGGGATTACGCTGGTTGAAGTTGGATTATCCCGCTGAGACTGGCGAGAAGTTGGCTCTTGTGGAGCAATAGAGTAAGGTGGAAACTTGAAGAAATTGAGTGGTTCATACCAATTGGTGCAACGCCTTATACCACAGGACTGGCACTGTTGCGGCAGTCAAACATTGTGGACCGAAGTAGAATTCTGCATTTATGCTGGCTGGGTGGAAGTGCCGTCAGTGGAAAGCTTTAAGATGGGCATTCGGTAACAACAAGCTGAAGAGCGACAACATATTCTGAACTGTTTTTTTTTTTTTTTGGAGCTTTCTGGCATGCTCAGACTGTGAAACACATTCAAAGAGGATGGATTCTGGACTATGCTATTGCAGCAGTTGAGACTTTAAGTGCTGCTCTGCAGCTTATAAATCCTATACAGTGCAATACCATCTATCCTGCTGTTTGAAGACTGTTAACATCATTACTTTTTTTTTTTAACCTGGCACTGTTCTGAAATACTATATGAATTAATTTTTTTAACACAGATACTGGTGTTAATTTTCAAATATGTACTTCAATAAAAAAAAAAAAATTGAAACTTTATTTCCGTTGTCTGCTTGAAATAATTTTATATTGAAACACTTGGGTCAGTAACATAGGCTACTACTGGTATTCCCTAAAAGCCAAATGTGTGGGTTTTTTTGTGTTTTTTTATTTTTTTTTTCTAAATCAGTGATTCTAGCTGCAGCCTTTGTTAAGTGCACATTATCTGGCTTTCATGAATAGAGCTTGCTGCTACAGGAAAAAAAAATGAAGACTGGGGGAGCCTAGTGCATTCTATTCATGGTGATCATCTGACCTCTCAGACTTTGTACAACAGCTGCTTATCGGAACAGCTTGCAAGACTAAAGGGGCTGAATGTCTAATGAGTGAGTTCTAGCTGATGGTGTATAGAAAGATAAGACTTTACACTACACAAATAGGGGTTTTCTGCAGCTGGCCCTGTGCCAGGGATTATCCAGCAGCCAGCACTGAACAGTAGTGGTTCCCCCACCCTCCCTATTTCTTTTTTTTTTTTTTAAATAAAAGTGTGTGTATATAAAAATATCCACATACACATCTCCAGATGCATGTTTCCAATAAACTGGATCTTTGTACTTAATAGTTAATGTAACCAAACAGTGGTTTCCACACAAGGTGTTCTGTACTACCTATTCTTGAACAAATAGCATTAAACACACAGCCCTCTTATAATTGCAGATTTAGACCTGTTTTCCCAAAGCACTACTTTGCACACATTGTGCCCTATATATGCATTATGTCCCTACACGAGAACACTCGTTACTGCCAAGAGTGGAAAGTAAGTTGTGGCAAAGGAACACAAAGTTAGTGACGGAATAGTATCCTGGAACAATATCTGGTATTGTAATTTAAAGAATATTCTGACGGAGGAGGCTCGGTTTGTGTACACAGCTACTGTGTTCTAAGAAAAAAGGTCAGTATGTTCTGCTTTAGGAGCAAGAAGAAACCAATTTTCCTAGCCTAGTAGAAGAAAATGTAAACTCTTCTGATTAAAGAGGTACACTGTGCTTACCCTACCAAAGGCCAGTGCTGTAAATCCTGCTTATCATATGTATATTAGACTAATGCTGGAATACAAGTCTTCAAAACTATGGTTTACCACAATAATAGAGAGCTGTTCTGTTCTAAAGCAGGTTAGGTACTGAATTCATTCAGCATGGAACTCATGCAATGGGCTTTAACCCCTTAAGGACCAAACTTCTGGAATAAAAGGGAATCATGACATGTCACACATGTCATGTGTCCTTAAGGGGTTAAAACCCCAAAACTACAAAATCTGATCAACCTTGGAGAATTAATTATTCACAACACAACATTACTTTTTCAGTAGGCCAAGTAATGCATTACAATATAATTATACATAAGTAATATTTCTGTATTGCTACTGTTGCTGTTTAAATACCTTGCAGAGGTTATCCATCAAAATGATTTGGACAATTCTCCACCCCACCTGTGAGGTAGGAGTTAAACACATAATCCCAGTTTAAGGGATTAGTCTTGGGCTGGGTCCTAGGACATATGGAGACCCGAAAAGAGGGGGTTGTGGATTTCCCCCAATTACCTATCACATTTGAAAAATAAATTTAAAGGAAAAAATGCAAAGTTTTATATACGCCCTATGTGGGCTGTTTTACAGCCCTTGGCAAACCACTGAATGTGGGCAGGGGCGTATTAGCCGCGAGGCAAACAAGGCATTTGCCTTGGGCGGCATTTTCCAGGCGGCGGCAAAAAAAGCCGCCCCCAAATGCCCAAGGCAAATGACTTGTTAGCCTTGTGGCTAACAGACATGCCGGCGGTCGGGCGGTGCTGGCGGCCGGCCGGCCGGCGAGGGAGCACTTCCCCTGAGCTGTCTGCTCAGCTCCCTTGCGCGCCTCAGAGTGAGGCTGGGAGGCGGAGCCGGAATATGACGTCATATTCCGGCTCCCAGCCTCACTCTGAGGCCTGCGAGGGAGCTGAGCAGACAGCTCAGGGGAAGTGCTCCCTCGCCGGCCGCCCGCCCGCCCGCCAGGGAGTGCCGCCCGATCGCCCAGCAGCCACTGGACCACCAGGGAGGAAGAGACACCCCCCCTCCCCCCAGCATTCCCCCAGGGTGTTAAATTTTAAAAAAATGTGTTACAAATATATTTTTAAAAAAACGTGTTAATAATAAATTTCAAAAAAAATGTGTTAAAAATAAATTAAAAAAAAAAAGTGTTAATAATAAATTAAAAAAAAGTGTTAAAAAAAAAAAAAAAAAATGTGTTAAAAATAAATTTAAAAAAAATGTGTTAAAAATAAATTTTAAAAAATGTGTTAATGTGGGTGGGTGAGTGTGTGTCTGTGTCTGTTAGTGTCTGTGTCTGTTAGTGTGTGTGTCTGTTAGTGTGTGTGTCTGTTAGTGTGTGTGTGTGTCTGTTAGTTTCTGTGTCTGTTAGTGTTTGTGTTTGCCTGTGAGTGTGTGTGTGTATGTTAGTGAGTGTGTGTGTCTGCTAGTGAGTGTGTGTCTGTTAGTGTGTGTCTGTTAGTGAGTGTGTTTGTCTGTTACTGAGTGTGAGTGTTTCTGTTAGCGAGTGTGTGTTTCTGTTAGCTAGTGTACGCGTATCTGTCAGTGAATGTGTGTGTGTGTATTTAGAATGCGGGGCGGGGGGAAAGGTTGGGTGGGGGTGGCGCGGGGGGGGGGGGGAAGGGGGGGCGCCTGAGTTTTGTCCTGCCTAGGGCAGCACAAAACCAGGATACACCACTGAATGTGGGCCTACTTGTATTCACTTTTTGTTTTTTAGAAAGCAGCCTTTAGCTTGCCATTAAATGACAGATTATTCATCAATTCTGGTTTCTACTGCCATATGCACATCAACGAATTTACATCAGCTGCAAAACAGCTCTAATCAGCTATGAATCAGAGTACCAATTTTTGCCTGTCTATTTTTTGTAAACCTGTGCCTGGCCTGCCAGCACCCTGTGACTCCTGGAATGTGGTTTGGCTTATCCATGCTTGCAGCCATGTGTTGCGTGTCCTGTGTCTGTGTAACATACATGTATATGTTGGTGTGAACTGCTACCTTTATTGGTACACAGGGAAGCCAGTCTATACCTGCCAACTGTCTTGATTTTGGTGGGACAGTCACAGTTTTGTAGCTCTGACCCACCGTCCCAGAGAGACAGATATCTGTCCAGCTTATCCCTGCCTTAAAACATCTATTTTAGTATAAATATAAAGTTGGATGAATACAAGAAATGGGTAAGTGGCGCTAAAAATCAAATAAGATATATAAAAATAGTATATCCCAGTGCGTCTAAACACAACCCAGTGTTATGTTACCAAAAAACACTTACATGAACGAATGGGTACAGAAAAAAAAGGTGGTTTGCATACACAATGGTATATAGAAGTTACTGTATTTATATCTGCAAGGTATAATCATAAAAACATTCATCATAGGGCAATATGTATGTTCAAAATATAAAATAGAAAGTAACTTGTAGCACTCACAATATAAAGAGCTATGTAAGTCGGCTCTAAACTGTGATGGCGTGTTCATACATCCAATATTGGTACTGGAAAAGAGATGCAGGTCCCCCAGGAAAATAACGTTATTCGTCTGGATGATAATACAGGAACCAGGTATAAAATGCAAGATTGCTCTTTATTTCGATAAAACTATAGCACAACGCGTTTCGACCAATACCCAGGGCCGCCATCAGGGCATGACAACCATAACAGTTGTCATGGGCCTGGCGGTCCTGGGGGGCCCCGAGCCCCACATACTGCTGCAGTAAGTAATGGCTGAGCTGGGGAGTTAAACAATCTCCCCAGCCAGCCTGCACTCAGCAAGGGGCCCGCATAGCGGTCCGCGGGCCCCTGCTGCTACTAATCATGTCCTCCGTGCAGGGCACACTGAGGGACAGCTATAGGGCCCTCCCAAAGACCCCACTAGGCTGCCCCTCAGTGTGCCTGTCTCAGAACACAGCCTCACTGAGCTGCCTGTAACACTGCTCAGGGCAGCTCCATGCGGCTTGTTTTGCAGGAAGTGACATCACCAGTCACAGTGAGCTGTGCGGAGCTGCCCTGAGCAGACTTACATGCAGCATGTCAGCATTGTGAGGTTCCTTCAGAAGAGGACCACCAGAGAGGTAAGGTTTGGGAGGCCTGCCAGTAACCTATCCTAATATAACTTCACTTTTCCCAAAAACCTCAGACTCGTTTTGTGTTTGGTATGTAGTAATTTATGCAGTCATCTTTGGTTTGGTCATGTATACCTTTTTCCAATACTCCCTGCTGCCTGCTGGGCCTGATACCTGCAACCCTCCATCTCTGCTTACATCCCAGTCTCTATCTTTGGGCACCTGCTTCCCATGATACCATGACGTTTTCCATTTCTTAATAGGGACACCTGCTTCATTTTTCTTATATAGGGACACCTGCTTCCTGTTTCTTATAGAGGAGCACCTGCTTCCTCATTCCAATATTTCCCCTGTTCCATCTGATACAACAGTTTCTGAAGAATCTCTTTCTTGGTTTGCATGTGTTCCACACCCCACCCTTGCACATTTTATTATACAATGTATAATAAAAGTACCGTTAATGATTACAGCTCTCTGTGTTATACAGCTACCAGTTAACATGCCCATAGCGATTCCAAATGATTTTCGCTTCCGATCAGATGATCCCTGGTTTTACTATTTGTATTTACAGATACTGACATAATGCACAGTGCTGTACAGTGGGTAAATGAAACATAAAAATGATTTTGATAAAACCAATTAGGTATACAGAAAGAAGATGTGACCATGGCCAACAGCAAGTGCACATACCGTAAGTCAAATCTTTTGCACCATGAGATCCACTTGTTCACTTACCTAACAAATCCTATACTGGTAAGCTAAAAGTGGGATTCTATATCATATCATGTTATACCTTGAGTAGAAAGCAGTGTAAATAAATATTTTGCGGGATAGAACTGTGCCATCTGTGTCTACTGTCTGTCTTTCTGCCTGTCTGTGTCCTAGACTCTCCCAGTGTTTGCAGGGCCAATCCAGACCTACTAGGTGCAATATTAGGATACAGTTATGCAATCTTATTTGATCATCTTTTAAAACCTTTCTACAAATATTTGTATTCTCTATAAACATCCTTTATCTGTGCCTCCCATATACCCTGCAATGTCACTTTAAAGTTGTACATTTGCTGTGAAGAATTTTATCAGATAAATAGTTAATTACTTGCTATAGAATTGTTATTGGAAAATCATGAAAAGCTGACCCATAGCTCCCAAATAGCCGACTCATGACATTGTGCAGAGCACTAAATTTGGTGAATAAAAGAGAAACACTTCAGAAAGGAGGGACAGAAAAGGTGAGCGTACGAAACAAAACAAATAATAAAAAAAAAATTAAAAAAATTAAATCAGTAATTAAAAACAAAACACCTAGCAATAATAAACTGTAAACTAAGGTGAACACTGTCTCTAATATTGGGGGGTGTCTGGTATGACCCTTTAATCTACCACCAGATTGCTTAGTGAAGAAAATAGATGACTGTTTCCTTAAAAGGTGGATTTGCCTATTTTCTGCCCTTTTCGTCTTTGGGGTCTGTGGTCTGTTAACTGCATTGATGAGTGTTTAGGGAGTCGGCAATGCAAATCACGTGTATAGCATTTTTTCATATAAATGGCTTTTTTGACACAAAATGAGAAATATTTGCATATATGTTTGCTACCTAAGGAAAGCCCCAGGCCTACAGTTTCAATCCATGTTGCAGAATGTATTGTATGCCCCTCTTTTAAGTGGAAATCCAGACACAGCATTATGCTGCCTTTTGTGCCTGAGGATCCAGCAGTATGCAAAATTCCTAACAATGGATTGTATAAAGCGTAACTGTCATTCTCGTACATTATTTATTCTTCCACTAACACTATTGTATGTATTTACTGGGGTGTTATATATATATATATATAAATATATATATATATATATATATATATATATATAATTTAAAAATACTTATTTTCCCAGTCTTTGCAGAAAGCCCACGCTGAGCAATTATGAAAAACATGGTTTTAGTTCTAAAAACAGATTTTTAAAAAAACTAAACTTTTTTTGCTTTCCATTGTAATAGAGATTGCTAATTTTTAAGGTGAGTATGTGCTTTTGCGTTGTGGGAGTTACTGTTGCTGTGTAACCCACAATGAGATAAGATTCAGAGCTTATTATGTTATCTGACCATGTAGAATGTACAGTTCCTGGTCACAGATGTAATGTACACTTTATTGTATTCAGATCAATACTAACATTTTAGCTTGCACTAAATGCCATCAATGAGTCATTAGCAGTTAGTAATCGTGAAGCATTACTGTCCCTCCAGGAGTAAAGCCATGTGTTGTGTGAGCCTTTCATGCAATTTAATTTATTTATATGTGTGATTAAGACATTAAGCAGTGTTATAATCGTTTAAATGCCAGAAATATGTGCTTACTATTTATCATTTTGAAAGCTTATCCAAAAATATTAAATCAAGACCTTTTGCTAAAATGCAATGTTTAATGAAATGAATCTTTGTTACAGGCTATGTACGGTATTTGAGGTTTATAGCTTTAAAAAAACATGCAAAGTTCTATATTGTTGGTGTGCAACCAATGGGAGATAAGTAGGACAGAGATTGAACATTTAAAAGGCTGCACCAACCTCTGCCAACCTCGTTTTCTACTGAACGCAGCTCACAGCTGGTTCTACAGAATATTTAACTATTTCTTGGTATGACCAGAGAATACACAGCCCACTGAAAGCTTTGCACGGATGAAGGATTTAAACATGAAAATTAGAACCACGTGCATTATCGGATACAGTTCTTAAATGCCACAAATTGGAGGCAATAAGATTAATCAAATAATTGTATTTTAGAGGCAAGGACTTTCAATAAATACATTTTGGTCAAATTTAAAGGGATTTAAGAAGTAACCACAATATTTTGACCCTGACATGAATTCCAATCATAACATCAGTTAAGCTTTAAAATATTTCATAGAAAATAAAAGAAAAGCTAGGAAAACGGGTGAGAATGTTCTTTCTTACTAGAAATCCCCTCCTTCATTAGCTTTTCCCAGTACTGCTAATCCATTTATTCTTACTCTCAGCAGATCCAGCAGCTTGTGTCAGTTTCTTCGCTGTGCGCCACGTTAATCCTCTCTGTCTAATAAGCCAATGGGACACGCTCATAGAAAACAAACAAATCCCCAGAAACAGTCTTTTTCCAAGAATATTAGGGAAAAAGCAGCGTTATGTTTGTATTTCTAAATAGATGAACATCTGAGTACACACAAATAAACCGTTAAAGGGTTACTCCAACGCTTTGGAGGGGGTGACTTTTTCTGGTTAAACTGCACTATTCGGCACGATGAATCCCCCTCCCCCCCTCCGAGTTTGCATTAAAACCTGTAAAAAATATAATTTTACTTACCTAGGATCTAGCTCAGGGCAAAGCTCCTGGCACTGACTTCAATACCCTCTTGTGACATCACAAAGGACTTGTGCAGTCCAATCACAGGCTTCTCATAGAGAAGGTGACATTAGGCAGCCTGGAACATGTACTGGGGGTGCAACTAGCCCACCGCACACAATTTAATATAAGTCAGTATGTGCAGCTTACACACTGCACATACTGACTCCTACCATAATGACAACTTCAAAGTGCTCATGGTGGTTGGCGTAGCCCTTTAACAGGCATAATTAAACGAGAAGAAGAAGTGAAACTGAAAGGAAGTCACAGGTGGGCAGATTAAAAGAGAAGGAGGACTGCAACTTACACCAGCTGAGGAAGCCATTGTGTTAGTGCGAAACACGTTTTGGACATTCTTGGACTTAGGTTACAGAAATCATACATTTGAGCCATATGCATAAACTAGCTCTACGTTTGTGAGTGCTACTTTCACTATTATTCTCATATATTTGTGCTATACAATATGGCAGCGGTTCCCAAAGTGGCGATTCCCAGTGGGTTGCGCTGACCCACACATCCAGGGCTGCAGGGGACTCGGGCAAGCAGACTGACACCAGGAGGGAGCCCGGCGGCTTGCCCTGTATGCCGCCGGGCTCCCTCCACTCAGTCTGCCCAGCAGCTCCGGTCTGCAGCTCCGCCGGGTGCAGAGCTGCAGACCGTGTGATAGAAGCCAAGTTTATGCATCTAAAAGTGATTACCATGATATGCCAAGTTTATGCATCTAAAGCTTATTGCCATGCTGTGCCAAGTTTATGTATTTAAAGCTGCCATGATGTTCTAATTTTATGCCTCTAAAACCGATTGCCACAATGTTCTGAATTTATGCCTCTAAAGCTGGTTGCCATGGTGTGCCAATTGTATGTACCTAAAGTTGCCATGATGTGCCAAGTTTATACATCTAAAGCGGATTGCCATGGTATGCCAATTGTATGCATCTAAAGCTGATTGCCATGGTAGGCCAATTGTATGCATCTAAAGCGGATTGCTATAGTGTGCCAATTTTATGCATCTAAAGCTGACATAATGTTCCAATTGTATGCCTGTAAAGCTGATTGCTATGGTGTGCCAATTGTATGCCTGTAAAGCTGATTGCTATGGTGTGCCAATTGTATGCCTGTAAAGCTGATTGCTATGGTGTGCCAATTGTATGCCTGTAAAGCTGATTGCTATGGTGTGCCAATTGTATGCCTGTAAAGCTGATTGCTATGGTGTGCCAATTGTATGCCTGTAAAGCTGATTGCCATGGTGTGCCAATTGTATGCCTGTAAAGCTGATTGCTATGGTGTGCCAATTGTATACCCAGGGCCAGATAAAGAGCCCAGTGGGCCTGGTGCTGACAATTATGAGGGGCCTAATTATAGAATCTTATCGACTAAAAACACTAAAACAGTCATACCTATCAAGCGTTATGTATCTGGTGGAGATGGTGCCAGAGGGAAACTCATAGGATGCAGCTATAAGAAAACGCAGATTCTCTTAAAATATGCTAATCTCTCTCTAATTAATGCTTTCATCTTTCAAGTACATCCATTCCCCTTAACAGAAGTGTCCAGCCAGTGAAGCAGGAAGTCAATGGGTGGTGTAAAAGGGTGGGCCACTGACACGAATCACGTGACTAGAACTGCCAAAAGGAGCAAAAATGACCAAAAAGGGCCAGCCTGGCACCAGTGTCCCTATGTATCACAGAGTCAGGGACCCCTTGTCACCCAGTCCACTAGTCTCCCAGTGTCGGTGTCCTCATTGCTCCCAGTGTTCCCATGTCTCAGTGTGTCCTGTGTCACTAGGATACTAAGGGACACTGAGAGACATGGGGATACAGTGAGACATGGGGATACAGTGAGACATGGGGACACTGAGACACTTGGGGACAATGGGAGACATGGAGACACAGACACTAGGGACACAGCGACATGGGGACACAGACATTTGGGGACACTAAGACACTAGGGACACTGAGAAACATGGGAACACAAACACTGGGAGACTAGAGGACACTAGGAGACATGGGGACACTGAGACACTAGGGACACTGGCTGGGAGGCATGGGGACACAGACACTTGGGAACACTGGGAGACAGGGGGACACTGAAACATTTGGGGACACTGGGAGACATGGGGACACTACAGATACTGAGAGACATGGGGAAACTGAGACACTAGGGACACTTGCTGGGAGACATGTGAACATTGGGAGACATGGGGACACTGGGAGCCATGGGTGCACTGGGAGCCATGGGGACACTGAGAAACTAGGGACCCTGGCTGGGAGACATGGATACACTGGAAGACATGGAGGCACTGTGTCATTAGTGTCTCCGTGTCCCAATGTGTCTCTCAATGTCCCTATGTCTCACAGTGCCCCCTAGTGTCTCAGTGTCCCCAGGTCTGCTGTCTGAACTCTCTGTGCTGTGTAGCTGCTCCCCCGCGGATCAGTGAGTAGAGAGAGGCAGGGGGGGATATGCTGTAACTTCCTATCCCTGCCTCTCTCCACACACACTGACCCCTATTGGCCGGCGCTGGTATTGCAGAGTAATCTCTGTTTATACTGAGAAAAATATCTGCATTTGTATTGCGATATTATTGCAATACTGGCACGGCCAGGCAGCCTCAAATACCATCTGGGCCAGTAAAATACCTGTCAGGAGGAAAACCTAAGAGTAGGGTGTAAAAAAAAAAAAAGTAAAAAACATTTTTTAAATTTTTTTTAAATGGGCCTATTCCATGGGCCAGGGCCTGGAGCTGCAGCTCCATCAGCCCCTATGTTAATCCGGCCCTGTGTATACCTCTAAAGCTGATTGCCATGGTGTGCCAATTGTATGCCTCTAAAGCTGATTGCTGTGGTGTGCTAACTGTATGACTCTAAAACTGATTGCCATGGTGTGCCAATTTTATGCCTCTAAAACTGATTGCCACGGTGTGCCAATTGTATGCATCTAAAGCGGATTGCTATAGTGTGCCAATTGTATGCCTCTAAAGCAGTTTGCCATGGTGTGCCAGTTTTATGCCTCTAAAAGTAATTGTCATGTTGTGCCAATTGTGTGCATCTAAAGCGGTTTGCCATGGTGTGCCAATTGTATGCCTCTAAAGCTGATTGTCATGGTGTTCACTTTTTAAAATATGCATTAAAAGCAAGTGGGTCTCGAAAAATTACCGTTTTAAAAAGTGGGTCTCGGCCCATAAAAGTTTGGGAAGCCCTGCAATATGGCACTATTTGTTTCCACTTGTTTCTTAATAGATGTATTGTCAATACTCCAGTGTTGCTTGCTCCACCTTGTGTAGGTAATACTTAAATAATTGCATAATACTTAAATAACTGCATAAACCTACATAAGATTGTAACAAAATAATTCTCCCTAATTAATTAGTGACACGACTTCAAGGAACTGGATCCATAAATGATATCACTATCAGCCAGGTTTTGCCCTCATTTTATAGCCCTAGTGTGCCCTGACAAAATGGCATGCATGTTAATACGACAGATATATGCATATAATATATTCTCAAGTTCTACTGTAACTGTATTTTTTACTGTATTTTTCCATTAAGAGTATATTACCTTAGTCTTCATTTTAGAATTTTCCTATCCTATGACATATTTTGAAGCTTACTTGAAACAAAATCATGAGTCAAATGCGTCTGGTTACTTCTTAAGTTACTTTAAATATTTGATGCGTTATATGGTCTGGACAGTATGTACAAACTAGACAGGTAGAGAGAGGTTACCAGACTATTGACTGTCTACAGTTCTGTTAAAAGACGCGCGTGTCAGAAAAATAGCATCACTAACTGCTTGTGGCAAGTGAAACCCTTTTGACAAGGTATTTAGTGAAAAATGCAGGTGATATCTGTAATTAAAAACAAAACACCTATATTGTATTGCCTTTTTGCTCATGAGCAAGTTATAACACATGCTGAATCAATAAATGAGGTGTGAATATTTCTACTTGTAAACCTGTTATACAGAGAACATTCCGTGATACCAAAAAGATTATAAAAGCAAATCATTATGCCAAGATCCAACCCATAAAAGAGAACATTCTGTTTAGATTATTTCCAATCTTACTATTTATTTTAAAGTTCTCTTGATTCAGCTTTAGGCAACTAACATATTCTCATACTTATGTCCCACCACTCTCAATAACGAGAACTAATTACAATGGTACACAATGCATACACACTAACTTCAAATAGTTTTATAAGAACTTGATGTCATGGCCCCCGGCTCCCGGCTGCATGTGGTTGCACCCGATCGGTGTGATCACTCTGACAGGTTAGTGAACTTACCTGTTCAGCAGCGAGCCAGGAGTCGTCCCGCTGGGGCGTCCATCCCCTCCACAAGCGGCAAACAAAATGGCGCCGACCACGAGGTCGCGGACATTTGTAGCTCCGCCTTCAAGGGTCACGTGAACGTGCGTGTGACGTCACATTGTCGATGCACACGCACGTTCTGGGGTCAGAGGCCAAGCTCTGACCAATCACAGCACAAGGAGGGGTATTTAAACCCTTGAAGTTCCCTAGCCCGTGGCCTTGTCGTGGTTTCAGTTCCTGGTTCCCAAGAGTGCGTTTTCCTTGTTCTTGTTATTTGATCTTCCCGGTATCTTGACTTTGGCTATTCCTGACTACTCTTATCTCTGGTTTCCCTGACTTAGCTTTCCATATCGATATCATATATTTTTGTCTTTCTTGACCTCGGCTTTCCCTTGACCATTTTCTGTGTTTCAACATATTAACCCGGCCATTCTAAGGACCGGCTTACGTTCAGTCTATCTTCTATAGTCTATGTAGATGTTACATAGTTTTGCGTGTTGGACCACACTGGTAGTCGTGACACTTGACATGTCACCATTTGCAAGGGTAGAACTATTGGTGGTGCAGCTGATGTAGATCCCATAGGGTTGTGGTGGTCTAGGGAAGGGCTGGTCAATAAGGCATTTAGGGACTTAGGGACCAGCACTGGAACAGGTCCGCTGCTACTGCTGCATGCTCCCTGCGCAATACAGAGAAAACCACCATATTACCTTTTGATATTGGAGATGGAACAGCATTCATATTTGTAATCCATGTACCTTAGCGGACAGTGTTAATACATTCATTGGTGGCATCAGTAACGATAAGGGTCTGAAATTGGACAGTTAGAGAGTGGTAGAGAGGACTTATAATAGAGAAGAAGAGGGTACTACAGTGAAGAAAAGATGGGGGTTTGCAGTAAACGAAAGGCGAGTTAGAGAAACAGAATGATGTGCTAAGAGGGGTAAATGTGATGGTGCCTAAAGGGGGATCAAGTTTCTGTGTCATTCCATCCTCAATTCCCACTATACTTTGCAATAAAAATAAAAAACACCAACAACACACAAAAATACATACTTGCACTCACACTCTACACAAAACGCTTTCACATCCACTAACAATCCTGCAAAAACAAACTGCCACAATGCAGAAAAAATATCCTCAGACTTGTTTACTAATGTGAGAATTCAAATAAATTTCACATTAAAGGCTAGAGTATAGGAGAATCATTTTCACTTTAACTGTGTCTGACATTTACATACATTTACCAGCACAAAAATACCACCCTGACTTGTTTATTCATACATACAGACACTACATACAAATACACAAATGCATTCACACAAATTCTCACAGAGGTCTTAGACCTCTTTTACATTTGGAGGTAGGCAAAATATTTCTTGCATGGCCCCTCTATTCAGTAGTTTTACTTTTGACCATTTGATTGGACATTTACTTTAATACACTGCCTATAATAAAACAATTACTAAAATCTCTGAAATGTGTTATTCTGACTGTCCACATAATATTGAATCCAGTTATCTCTAACCCAACATTTCCTTTAGCCTTAAAGCCCCTAAAACCAATCAGTGCTAGATTTTCCATTCGGTAGTCAACTTTCTACCACGAATGTCAACCTTAAAATCGCAAAAATGTTTGTTTTTGTCCATATTTATTTATTTTTCTCTGTTTGCTAAAGTTAGCGTTTAGCTGTGCACTTTACATTCATTCTCTGTTATTACACAGAAATCAAATCCTGCACAAAGCATCCATGTCCTGTACACCACACTCTCATCTACACTCAACATTGTGCCCTTACCCACAGCATGCTCACCATACACACAGCATTCACACGCCATTCTCTGTATGCGTACCACACACTCACACAGTGTACACTGTACACATTGTAAGCACACCCTGTGTACAACTTTTACATGATGCAAACAAAATTCAAACCTTGCATGCAGCATTCACACCCAACATTCCTATACTAGTTTCTAAATTCACATTCATATTTGTCAGGGGCAAAGGTAGGGGAAGCCTGCCAATTCTACCTATAGACTCCTACAATCTATCTATATCTAACCAAACACTAAATCTAACTTTCAATTAGCAACCCTTAGTTGTAATCCCTCTAAACATAGGCACCTAACACTAAACCTAAACTAAAGCCCCAATACCCTTAGCCCTTGCAACATAATTTTTAACTGTTCCATTCACAGTTGCTGCACCATTTCAGCAAATAATATGTGCCATTTCTAACGCCATCTATTATGGACTAAATTTTAAAGTTCTTTTGTTAGTTCAACACGATTCACTGTCTAGTACTCAAATTCCTGGATTTCACCTTAGATTTCAGACCATATTTCTGTTTGTTCCCTTAGCAACACCAGGCTTCGAAGGTTCAGATTTGACCTGACAGGTCAGACAGGTTGAACATGACCACTTTAGCCTTTTTTTAATGTTTACCATGACCCTGCACAGTACTGTTTGAAATGCCAACAAATGCAACATCATGCCTTAAAGGGATATTCCTAGTGCCATTAACACAACAGCTTATTTCAGTGCTCATGGTGCTATGTATTCAATTCTTTTGTATTTTCTTTATATTCTCAGTGCCTCATTATTGAAGCCAACTTACTGGCATCACTGTGATAGCAAGTAGGAAATCTCATTTCACTTTCAGATTTAGAGCTAGGTGACGACTGACTGTATTAAACCCATGTATAAAACACACTTTACAAAAACCCGAAGATATGAGTGCTGTGGTGGAGCAATTCCCACACTGGCATTTCTTGGTACTAAGCAGAGCAATAACTTCAGATTGCCCAGCATCCAGAAACTTCAGGGTGGCTTTGGTGGGCAGAGTTACTAAGAGTAATAGTAATGTGACAGGCACTGGGTGCAGGTATAAAATGCCATATCCTGTCAGCTGCTGCATGTCTAATATGTCATCACACGCCCATGGAGCAGGACGGAATGCTGTTGTGTCTGATGCACAGACCTTCTGCTCCCCAGCAGATAACACCACAGAGTCAGGACAATGGAGGCCATCTTAATCTTGTACGTCCTGAGTAAGGTTAACACCAGGGAGTGAAGATGGTGAATTAGTAAAATGAGTGTATGTGTGTATGCATGTTAGTGTGGTTAGTGTGACAGTTTATTTATATATATACCGGTATGTGTGTCTTTTTGTGCAAGTGTATGTCTTTATCTGCTAGTTTGTGTGTATGTTCCTTATCTAAAACAGTTGGCATAATGTTGGAAGAATAGAGTCATCTAGAATTTAAAGGAACACTACCATGCAGATTTAAAAAAAAACAAAAAAAAAACAGTCACAGACTTCACAATGCAACTCAATAAGAAGTCTTTGCAAGACAGGTGCTCTGGGCAGTTGCTTGTCTCTTGAGTTTAGCTCCACTGAGCTAACCAAACCAGGAAGTAACAGAAACTGTTGTCTGGTTGGTGGCTGGGGTATATCAAGGCTAATTTATAAAAGTGCTCATTTATATTGAAAGCCACACTTTTTGTAAAATGAAAAAAGAGGACACTCTCTTCACACATATTAGCAAGCTAAAGTGCTTTAGGTATTTGGAGTTTCGCTTTAATTGCATGTTGTGTTATTTTATAGAACTAAGTGGCCTAGACTGATTCATGAATATCCCGCAGTTTACAAATCCTCCCACAGTTAGCACTACGCAGTCTGCACATACAATTGTTCATTGGAAGCAAGATGGTGAAGCATCTTGGGAGCACACATTTCCACTTCTACAAAGTATGACAGTGTGCTTTACTCCAACTGATCACATTGTTGATAAAGATCTTATTCTAGCGTAGCTACTTGCCCCTGTAAACCCATTTTATCAATATCCTGATAAATGGTTCAATTGCTGTGATAGACCATGTGGAGACAGGTGGTGAGTGTTTTAAATAAGAACAGTCACTATTTATGCTAATTATTTGAGTAATTGTTCCTACTGTACAGACTGGGGCAGGGGAAAAATTAATTAAACTGACATACTGTAAAGATAGCATTGTGTGATGTGGTCACTTTGAAAGACCCTGACATTTGCACAGACGTTATTCGGCATGTGCTAAACTTTTATATAAACCTTTGTACAGACGATATTCGTATGTACTATAACCTTAAACTGAATAAGACACGGACACAGTTAATTCTGTTGGAGTATAAAGTCCACAGCTTTATTAATTAAATTATTAATTAAATTATCATAAATTAACATAATTTAGGGTCATTGTCCAACTATACATTAAATTACTATACCCCCCACACAGTACCCCTGACAATGACCCTACCAATTGAACAATATATAACAAATAACAATTCACTTGAAACACGGCCTACCAAAGAGGCCCCACATCATATTGTTAACTGTAGGGGTGTACCTCAGACACCCCTACACCCACAGGTTCGTCGCCACCGAAGAGCTAGAACCAACCAGTCCTTAATTCCATCAGGCCTACACCTCGGCCTGTCCAGTCCAAACTCTACGCCAAATTCCAATTTCTACTATGCCCTGTTCCGCCGCTGTGACTGAAACGGAACTGCTAACCCAAGGGAGGGTGGGTGGGACAATTTACAGGTAAGAAAGGCTCTGGTTAAAATGGCCCCTATTCTAAAATGGCTGCTCTTTATACTCCCTGTCTCCGCCCCCAAGCTCCATTAAACTAATCCAACCCCCAAACACTAGCACTTGCCCACTTCCTGGCTCTGTCAAGGCCCACTCCTCCTACTGCGTTGTTCCATGGGCTTCATGACATTTGCACAGACGTTATTCGGCATGTGCTAAACTTTTATATAAACCTTTGTACAGACGATATTCGTATGTACTATAACCTTAAACTGAATAAGACACGGACACAGTTAATTCTGTTGGAGTATAAAGTCCACAGCTTTATTAATTAAATTATTAATTAAATTATCATAAATTAACATAATTTAGGGTCATTGTCCAACTATACATTAAATTACTATACCCCCCACACAGTACCCCTGACAATGACCCTACCAATTGAACAATATATAACAAATAACAATTCACTTGAAACACGGCCTACCAAAGAGGCCCCACATCATATTGTTAACTGTAGGGGTGTACCTCAGACACCCCTACACCCACAGGTTCGTCGCCACCGAAGAGCTAGAACCAACCAGTCCTTAATTCCATCAGGCCTACACCTCGGCCTGTCCAGTCCAAACTCTACGCCAAATTCCAATTTCTACTATGCCCTGTTCCGCCACAGCACATGGCTTGACCTCCTTAAGCGCATGTGCGACCCCCACCACACCTAAACAGGGCCTGCTCAATACCTTCGTGGAACCCAAGGTTCAACAAATCGTTCCCCACATCTGACAGGTGTACACCGTCCCTCCTGAAATACCCAGGTAACATGCCCTCCAACTCTCTGTGGCGCACCACTACGCCCCCAGAACGTCTAATGAAAACTGACATCATCTTATTCACCTTACCCCTCGATCGAGCTATTGCAGCCGGGTCCCTGGCGTGCCGCCACGCAAAACGTGGAACCATTTCAGACCACACCACCACCACGCCAGGAACCAGCTCCCTCAGCCGATCTACATCCCTTTTCATCCTTCTCACCAATTCCCTTTGCGGAATCCCACCTAGGTCGTTCCCTCCTCCATGAATCAATACCACATCCGGGACCGACCCGCCAACCACTTTCTGAAACAAGAAATTACACAAACTCTGCCAACTTGCTCCCCTGAAACCAAACCAACATAGAGTCACTCGTTCCAAAGGAAAGCCCAGCTGTGATCCGCTTCTGCGAACTGCGGCCCTCTTCTCCGCCCAGTATACATACGAGTGGCCCAGCAACCAAACTTTCAAACCTGAAAAGAGACAAAGTTAGTGGCAGAAAAGGCAACGTCCCCATCCCCAGATACTTGCACCCTAGCAATTACACCAACATATCAGGCCTTACATACGAGCGGAATCGCACGGACTCCCACCTCCCAATTTGCTTGATCTTCTCGTCCCCCAGACCTAAACGCGCAGCTTCCGTCGCTGCCCCAATGCGAAAGGAGTGCGTCCCAAATTGACTCGGCTCTAAGCCCATTCTCTGCAGACCCATTCGAAAAATCCGCAGAAACTGAAATCTCGACAACGCTGAACCATCGGCGTGTAAAAAGAAACAACTCTTACCTTCTGGCCGCACCTCACAGTACCTTTTGCCACAAGCCACCGGGCAAGCCTCTGATCCTGGCAACTCATACAGTACCACCGCACGGCCCTTGCCGTACACGTCCGTTTTAGACCGGCGCAGCCATATCTGCACCTGATCAATACCCACGACCACGTCCTTGAACATCAAACCGCCGTTCCCCAACTTGTTGGCACTCACCAGCTCACTAATGCGAAAAGCCCCAAAAAACGCCCAGACAAACGCCCCGGAAAATAGTGTCACTTCGAAAGGGGAATTACACAGATCAATCAACACACTTAACAGGTTTTGCAAAACCGAAAACGACACCGGTCGCCTCGGGTCCGCGAGCTTCTTACCCTTCTTAAAGCCCTTCAAAGTATTAGAAAATTCTTCGTAATGTCCTCCCACCCGTTGAACTTGAACAAAAACGCCATGGCGGACATGCACCTATCTATCACGGCCGGCGATGCCTGTGTAGCAAACAAGCGACACAGTACCCACAACAGCACGTCCACCCTCTGCCCTTGCGAACTGTCACCCCCTACCTGCTGTACCGCCTCGTCCCATTCTTTCCACACCTTGACATAGCCAGACCACGTGCTCGGCGCAAGAGAATTCTTTATACACTCCCCAAGCATGCGGTCCCGAGCTGCCACATCTCGCCAGGGCAAGCCTGCCCCTGTGCCAAAGCTTCCGGCGCCGCTTCCCGAAATCGTTCCCACTGAAAACGAGAAAGCGCATCAGCTACCACATTCAACATACCAGGGATGTGTCTAGCCCTAAACACCAAATTAGAAGACATACAAAGAAGGACAAAACGCCGCAGCAAACACAAAACAGGGGGGGACGACGCCGACAAACTATTGATCGCCTGTACGACCGCCATGTTATCTGAGTGAAATATAATATGCTTGTTGGATAACACCCGCCCCCACAAACTCACCGCTACCACTACCGGGAATAGCTCCAGAAACGCCAGATTTTTAATCAGCGAGCTCTGCCTCCAGGCCTCCGGCCATGGCTCAGCGCACCAGTGACCCCCCAGGTAAGCCCCAAAGCCTATGCTCCCAGAAGCGTCGGTGTATAAACCAACAACCTCCACTGATGCCGCCGGCTCTCGAAAAATCACCGTTCCATTAAAATCCTGCAAGAACCGGTCCCACACCATTAAATCTGCCTTCATATCCGCCGAAACCCTAATGTAATGCGACGGCAGCCGCACCTTACTCGTAGCTTGCGCGAGGCGCCTACAGAAAACCCTCCCCATGGGTATGACCCGGCACGCGAAATTAAGGCTCCCCACCAGCGATTGGAGCCCTCGCAGTGTCACTTTCTTGGCCCTCCCTACCGTGGCCACCAGCTCCCGCAGCCGTGACAATTTGTCCCCCGGTAACCTGCATTCCCATTTACAGGAGTCAATTTCTAAGCCCAAAAAACTAAGGCACGTCGTAGGCCCCACCGTCTTGTCCTCCGCCAAGGGAACCCCTACTTTATGCGCCACCCACTGAAACACGTCCAATATCTGTTTACAGCGGTCCGAATCCCGCGGGCCCACGCAAAGAAAATCATCTAGGTAATGCACCACCGCACCCTCTGCCGATTCCGTCCGCACAACCCACTCCAAGAAGGTACTAAACTTCTCGAAATAGGCGCACGAGATCGAACACCCCATAGGCAGGCACAGATCAACAAAATATTCCCTTTCAAAACAACACCCGAGCAGATGATGGCAGTCCGGGTGTATCGGGAGCAGTCGAAATGCTGCTTCCACATCTACCTTTGCCATCAGTGCACCATGCCCCAGCCTCCGAACCAACTCGACTGCCTTGTCAAATGACGTATAAGAGACGGAGCTAAGAGCCGTGTCGATGTCATCATTCACCGAAGCCCCTTTTGGGTACGATAAATGGTGAATCAACCTGAATTTGCCTGCCTCCTTCTTGGGGACCACACCCAACGGGGATATTCGCAAATCGGGCAATGGCGGTGCCGAGAACGGCCCTGCCATCCTCCCCAGTTGCACTTCCTTACTTAGCTTGTCCCCCACCACCTCCGGGTGTTCCCGCACTGACTTAAGATTCCCACATAACGTACCAGGTCCCCTAACTACGTAGGGAATAAAGAACCCTTCCCGAAAACCCCGCCACAAGAAAATAGCATCTTCCCTGTTAACGTATCGCCTTAGCCAAGGCAACATCGCGTCTATTTTCACCAGAGACGCTCCCAACGGGAGCTGCGGTGGCTGCCGCCCCTGCGGGCCCGCTTCCCCCGCCAGACTTACCCTTTTTGAAACAACGGTTGACACCGTGGGACCCCCCGCAGCCTGAGCATTCGTGCCGGAACCTGCAATTATTTCCCCATTTGCAATGTCCTTCGTTGAACATCCAACAGAAACCTTTCTTTTGCCCAGCCGACCCGGCCCCTGAGGCCGTGCCGGCTGCCCCAGGAAAGGGCGCCGCCTTCTGGGCCATCATAAGGCGCATCCATAACGGCAGGTCCATTTGGTCCCACCGCATGCTCGCATTCGCTGCCAGCCGCTGACGAAATTGTTCGTCGTACCTCCACCAAGCCAAACCTCCGTAGGTTCGGTACGCGTCACCTATCCCGTCCAAATAACAAAATAGTTCTGAGCAACGCCCCGGCGCCTTCTCCCCGATTACACTAGCTAGAATGCAGAAGGCCCTCAACCAATTCCCAAAGGTCTTAGGTATCTTGCGATACTTCCGCCTTTTCTCCTCTTCCTCCTTTTTAGCATCCTTCTTATCCTCCTCCTTCAAGTCTAAAAACTCCTCTAGGGGAAGGAGGGAAAATATCTCCACAAACTCACCTTTCCATATCTTCTCCTTCACTTCTATTTTTAAATGACATCCGAGGGGGCCCGCGAAGGACACGTGCACATTCTGCCGCGCCGCATCCGGGACATCACCTACCTCCCGCTCTTCGCCCCCTCCTTCCAACCCAGACAAATCAGCCCCGGCTCCGGACTCACCTCCGCCATGCACGGACAGCTGTGTAACCCCGAGCCCTGTAGCTATGTCCCGGCTACTCTCTCGTGCCCACACCTTCCCGAACTGCGCAGGCGACCCCTCTTTCCCAGACCAAGAATCTAAAAATGTTCTTAAATCATTTAACAACTGTCCTGGGTGTCGTGTGTGTGAGAACTCACCACTCGAACCTCTGGCCGTAGCTGGCTGCAGAGGCGCCGTCCTTCCGTCCACCTTTTCAGGCACCGGAGAATCCCGTTGTCGCCGACTCCCATCCGCCTGGACTCGCCTCGAGACCGT
Organism: Pelobates fuscus; assembly: GCF_036172605.1. Classification (NCBI taxonomy): domain Eukaryota; kingdom Metazoa; phylum Chordata; class Amphibia; order Anura; family Pelobatidae; genus Pelobates; species Pelobates fuscus. The sequence continues at coordinate 197,845,119 of NC_086321.1, read as the reverse complement.
AGGGGTATTGCTCCGAGACCTGTAGGGAGAAGGAAATCTGGGTAGTCTGTCCTGAACCTTCCTCACCCGCCTTTCCTCCCTACGTTCCTCCCAATCCTCCTCCGGAACGCTGCGTCTCGCAGGGCGACTGCCCTCACGAGATGATCCCCTCCACCGATCACTGAGCCTCTCTCCCGGCGAACCCGATCTTCTCCGCTGACTCCTCCTCATGCTATCCCTTGAATCACGCCTCCTGCAACATGAGCCTGCTAAGCTGCACCCGCTCCGCGCAGGTGATCCTTCCCTGCTCCCTGAACTCCTTGCTCTGCTCTTCGAAACGCTGCGCCTGACGCCAGAGAAGCGTCGTTCTGCTCTCCACTCACTCCCTGAGGCCTCCCTGTCATGAAGCTGACCCTGGGAGCGGCCAGATGGGCCCTCCCGCCTACCGCTGACATCCCTAACCAGCTTAACAGTTTGAGCACCCTGTCCCTCAACTGTCAGTGCCGAGCCTGGCCTCTCCTCGGCCGTCTGCCCCATGTCCGATTCATCTTCGCTATCCTGGCAGCCTGCCGTGTGCCCAGACCCACTCGCTTCTTGTGAGGTCCCCTTGTCCCTGCATCTGTCTCCCTGACCTGCCTCAGCCTGAGACGTCCCTGCCCTCACACTGCTGTCCTGGCCTCCCCCCACAGCTTGAGGGGCCGTCATACATCCGCCATCACCATCACACCCCTGCCCTCCAGCATTCGCACTAGTGGCTGACTCACCGGGACGTGACCGCTTCGTGCCGCCGCTCACATGACTCCCAGCCGGCCTGGCCTCCGTCCCGGCCGTCTTCCGAGATCCGCCCGGACCGTTCCTCCTGCCAGCCGCGGAACCGCGTGGCTTAGATCCATCCGCCACCATGCGCTGTGCGGCCGTCCTCGCCAGGCCGCTGCCGCGCCCACCGGAGCGAGCCTTGCGCCTGCCTGGCTCTGTTGACCGGGGCTCACCCGGACCATCGGTCACCCCACTTCCCGCTGAAGGGCTCCTCCTCCGCCGCGCTGCAGGCCCAGCGCCCGGGCTCAAACGCTGAGGTGGTCTCGTCCTCCTTGCCGGTCGACGGGCCGGTACCGCAGGAGCAGGCCCGGCAGTCCCCAACTGCTGATGAAGCCAATCCAGTCCTCTGTCCTTCACCGCTGCCCGAACACCATCCAGAATCTCATCTAGCGACGCCATAATCCTGCAGAAACGACAAAGAAAAAGAACCTCGCCGACCTGACACAATTTACAGGTAAGAAAGGCTCTGGTTAAAATGGCCCCTATTCTAAAATGGCTGCTCTTTATACTCCCTGTCTCCGCCCCCAAGCTCCATTAAACTAATCCAACCCCCAAACACTAGCACTTGCCCACTTCCTGGCTCTGTCAAGGCCCACTCCTCCTACTGCGTTGTTCCATGGGCTTCATGAGATCTGCAGTAAACATCATAAAACAATAATGTGTCTATAGAGATTGAATGACTGGGGCTGTTTACTAAAATGAGAATTTTGGGGACATTAATGTTATTTTCAGATTTAAGGTGAAAATAGCCGAACTAAAAAAATTCTCAGAGTCAGGTATCCTCCCAATTCAGGTACTTTGGTCTTAAATTTGAAATTCACTTTACTTCCCGACATTTCTCACTTTATTAAATAATATATTATCTGTTGTTCCCTGTGGTGGCACGATCGCTTGAAGCTGCTAGATCAATTTTTCCGCTCGGCATTTGCAAGTTTGATTTATAATTGTCCCTTATAGGCTAAGACAATGTGCATAATTTCCTTTCTAATCAAATGTTGACATGATTTTGTACTTAAATGAACATATTCACTAAAACTCCAATTATTAAGAATTTACATGAGAAATTTAAATTGTTGGTCAGAATTGTTCAAATGGAAAAATTCTCCAACCTAGCTACATTTCTAATGTGGCTTTTTTATTTTATTTTATTTTTTACTTATGTTTAAAATCCCTTGTCCTCTCTCCATTACATTTGGTTTAACGAATAGACTAGTTAAACATATCTGTTGTAAAAATAAAATGTGATTGCATTTATTTCGAATATTTTTTTGCAGATCACATTTCTAGGTAATTCCTATTTGGGAAGGGAATGTGAAGCCTGTTGGAGTTCTCAAGATAGTGTGAGAGAACATAGGGATTATGCGCGCCCTGCTATGCGCGCCCTGGTCTCTTATCTAAGTTCCATTCATGCCTGGCATGGTTGAAGAGTTGCCTGTTGGTCAGTTGTGACTCTCCCTTGCTTGCTTCTAAAAATAGTCACTATCCTGAAATTCCTCCATGAACTGTGATGCCTCTATACGTCTTTGTTTAACCTTTTCATGACTTGTTACCATATTTATTTATTTCAAAAGGCTAAAGTATAATGTCAGATATGCTGCAGCCTGCAGTATTAACTCCCTTTCCCCCCCAAAAAAACAGTCACAGACTTCACAATGCAACTCAACAAGAAGTCTTTGCAAGACAGGTGCTCTGGGCAGTTGCTTGTCTCTTGAGTTTAGCTCCACTGAGCTAACCAAACCAGGAAGTAACAGAAACTGTTGTCTGGTTGGTGGCTGGGGGTATATCAAGGCTAATTTATAAAAGTGCCCATTTATATTGAAAGCCACACTTTTTGTAAAATGAAAAAAAGAGGACACACTCTTCACACATATTAGCAAGCTAAAGTGCTTTAGGTATTTTTAGTTTCGCTTTAATTGTATGTTGTGTTATTTTATAGCAGTAAGTGGCCTAGACTGATTCATGAATATCCCGCAGTTTACAAATCCTCCCAGTTTAGCCATTAGAAACAGCGCATGTTGACTTGTATTGCATACAGCGCTAGGTAATACTGTATGTTACATCATGTTCTATTCTAAGCTGAAAGTGATGGCTGTGCTTTGAAATCTGACATAAAGGCCAATGTAAAGCTAGACATTCAATGCTTTGCATAATGAAATGAGTGCCATTTGCAAGTTGTTAATAAATAATAAAATGCCATATGGTGTAATATGCATTTCCACTTTTAAGCCCACCCATAATTGATGGCGTACATCATAGCCTCTTCCTGCTTAACAATGTTAAAAACAAAACAAAAAAAACAACACTTATGTGCCCTGTTTCTACCTCTACACAGGTCTCCCTTGACTGGGATAAACAGTTTGAAATAAATGTTTTACTTACCATTTTCCATTGCTGAGGCTCCCTGCTTGACTCCAGCGACGCCATGGAGGAGGCATGGCCTCCTGTGTGATGGTCTAATTCAATAGAGGAGTGGCATTCAAGCTTCCCCTTAGGAAAACATTGAATCAATGATTTCCTATGGGGGCTTTCGTCACGTGAGCGAGTTTTACTTTTATCAGCAGCATTTGATTATTTTTTACCCGGTCTGGAGAAAAAATGGCCTCTAACGGATGTCAAGAAGACAACCACTAGAAATAAAAGTGCACTTTTTAACATTTTAAACAGGGTTAAAGGTACAGTGCCACTGCACCAATGCCACTTAATTGAGATGAAGTGGAGGGTGACTATAGTGTCCCTTTAATTCTATATGCTGTCATCAGCAGTGTCATGGTCAAGTCCATTTAGTTCAATCTTGAAACCTTCTGGTTATTCCAGAATGTAACCGTGAAGTGGCAGCGATGCAGTGCTTGTTGAATGGCAATGGGGCAGATGAAAGCATTAAATACAGCAGCTCTTGCACTGAACTCGGCTTGAGTAAGGACTACCAAACTTTTTTATGGGTTGCGGGCAATTCACATTTGTCTATGTTTGTTCAATATGCAACCACCCCTCCTCCTATGAACTGACTGCTACAGGTTGCCAAGTATACCAAGTGATAGATTACCTGTGGGTATCTCAAACTAAATACAGTGGTTCAATTCACAATTGTTCTAGCAATGCAATGATGATTCATACAGATGGAGAAGACCTGACCATAAATATCTATTGTTCACTAACTCTTTGAGGTATATATTTTGGTTTATGTAGCAGTGCTGTTCACATTGAACATGGAGCTGTAAACAAAGCCAATACTAAGATTGTTTTTAGTAACACTGCCAATCGGCACGTCTGTAAATTTATCAAAGAAAGCACTGGACCGAATGTCACAAAACTAGTGACAATTAAAAAAAAAAGAAGACCAGAACTGAGAAGCTAAGGTGATATAGAATCCAGAAAGTTAAACTTTATCTTCAGTCCAGATACTTGATTTTTTTTTTCTCTACAGTTGTCGCAAAGTCTCCAGCATATGTTCTCTCAGAGGAATGCCAGCTGAAAAGAAATATTTCTTAAAATAGAAACTGAGTTAAAGTAGGCATTTCACATGGCGATCATCCAACCTCCCTGAACCTCCCTGAACACACATCTCAGAAAGCTCAGCAAATGTATGGCAGGAGGAAAGTTTGTGTTCTGTTCCACTCATTCCCTAAAGAAATGCATTTAGTTTTACCTCCCAAGGAAACGGCTGGATAAATTGCCAACTGGCCAAAAAAAGTAACTTTAGAATGCCATGTACCCTCTTGGCAGAAAAGAATGGTCGGATGGTAAATGTTTAGGCTAATGTCATCTTTTTATATTAAAACAAACTGTTAAAAGTGTCGGGATCATATAAATAAATATGTTACTAGTGAAAAGTGAAATCCTATATTTTAAAAAATATCTAATTTCTAAACAAAACACTGCTTTTACTCCTAGTGTCCTCAGATGTCTTTTAGTTGAGGTTACCTTGGTGTGACCACACAGCTAGTCACGGTTTGTTGCGAGAAAAAAAGATCAGGACTGGAATTTTTTTTTTCTATCTATTGATTTAACTTTAATACTGCTTATTACTGAGCCGGGAGAGGCAAATCTCTGCAAAATAAGGAAAACTGAACAAAAACAACTATACAGCACTTTTAATTTTAAACCTTAAAATTTGCAAAATAGTAAAAACAAAGCTGGTCTTTGGGCATGGAAATATAGGGACATACTAAGGTCCGTAAATTGCATAAACCACATAATTTGATTCAAATTATCACTTCATATCTGGATGTCTATTCCTGCTTGAATGCAATGATGTGGATTCTGCAGGGGCATGGGTAATTTAGCATTAGATTGAATCTATAACTGGGGAGGACAATGATCAATGTGAAGGAATTGGTCAAAATGTACAACAAACCTAGAGACTCTCTTGCGCTAAGGCAACTCAAATTGTGCGATAATTCAAGTCTCTGTGTCTTCCTGTGCCATGGTTTCAAGAGATGCCAACCCAAGGCCGTAAGCTACTCACACAGAGAACATAAAATATAACTTTATTCTGGTTTTGCAAAGTACCATAACTCATTTATCCAACCAATATTTTTATAGTACAAGAAAATCTAATAACCATTTAATTCTTAGATTGGCATCCTTAGATATTCCCTTTCACCAGAACTAGACCTTTTGTCTTACTTGTATGAAAGTAACACAAAGTTTATTTTCATTTGTATTGCAGTATTGGGATCTTTCTTTCCAATTGTTAAAGAGTACCAAAGCCTTTCCTTCCCAATTGTAGAAAATGTCCCAGAGCCCTTCCTTTATAGTGCAAAACATGTACCAAAATAATTATTCATATAATGACAATATACTGAAATTAAAATATTAAATAATCTAATGGCGGTTCAGAATCTAATTCACTAAATGCAAAATGGAATGTGGATAGCAACAAAACCAAAATCAGATTACAAGGATCATTTTACAATATATTGTCCTAAATGGCTTGGAATCTAGAGCATTCAAACTCAAATTATCCTGCAGGCATCTTTTCCTGGGAGACACTTAGCCAGAACTGTAAAATCTAATTGTGAAACCCAGGTATTTTTCAGTTTGGTTGTGAATCAATGCTAACTGGAATTTGCTAACATTCTTTAGAAGAATAGCAATCATACTAGTCGGACATGAATAACCTGCCCATCTGACCTGAATTTCAACCTGTTGACCATGCTAGTGGTCCACCTCTACCTTTTTAAATTTCCAAGCAGTGGTTTTGGAAACAGAGGAAAGGGTTATTGCTGGTTTATATGTCTTTACATGTGCAGTACTCTTAAAATAGATTGCCACAATGTATTTGTATTGTTTGCCATCTTGTAGGCAGGTAGCTGTGAAAGTTTTATATTTGGTTGGAATATTTGTTACTTACCTACCTTACACTTCTCTGTTATGTAAAATTTGACTAGATAATTGCATCCGTTTCCTTCTTATCTCCATCTGAGATACAAGAAATTTACAGATTACAATCACTATTCTCAAAATACTTAGATGAGTAGGCTCACACACCAAATAACTGATTGTGCAGGGTACATGTTAGAACACTGGGGTGATTGACATATTCATCATTTCTTCTTGTCTGGGCACATGTTGTGTGGCAGGCTACTGGGAGCATGGTGGCTAGGCAAGTAACTGGGGAGGCTGGAAAATTCAATTGTAAGCCAACTGTAATAAACAGCAAAAAGTGCTAGTGAGTAAATGATCTATCCTAAGTAAAACGTATAAAAATATTTTGTACTCTGTCCTCACTTCTTTAAATAGCTGTCATTAAAGCAAGAATTTCTATAACTGCATGGTCCAAAAACATAAAAAATAACAGAGGGCATCTGCCTATAATGTTTTACTCTCATTGTTTGGGGAGGTAACATTAGTTAGAAAAATAAACCTCATTTTTAAAATTTTCCTTTCAATCCTCTACTGTTTTTATGTGGTCCTCTGCACTGACACATAAACAGGGTGCCCTTTATCAGAGTGGTCTAGATGTGAACTTAACCCCTTAAGGACACATGACATGTGTGACATGTCATGATTCCCTTTTATTCCAGAAGTTTGGTCCTTAAGGGGTTAAAGTCTTGGATTCACAAGAACTTCTTTTAACCCCTTAAGGACACATGACATGTGTGACATGTCATGATTCCCTTTTATTCCAGAAGTTTGGTCCTTAAGGGGTTAATACATTTGACACCGTTCACTCCGTCAGTACTATTACTGTAAATTGGAGACCTACCCTGTCTAGTTTTGTTGTGCAATTTACTAAGGCATGCCTTATGAAACATTACTAAATGAGACACGAAGACGGCACTAAAGCTGAGTTCAGACAGTAGGCACAAAGTTCACAGTATTACAAAATAAGTGCATGCAGATATAAGTACATGCGTTTATGAAACCTGTCTCTCTGGACATTTTCCAAGGTTGGATAATATAGCAATGCTTTCATAGCAGCTTTAGATAAACTGTGTTATGAAAGCTAGCTCTTTTCTGCCAAATAATTTGATTCAGATTTTAAGAGTATTATAGCCCTGGTGAAATTAATTAGTATGGTAAAATGTAGTCTGCAGACTAGAGATTTGTTTGGCACAGTGTCAGTTAGTCTGGCTGTTTAATTTTATAATGTTGACATGCTGGATGTAGTAGGGTATGATCTGATCTGCGTACAGGGTGACTCACATCATGATTTTAAATATGAACACATAAAAGAATTCAGGCTTTGGGAGGGTTGTAGTTGTGGGGTTACTTGCACTGACTCTCAGTTTTAGTTTCACAGAAATGCAGGCTGGTTCTGAAATTCAACAAACTCTAAAATGTCATATGAGTTCCACTGCCAGCTTCTCTCACTTTCTTAACGTTTCAACTCATCCACAAAATGTATATCCTAGCTTCCTCTTCACCTTGACTTAGAGGGACATTATAGTCGCCAGAACCACTACAGCTTAATGTAGTGGATCTGGTGCAGGCTTTTCAAAGTAAACAATGCCTCGCAAAGTAAATGCTGTCTTAGTAACACCTCAAGTGTCAGTCACTCAGATGCACCGCATGAAGGTGCTGAACGTTTCCCATAGAGATGCATTGATTCAATGCATCTCTATGAGGAGATACTAATAGGCCAGGGCAGCGTTTTGCACAGTAGCCTCCCAGTGCTTTCCTATGGGAAAGCATTGAACTGACTTAGATCTTCAAGATTGATGATCTTAGTCATGGAGGGGAAGCCAGGCAGCATAGCACACGAAAAAAGGTGAGTAAAAAAAACCTTTTCACTGCACAGAAGGGGAGCGGGGAGGGGGAGAGGGGGGAGGAGGGCAGGGACCTAAAGAGCCGCACCAGCACTATAGTTGTTGTTACATTTTGTTATAGTGTTCCTAGTGTTATAGTGTCTTTCTCAATTGTGTTTTTTGTATTTTTTGTCATTTGAATCAATACTATTTGCAAATCTCAGAAGCAAGCAGAGATTTAATCACTTATCAGTGATTGATAGCTGGATTTAAAGTTAGCTCATTTTGGAAATGATGTGGTTTGGAGATTTTATTTTCAAGCTCAATTATTTAAGTTTTGACACTCTTGTCAGCCTCACCACAATTAATTATTTATTGGGGAAAAAAAACAGATTGAGATGGTCTGTATACCTGGAAATGTATTTTTCAATGATTAATTAGTCCATCAAAATTAAGTTGTTATGGTGCCAGGATGTTCTTGGTGTTGCCTCACCTTAAGGAGTTAAGCCATTCTTGAATGGTTTAACCCGAAGGTTTGTGTTCCGGTACCAAATCTTCCTGCCTCTTGGCCCTTACATTTTCTAAAAATCTCTAAACCGGAAGGCTCTTGCAGAATTGGGCAGCAGTACTGTTGATTGGCTGAGAGCATTCAGCTGATACTCTCAGACAATCAATCAGTGTCACAAACCATCACTGGTAAGTGTTTTTCATACTATCGTCTGGCATTTCCTTTAACATAGCAAAGTGATCACAATCCAAATTTGATACACCTTTTTTTATTTTACTAGTAACAATGGTAAAATAATGTAGATTCAACTATTACATTACAGAAAGTCATGATTTTATGAAAGACATTTATTTTATTAGATTGCTCCCACCTAGTAGCCATGGGTGGGTGCAGGGAGGTGGACGGTGACACCACCCAATGCCTATTGGTGGGGGCAAGGGGAATCTATGTCCCCCGTGTTATTTAACAGGCTGATTTGCTACTTTTATACATTTAATAGACCTGCCTTATGGTATAATAGCTTGCAATGTATCTATATATGTGAATGTCGTTATGTAATAAATGTTTATATATATATTGTATGTGAATGAGGCATTGCTCACCCTTTAACTGCACTTACAGACAAATAATAGATTTCCTACATTATTACTGTAGTAGCATTTCCTCTAGTATCTCTGCAGGCATTGGTGTTAGACATGGAACGGAATGAGTATTAACTAAGAGCTTCGCATAACAAGTCCCAGAGGGAGCAAAATGACCATTTCCTGGAAAGATAATACACTTTCTGCTAGGGTTTATGTATTGCTTAACAAACTGAGACATTCTCACAAAGCAGACACACACCTTATATCTAAGTCAGTCTGTATGTTTTCTTATAGACAAGGGAAAGTTAAGACGTAGCAAACCAGACTATCCCCCTCCCAGTTTCAGTAAAACCAATGGTGGATGCAGGGAAACCCAGGATGATTCACTTGTATGAGACGCTCAGGAATCATCTGACAAACAGACAGAAATAATGCAAACGCTGCTCACTGACCAGACTCTGACTGTTTATCAGGAAAACTCCCTGATTTTTATGTATTTATAAAAAGAATCATAGCACACTGTTTTTTTCCGGTTTTCCTTTGAAGAAATTCCCTTTCAGCAAATAAATGTTAAATTTTTCAGAAACATTTGACACGCGCACGCACACACACACACACACACACGCATTCTGCAATTTAACTCCCTCAGTGCCATATAGTCTAAATCGAAAGTAAGTGACAGACATGGGAACATATCCAGAAAATGCAATGTGCAGTTAAGGATGGAACGTGTACATCATCATCCAATCAGGAAGGGGCGTACATGTCTAAGTACACAGGTCACACATTTGTTCTTAAAGCTCCATTGTTATTGGCTTGATTAACTGTAAATATTTTTGAATTGTAATTACACGTTGTGGGTAGAAGGAATGTACTGTTTGTTATTGGGTATTCTAAGTTTTGCAGTGCTGTTGATTCGTTACCCTCCTCTGTTGTGATATTTGTTTTTGTTTTGTTTTGTCATCTCTTGATGAGTCGTATCCTATGTCTAGCTGACTGATCCTAAGATTATATGTAACACATTCTTTATATGGTGTTATATAATGTTTGTTAAGATACTAATAGTATATAATATCTATGTTCATTACACTAACTGAGGATGTTGATGTAGCTGCCTGAATTTAGGGTACTGTCCCAGCAATAATAGGTCTCAGGTACCTGCCCCGCATTTTGACACCTGCCGGCAGATTTCAAAGTGCATATTGGACTGGGACTAGGACAATGACACACAGCGCATCAGCATGGTATGGCTTGATAAATGTCAGTCCATTTGAAAACCATTAGACATTTTACAGTGGCGCCAGGGGACTGCTAGTTACGGTGCCTAAACTGACGGTTCCTAACCTGACCCTTTAAACCAAAGAGTAAAATAATGGCTGTCCAAATTTCCGAAACCTTAAAATGAAATTCTAGCTAGGAAATGAAAGAAGGTGAATTATTTTTGCAGTGATTGACACAGCATAATAATATGAGTAGATCAGAAATGACAGCTAGTAAATGTGCAGGTAGCCATGGGAATGCAAGGACAATGCTACATATATACCTTTTTTGTACTGCTTCAGTGCAGAATGAAAAGGTAATTAAATTAAATCCGATTTACAAAATTAGACTAAAATAGCAGAGTTGTAAAAATGTTCAATTTCCGCTATAGTCACAGCTCTGCTAATTTCATCTAAAATGTATGTTTTAATTCTCTGCAATTCATTGTTTGGTGATTAAAGCCCTACAATTATGCATTTTTCCTTTGAAATACGTTTTGGCACTTCTCCATTGTGATAATGCAAAGAATAGCTGCTCAGGTTGAGGATAAGATGAGCTGCACAGGTTGCGGATAAGAGGAGCTGCACAGGTTGCGGATAAGAGGAGCTGCACAGGTTGCGGATAAGAGGAGCTGCACAGGTTGCGGATAATATGAGCTGCACAGGTTGAGGATAAGAGGAGCTGCACAGGTTGAGGATAAGAGGAGCCGCACAGGTTGCGGATAAGAGGAGCTGCACAGGTTGCGTATAAGAGGAGCGGCACAGGTTGAGGATAAGAGGAGCTGCACAGGTTGAGGATAAGAGGAGCTGCACAGGTTGCGGATAATATGAGCTGCTCAGGTTGTGGATTAGATGAGCTGCACAGGTTGATAAGAGGAGATTCATAGGTTGCCAAATCAAAGGTTGAGCATGTTATAAGATGAATAGATATCTTTTTCAAGCCAGCATGTATGTACAGGGTTAACAGGACGAGATTTAAACAGCAAGCCTGATTGTAGCTCTGCACTTGTTTAAACATATCATCCTTTTAGTAGTTGAGAAAAAATACATATACACATTTTAAAAATTGCAATCTATTTTCTGTCTCCTAAGTTAGCCAACATCGTTTTTAGACAGTGTTTTGACTACAGCGTATAATTTTGTTTTGCACTATGCTGCCTCTGTGTTATTATGGATAATGCCACAATAAATCAAACACGCAGCACAGCTAAATAAAATAGTTAACTAAACACCCCAAAAATTCTCATCCTACTTGGCATGCAGCCAGTGACATTTTGGGAACGTATCCTTAAAAAAAAAAAGCGTCCGTTTCAGCATTTTGTTTCTCTGATTTGAGTCAAATGGGTGTTAACTGTCTGTAATAGATCAAAGAGCTGTCTCATTTGCTTGCTAAACTTAGTTCTGCAGGAGCCCAGGGGAGAAGATTTCCATAGATATTTAGAAAACATTTTGGCTGGCGCAAATGGAAACCTACGGAATATTACAGAACTTGCTTTGGATGCAAGGTGGTCTGTCTTGCAACAGTCCACTGTCTAGCCTTTTCCTCTGCTATTTTTACATGTGGTATGTGTCTGTCTCCACACTGTACTGTTAAGACATGACACAGCTCAAACAAAGGCCGTCTTTGCTTACAAATGCTGTTAACATCTTATGTCCCATCTCAACAATTTGCCTTACCTTATGCAAAACAGCCACAAACTAAAAAAAAATAAATGACACAGAAAGGAGACAAAGGGGTGAAAGTAACATTAAAATGTAAAATAAATGAAATAATATGAATTTTCTTTTATTTGCAGGGTAATGCTAACATTCATGGTTAGAGATTTAGTTGAGAAGGTAAATTAATAATTAGCCATGGAGGTACCAGAGAGGTCACAGCCCATTGCAAGTCAAGCAGAATAGCATATTTTGAACATCAGTGACTACACACTATTAATCCTACAGACACATCTTTCCAACACTGAAACTATGTTGAGTGTCCAAGTGTATCCCATTATTCTGTGACTGAAACAAAGGCTGGCCAGGACAGCTAGATGTCCCATTTGGACGCTCCTGGGTTTTGGACTGAAACTATAATTAATTACTGAGCATGTAACTGTTATTTCTTCCTTATCTGGCTGTAAGGCCACCATTATATTGAGGCTTTAGTAAGACATGCATCTCATGTTAAATGTTGTATGGCAGACTGGATTCCTCTTCTGATAAAAGTTGGTGTTGTTCATAATAGGTAAATGGTTTCCAGGAGTTGCTGACTCAGGAAGCGTTTTCTTAAGCAGTTCTCATGATAAAACTGCATTTAAATTCTTAGAATCAATTTTTCAAAGAAGTTTAATGCTGCGGAAATAGTATATGCACAGTTGAGGATCTGCTTATCAGGAGAGAGCCACTAGAATGGAACGGCTGGCAACAATCTAGAACCCCCAGACAAACTGGACTATGTGCTTCCTCAAGGTGCAATATATACATGTGGGGTTATTTACTGAAGTGTCAATTACAGTGAATTGCTTAGCAATAAATATTGGTGGTCTGACAAAGAATTTAACATTTGAGGCCCAAATAGCTGAGCTGGAAAATAAGTAAAAAAAAGAAAAAAGCTGGAAAATAAGAGTTGTACATTTTTTCAGCGAGGTTAATATGGTCACAATATGCAATTTCCTTTTCAGTTTTCCACAATTCCCAGTTCAGTTAATACATTTATATGTGTATTTGTATGTGTACATATGTTGTGAAGAGATGTGTCATAATGCATGTTTAAGTGGTCCTGTCGTCAGAGTGAGTGTAAGTGTGTCTTAGCTGTCTGTTTCATTGATTGTGAATGTTTCTGTGTAATGTGTGAGTGGATGCAGGAATGTTATAGAGACAGTTATATATGTGTGTATGCAGGAGTGCATTTTACTGAATGTCACTTTGTGAGTCACTCCAAGCCCACTCGTGTCTCAATCCCAGTCCCCAGCCCTAGTTTTTTCTGCCTCTACGCTAACCATTTTGCCTCTCCTGTCCATCAACTGCTGTGTTCTCAATTCTTGCTGTTTTATCCATATAAGTAAAGCCTAATGCCGCATTCTCACAAGCTTCCTGCGTCCTTTCCTGATAGATAACCAACAGCCTGTGTATTTGAAGGGTGATGGGATATGATATAAGATCCTATCCTTGCTTTAAACTCTATACAAAGAAATCTGCTCATAACAAATCCTCCTAGCAAAGAACGATAGCATCCAGTGGAATCATAAGAATTGTGCACAGGAAGCAAACCCTTCATTCTGTAATTAAAAGAAACAAATATGCTAAGCTGATTGGAAAGATCCATCCCTTACTGCCACAGGCCCTTAGTTCATGAGCGAAGTCCTACGTGGTCAGTCTATTCCTGGTCACTACACACACGGAATTGTAAGATACATCGTAGATGTGACTAGGGTAGACTCTTTCATAGTCTACACTGGCTAGTGAGGATCTACAACCTTCCTTGGAAATTAACAACACAATAAGGCCCTATGCAAGGTTCCAAATCAGAGTCCCATTATCTCTTCACCTACACTCAATTCACTTGTTTATAGTTGTGGTAGGAATTTTTCAATGTTATTTGCACAGAAAGGGGATAACTGGAGATGTAGCTCAGCCATCGAGTGTTCTTCGTTAAAACTAGAATGTTACACTGTCTCCCATGTTGTACATCCTGGCCCTCGAACCCCTAGCACAGCTCATACGGGAGAACGCGAACATTAAAGTGATACAAACAACATCGAAGACAAACAATGTTCGCAGACGACATTATGCTATCACTCGAATCCCCTGACACAACACTCCCACAACTCCATGAAACCCAACCAAATACAGCACATGCTCATACTACAAACTAAATATAATGAAAACACAAGCGATGGGCATGCATCTACCAACCCATACTCTACACAGCCTAAAGAGAGAATACGCATATGAATGGCGCACTGATCACCTAACCTTCTTAGGGGTAGCCTTCACGTCCAATCCCCACGCATTGCCGCACGCCAATTATGTCAAACTAGCACACAACCTTGAGAACCAAATTATGGGGTGGCGAGGCAAATATATTTCCTGGCTGGGCCGTATGGCAGCAGCCAAAATGATCCTCCTCCCCAAACTTCAGTACCTGTTCCGCAACCTGCAAATCAAACTCCCAAAGAATTTCATTCTGGACACACAGAAGATGCTTAACGCATTCATATGGGACAACAAAAAACCAAGGGTAGCGGCATCCATCCTATACAGGCCCTTCAGGAATGGAGGTATGGGCATCCCTCACCTCTCCACCTACCACACAGCATCTCTCTTTAGCCCACTAATTATGGCATTCCACCAGGAAACACCGCCAATATGGCTCCAAATGGAAGCCATCTACACGGGAGGGCATGACATTACCACATTAGCTTGGATACCAAACCACATCAGACCCAAATATAAAGATATCTTAACCACTACTAAACTAACTCTATCCACATGGGATGCACACAGATCCAAAACACAGCTCTCCCCACACCCATCGCCAGCTATAAAACTTAAAGCACTTACAATATTCATACCTAACTTCAATGCCAAAGGGTAGTCCACACATGGCATCTCAGACAACAACTGTGGCGAAACCAACCTCGCCACTGTGCACTGGAGAAGCCTGGTTGCTCGCCTGCTCCCTTTAGACTATGGCCCCTGTTCTTTTTCCCTGCAGAAAGGCTTGTTTGTTCCTTTCTGCGGACTGTTAAAGCCATGCTACCCCAGATAGCTATGCCATGGAGCCCAGCCGTATACTGAAAGACTGTATGAAAGATTTTGGCTCCATGGCGATTGAACTGTATGTATGTGATCTGAGCGCCATCCGGTAATAACGTGCGCTCAGATCTAAGCTATCTGGGGATAGGTAGAATGTCTGTATTTTATGTATTTTACCTCCTTCCTTTTACTGCCATGTGCTTAATGGAGTTTTGCCTCTGTCCTTGGAGATAATTGGATTACTTCTCAATTATCTCCAGTATAGAAGACTCTGTGGAACTGGTTTTGGGCAGAAAAGCCATGCTTCATTTGGTCACAAAGGACTTTGATCTATCTTTTGAACCAATGGACCAATTTGGATAATTTTGACATATGTTTGTATTTGGAGTATGCTGATTCGGAAAATGTAATGATGAAAAAGTGATGCATACTTTCAAAGTTATGAATATTGTGTAAAAACTGTATTCCTCTGCCTGTGATAATGAGATTACCCATTGTGTTCAGTAATCATATCACAGGCAGAGGGGAGGATTTTGTGTGGGAGTGTCTGTGTGTATTGTACGGATTGATTGGTTGTTCTGTAATACCCTGTGGGCTGTACTGTGGTTGTGGATTGGGAATAAAATAGACTGTATGTGCCAGGACAGTCAGTTCCTGCTTAACCCTCAAAGTGAAGTGTCGTCTCATTCTTGGGGGGAATTTGATTGTATGCCGATTGCCAGGAGTGTAAGCTGTTCATAGGGCCTTTCCTGTTCGGCTGCTTCCAGTGTTCGTGTGTCTCTTGTTCGGGAGTTGGTGAATTCGTGCAGTTTGCAGTTCGGGAGATTGGTGATTGCAGTAGCTGCTTGTCTATCTGGAAGGGGATTATCACCTAAATGGTTTTTAACCTCTGGTGAGCAAAACGGTCCGTTACAACAACAAACTCCACTCTTTTGCACACCTGCAGACCACATATGAAGTGCCCACCACAATTAAATTCTCGTACATGCAAATACAGTCATGGTTTAACAAACACTACTATACCGGCACACCACCCATGCAGAATGGCCAACTATCGGCCATTGAAAAACTATGCTACAATGCAAACCACCCACTAAAATAATGTCTCAACTGTACCACAATGCAATCCAAAGGTCCCACACTGCACGACTCCCATTCACTGCAGCCTGGGAATTGGACTTCCAAAAGCGGCTGGATGAAACCCAGTGGTCTTGCATATTCCTAGCTAACAAAAACCTCACGCTATGCACTTCACATGTAGAACTATCTAGGAAAATATTATATCGCTGGCATCTAGTGCCAACCAGACTGAAACACATGAACTCCCACAGATCAGACAAATGTTGGAGATGCCTCACGCAATTAGGCATGGTGTATCACATATGGTGGACGTGCCCAAAGATCGCACCATTCTGGGCACAAATCTCGAATCTAATTGCACGAACCACTAAGTTGACACTGCTACTACAACCTGAGCTGTAGTTACTACAACTCCTCCCACTGAACGTACCAAAAACGAATAGGTATCTGATTTACCACATCCTTATAGCGACATTACACGCGATTAGCAGTAATTGGTTATCACCTAACACTCCGCAAATCACAGCCTGCATCCACTCTGTGGAATCCTCAAAACAATACGAAACCATGGCCAGAATGTCCAGACCCCCACAAAAATTCTGGAAAGAAGCATGGGAACAGTGGGACAAACATAGGACCCAAAGCCCACCTAACACAACCAATTAACAAACCACACGATCACGCTACCATACGACACAGGCCATAGATCAATCCTTACCTTGATCCTGCCCTCCCCCTACCCCCTCCCCCCTCTCCCTCCCCACTCTCTGTTATACCCTGTTGCAACATAGGTTAAAATTGGTGCAGGGTGCTGTGCGACTCAAACTTTGGTGATATCAGACACATTGTAGGATGAATATATGTAAATAGACCCACTCTACTATAATCATTGCAACACTAAATGTTAAACTAACTGTAATTCCATCTAACTCCGAAAATGTGTTTCTGTGAAAATTTCAAAACCTACAATGTAACCATTGTCGTGATGCACTATGTACTGAACAAAAAATTGTTAAATAAAAAAAAAAAACTGGAATGTTACATTCATTTTTTTCTCTATTTTCGGTGAACATAATGAATTTCGACCACCAAAGTCTACGCTATTATTAAATTCATATATCTCATTGTACCCACCATAAAGTACATATTGCTAATACGGCATTATATCAAGGAAAGCAAAGGAGTGCTTTCCTTCCCTTATAGGTGTGAATCGTTATACAACTTTGAGGCTCATTGTTTTAGCTGTAAATTTGGGATATCAGTGGCTTATTAGAATGCACTTCACTCTTGCTATCTAGGGCCCCATCCACTGGACTGTGTTATGTCTGTCGTGTCTTGTTATCTGTATGGTTGTTGTTACTTGTTGGCACACATATTGTTAACCATAGCTGACCCAGCAGAAAACTGGCTAAATGTTGCAGGAAGACAATGACAATGGGGCCTTGACACTGGGAAAAAAATAGGGAGTAACAGGGAAGTTGTATTGGGGGTATCCAATATCTAACTGACATAAAAATAGTAAATTAATGTAAGTTTTGTGCTCCTCTACATTGATTTGCATGAACGCTCTACCAATCTCTAAAGATCTCAGTAACTTATCTACAATTCCATTCTTCCTTCTATACTAGAAAATTTGGTTCTTACCTACCCGATTCTCTCAAAACTCCATATGCCTTTTTTCCATATTTAGCCCATTCATGACAGAAACGTGCTAAAAGTATCATCATGACATGAGATTTGCCTAATGTCTTTAATGTCTTGACATGGGGTGACATTTCTTTATCCCATTGATGCACCCATTCCCACTATTCTCACAATTCCAAACATTTTAATTTGAATCACAGAAAATATTGCTGCAATGCTTTACCTCTTTTGGTATTTTGCAATGTTCGCTTGCATCCTAAAAATGCCCAACCTCAATTCAAACTCCCTTTCCAGACTCCAGTCTCATTTGCATACTACCATTCATCTTCAAGCTTCTTGATCAAGTTGTCTACACCAGACTGATTTCATTCCTCAAATCCAGCTGTCTACTCCATCCACTGGAGTCTAGCGTGCACACTTGTCATTACAAAGAAACTGATGTAACCAAGTTGACCAGTTAAGAAACATCCTCTGCTATTTCCTAATTATCACTAAAACCAAAAGAGAGAAAAGGACCTTCTCTTAACATGTCACTAAATGATATAGATAAGTTTCAAAGCTGCTGTTTGGCAATGTAAGGCATATGAAGCATCTTGAACATTTGGCAATGAAAGATCAAAAACCCAGCCACTCTGCATTGGGAAGAGCTTAATCCAGGACTGTTTGCCAAAATCAAGACATGCAGCTGTTGTTTGAGCTTTTAGCGTGCAATGCTCAGAAACCCATAAATTACAGGCACTATCCATGTATAATAAAAGCAGCAATATGTTAGATTTCTTGGGGTACGGTTAATCATGATTTCTCGGCTATAAGTTGTTGCTACATTAAATAACTATTGATGTGTAATGCCCGCAGAAAAAGGCATCTTTTTCAACCTGTGTAACTGATACAGTAAGGCGTAATTAAACAATATATATTCAATGCATTTTATTCTATTTTAAAGTGTTTATTAATGATCTTGCAGAGTGGAAAACACATGTCAATGTTTACTGACAACACATTATTAGGTAATGGACTAGAGTTAGAACAGCATGTTCTTTTTGTTCAGAATTATCTAGATAAATTAGGATACTGGGTAGGCATCACACAGATGAGATTCAATGTAGAGAAAAGTAACATTTCAAACTAAAATCCACTTGTGACATATTCAAAATGTGGTACAGTTACAGTGGATCTAACTATAGACAATATACTTGGCAACACAATGCTGTCACAATATTGTGACTATAAAAATGAAAATCCAGCGCACTCCCTTATCTACTAAACAGATTTTGTTCATTTTTTAAAAACACCTAGTCTAGGCAAAAAATAATGGGGGTTTAGTTACATTATGTAATCATACATTGCATAAGCCTGGCGAAACGTTAATGTACCCCATCTTTGGCAGGTCCTACTCTAACAGCCTAATGTCTGCTCTTATGAGATTAACCCACTTACTTGGGGGAAAAAATCCATGTGGGGTTCTCTGCAGTACAAGGCTAAATAGGGACCTGGGGTGAGGCACCTGTGGCAGGGAGGGGGGCAAAACCAAGAAGTTGTACTTATTGGCTCCCAGCAGCACCCTATTAATGCATGTTTAGGTGAGTGCAGCCAGCCCCTTGTTTTCTCGAAATATTGTGACTGTACAGTAAATCAGGTTATTGTGATGTATGAATGCTGCCGCCAGGTTACTCTTCCTCTCCTGTTGTTCCTCTCACACCTCACCCCTCTGTCGACCCTTACACTGGCTTCCTATAGGAGTCAATTAAAAATACTAAACCTTACCTATAGATCTTAACTCTAAATCATGTTACAATGTAGTGATTCATAGATATGCCCCTTCTCGGTCACATCTCTCTGCTGGTGACCTTCTCCTGCCTGCCTCTCACACCCTTACTGCTACCTCGCACTTGAAAGACTTCTCGCAGGCAGCTTCTTTCCTTTGGAACAGCGTTCCTACCTCGGTCAGACTGTCTTCAATCGTTTAAGAACTCTCTCAAAACCCATCTTTTCAGAAATGCTTATGGCCTCCCTGAGTAACTTCTATGTCACATAGCTGTCTCTTGCTCTCCTAAAGAGCCACACTCCACTCTCACCTCCAGTTCTGCTTCTTTTACACCTTATTGCTAGCTGTCCCCCCTTGATGCCATCCTATTGTGTTTGTTATACCACACCTACTCTAGACTGTACGTTTGTCTGAGCAGGGTCCTCATCAACCTGTTGTTCCTGTAACATTTTGTAATTGTCTCAATTATTGTTAAATACTCCCCCTTTATAATATTGTAAAGCACTGAAATAAGTTGGCGCTATATAAATACCAATAATAATAATAATAATAATAATAATTTTAAATGGGCCATATTCCATATAATGCACCGATATAAGGGATCATTAAATCATACATAACAAAGAATCATATACTAAAACACCCATACACAAATTTTAATATTGTACCAAAGGATTTATTAAATATGACATTTTATTGCCTTGAGATTCCAATCAGTTATCCCATTGAAGATAGCTTCATATTTCATCTCTCTCTCTCTCCCTCTCTGACATATCATGAGTTAATAAATCATTTTGGGAATTTATTTTGCCCATAAAAGACAAGTATAACACTCTCTTCTGAGATCACAATTTGTTTTCCCTTAATACCGGCTCTGTATAGCTTTGTTCCAAGTTCTGATGTGTTGTGTTTCAAACTATTGTTCATGATAATTAATGTTAATTAGACAATCTTTCAGTCGTCATGCCAGGCAGGCAGAAGGATAAGCTCTGTCGCAGTGGAGCCGTTGTGTTCCAGTCTCTCCGGTAATTGAGATACTGTTTCAATATAATTTTTTACAGCAAAAACTGTGCCAGGGAGGCTAAATGGTAATGAACATAGTCTCCTGTGGAACTGTTACAGTATAAGAACATGTACGTGACGAAAGGACTGTAGAGTGTACATTATGTTCTGTTCCTTGCTTGCTATCAGTCAGCTTTGTGAGCTGTGGCTACGTATTCACTGTGTTCTTCAAATAAGCATTTTGTGTGGGGGAAATATTAGAAAAAAATATCAAAAGTCAACGTCTCCACTACAATTTTTGTTTATTCACATAATCTTCGGCGGATGGCTTTATGTCGTTCCGGGCCATTGACCTGAAGTCAGGATGTGCGCTAAGTGCATTGTGCGCGTGATCCATTTGCTACTATAGAAAAAATAAAATAAAACTAATTTTATTAATATTTGCAAAGGTCAATAGAGCTGTACAATAATATATAAAAGGTTTACAAAATGTTTCCATATGACGAGTGTGATACTTATTTCTCTATCTCCATCCATTATCTCTGTAACTTTACTTAGGATTTTTTTTTTTTAAATTCTTTATTTTAGTAGTGCAGGTAGACACAATATTTCGACAAGCGCCACAACAGCGTATTTCAAGTTTTTTACATTGTAGACAGTGGCATGAGAATTTGCACAATTTTTATATTTAACAGCTTAACTAAACAGTTGATTTGTCTTAAGAAGGTTGAGTGAGATAAAATTAAGTAACGATGCTGGTTGCACAGCTAGATCGCCTGTGCTACTTGTGTGCCATATTATGTTTTTGTGTGCACAGATATGTAAAATGGTATGCTTAGCCACAATAGCTTCTGCAGGCACAAAATATCACGCAAGGACATTGTCCTGGCTTTGGTACACAAGCACATTTTCAGTTTAACAAGAGTAATTCAGGCTAGCATGTAATTATGTCCCAGTAGTTAGGGTGCGCTTAAACTGACAGGTAAGACAGGTAAACTGGACTTAACTAGGTAAAACAGTATGAGTTAGTTACATGTTGGGAGATAATAAAAATAATAATAAAATAGGTAGACTATTATCTAAACATTTCTGCTTCATTTAAACGTTGCTTTGTAATATTAAGACTTAGGTATTGGTGCTTGTATGGCCCTAAACATCTCACCAAGGCGTTCACACAGATATTATAATACCACCTAAGATTGTTATCGCATTATAAAACTCAAATATAACTTTAAATATAACTTTATCACAAGATGGCCGCAACAGAAGCTACAGCAAAACCTGTTCCAGGTAACTATAGTGCTGGTGTATTATCCCCTTACACGTTCTTTGAAGATGTACGCCAGACAGTCAATGCATGTTTCGTTGAAAACTATATGGATACTGTACTGCTTGTGCTTAAAGTGTAGTGTCCTAGTGCGTGGGCAGGACATTGCGTGTGTCCATGAGTGGTAAGGGATGGTTGAGTTAATGGCACGCTGAGTTAGCTGTCATGTTAGGTGCTTGAGATATTGTTAGGCGCTTAGATAAAAAGAAAAAATGCTGAAATAAAACAACAGCTTGTGTCTGATCATGGGTCTAAGACTTCCACAGCGCCTGCATAGCTGGTATCTGTGACATCGAGGAGTCAGCCTGATACTATACTGGTAAACCAGTGAGCTAGAAAATCACAGTATGCGAGGCAGATATGTGTCAGGCCTAGGAAGCAAATAAAATGAAAATAACATAAAAAATAACAAACCAAACAAAGTCAACAGAAAAGGCATACATCATGTTCCATTAGGAAGCGGTAGGTCTTGGCTTAATGAGCAGTGAGTAACCTGTCCCGGTGCTCAGCCCATACCCTTTGGGGGTAAGATGTAAGCATGCTTACAAACGCCCGGTCGTGGCACATGTCCCATGCGCGAGAGTCTCAGTCCCGGTATCATATATAAGTGAGGGCATGCTGTAGGCATCATCCCGTCCTGAGCCCGGTATATTGCGTGCCTCAGGCACTTTGCTTGCTTGGTAAGGTGGCAGGCTCTGTTTTCCATGACCTGTTGCTTGGTCGCTGACTTGCGTCTGTAAACGCCGGTATTCCAGGAACTAGGCTGCCCGCTCAGGTCACTGTCAGGAATCCGTGCTGGGTCTCCATGGAGCTTGCCCTTAGGGGCAGTGTTTGATGGTGTGTTTGTGATCCACTGTCGGCTCTGCTGCGTGGGTGTCTTCTGGGTGCTCGGAGTGCTTGTGCGATTGTGTCCCCTTCTGAGGTGCCATGTGCGGGTGAGCCGGAGCGACAGGAACTTCCCGCCTCGCCGCCATTTTGGGGCCTTCATCTTCTCATGAGTTGCAGGCATCTTTCGCTTGTTTGGGGATGGCAATAGAGGTGAGTGATCATTAGGCTGCTGTTGTGCAGTGACATGCATTCTCCCCTCCAGGTTGCGCCAGGACTTGGCAAAGGCTCTGTGTCCGGACGTGGGCTGATCAGGGCATCCATTCCCGGCCAGCTGTCGTGCTGTAGGTGTTCTGGACCTCTCACTAGCCTGTGGTGGCTGGAGTTTGCACTCTAATCGGGCCCAGAACTGCTCCCACATGGCTTCAAACCTTGCGTTGGAGGCCGCAACCCAGTCGTCTGGGGGCTGTTGCTGTGCTTGGGCAGTGTTGCAGTCGGCCATTTTAATCAGGCCTCGTGGATCACACTTGAGGTTTCGTGCCTTGGTGCAGTGCGTGGCTGGATGTTTTGGTCGGTTTTGTGGACCGGGATAACCCC
Source organism: Pelobates fuscus (assembly GCF_036172605.1). Lineage (NCBI taxonomy): Eukaryota > Metazoa > Chordata > Amphibia > Anura > Pelobatidae > Pelobates > Pelobates fuscus. Next base: position 197,821,803 of record NC_086321.1, on the reverse strand, counting down.
CACCGGTCCTGGAGGGGGGAGGACTTCTTCCGGGGGTTCCAGTCCCTGCTTTTGTGCCCGGGGAGCGGCCGTCTCCCAGTGGCTCAGTGGTAGGTAGGCCGCAGGCCTCGGTGTGTCCAGTTGGCCCCGCCGGTACTCGTGTGGGGTACCGTTCGGTGCAGCAGCCTCTCCCGGTTGTGACTATCCAGGTCTGCGGCTTGTGAGTCGTGGTAGCTGGGTGTAATGCCCCGATTTCTGTTCCCAGACGTGGGAGCTCTCGGCCAGCACGTCTGGGCTGCTCAGTTGCTTGGCTCCGCCCCTTACTTAGGATTTTTATATAAATAAAAACGTTTAACAGTTCTGTGTAACAGTCTGTATTGCAGCTCATTCTATGAAAAATAGAGTTAATTGTACACCCCAAACTAAGATAAAATTCAGTCTGCCTCATTTTTGGCAAACATTTTTTTAATTACAAGTATTTTCTTTTAATAACACATTGCTTATATACTATTGGTGAGAGAAAAACAACAATTAACTGTTCTTGACTAGCCATAAGACACATACAGCAAGCAGAGCATCATGGGAATTCCTAATGTTAGCATCATTTAATAAATGTATTCAGCTTTCCACAGGGGACGTCACTTTATGGATATTAGTGCATATTATTTATCATAAAGTCAGACTGATAAGCAATAATAGTGCTTGTTATAACTGTATTGCAGTGTTTTCAAATACACATCTTTTTGTGTGCTCATTCAGATGGCCTGTCCTTTAAGCGCTTGCACAGACAAATGCTTGTTCTTTCTGTGGGATTATGCAGATGGCTTGCCTTTCTTTTTAAATAGTTGCGTACAATTTGCCCATCTCAGTTTATCAACATACTCTCAGCAAAGAAGCGTAAAAAAATTATGGAAGTTTGCCTGGGAACTTCACACACTCTTTGTGTCCTATACATATTTACAAAGAATCTTGAAAGACCAGATGCTAAGAATTTATATAATTTATATTTTAATAAAAAAAATGATGTGAGCCAGGTGAGATAAAGCCTTACCTATCTAACGGACATCGGATACAACAATCTAACCATGGAGGTGTATCATGAATCAGGCAGAAGTGCTGATTTGCAAACTCAAGAACAAGAAAACCAATTGGAAAAATAAAATCCTTGTACGAGCTAAATTGGAAATGTTTTGGCCTACATTTTGAAAATCATTTGTAAAATCACAACAACTTTAAGTTGTTTGAGGTAGTAATATTTTTTTTTTTTTGTTTTGTTAAGCCATGTTCCCCTGGTAGATGAAAATCATTTGGATCTAATGTTAGAGTTGCCCTGCATTTGCAATAAAAATTCCATATTGGTAATTCTCTAAAGACAAGTCAGGTAAAGCTTCTGTCTGAGAAAGATTAATATCTCACAGGGCCCTAGGTAGGTTGTTTGTTTGGGCCTTTCCTAATTCTTCACATTTTTGGTGGAGAATAGGGCCAGACAAATTCATGGTTCAGGGCCCCCTGTCAAAACCCAAGATGGCTGAATAGGGCCGCCTTATGGTTAACTCTGCTCTGCTAACTGGACAAGTCGGTATAAATATGTACACCCACCTCATTCAAAAATATTTGTATTAATACTTAGCAAAATAGTATAGAAACTTCCCATGTATTTCAAAATACTGTAAGTGACTGAGAGGACCATGGCTGGTACAAGCATAACAGTTCTACTCATTTATTTACAATACACCAGCTATATTCAGCCCCTGAAAAAAACTGGTGCCTGAATGGTGACAGAAGCAGACTTCCCCTAGATATCAAACCTTCTAAAATGAGCATAGGGTGTTATGGTAAATAGAATGACCCTTTGACCAAGTCTTGGGATACTTCACTTTCCAGGCTTTGTGTTTTCCCGCTTCAACTCAAGGTTTCCTGTAATAACTGATTGTTATTAACTGGAATACAAGTTTTATGGCATGCTGCTGGTGCCAATAATTAGTTGTATTATTGTTTCATAGTTGATGCACATAAGTATATTCTTATGAAAAATTCTGAATGAGCCGAAGAAGGAATTTAACTAAACACTTCTCCAGACTCAAGTGCTGTTGTATTTCATATTTGTAAAATGCACTACCATAAATGGATGTTATTCCCACAAGTGCTCTCATTTCTGAATACATTTTTTAACAATGTTCTGACACAATAATACCAATGAGTCACTGACACAGAAATGTCTATTCATCAGAGCTAGACAGACAAAAGCGCTAGGTACTATCCAGGCAGACACTCTATAAAATAAACATTGTAGATTTTATTGTAAAGCAGGAAATATTGGGATGACTGAATTGATTTCAATACACATTTATGTAACAAGGTAGTTACTGCTGCTAGCAAGGCTGTTATCCTTGTATATATAAGTATAGTGAAAACAATATTGCCATTTCCCAGAGCTGCAGGCCCTGCTTTAATTTCCCTGGCATCATTATAGGAACACTATAGGGACATGGGTACAAATGTGAACTCTTGACCCTATAGTGTTAAAATCACAATTTAGGTTACCAGTCCCCCTTACCACTGTACTGTAAAATGTACCTTTATTCCAGCACTGCACAGGTCCGCTGGCACTGGATCCGGCCTCCACTCCGCTTCCCTGGGTGACATCATCAGAATCGACGATCTCAGCCGCTCCAATGCTTTTCTGTGAGGAAGCATTGGATTGGCTGAGATTGTCAATTCTGATTATCTCAGCCAAGGAGACAGGGAATGGGGCAAAGCTGGCCAATTAGCATCTCCTCATAGAGAGGATCAGTACATCTCTATGAGGCATGTTCAGCCTCTCCACGCAGAGCGTGAAGACCTTGAACGTCAGGGCTGCACAGTGTGCAGCACTGACCCAGGCATCACCACTTGTAGCTCTTGGGGTGACTACCACTGGAGGTGTCCCTAGGCACTGTACAATGGGTGGACTAACAGACAAGCTAATGTTATATGAATCACCCTGAAGAAGCAATCTCCGACAACTATAAAGCTAAATAATGTCTGAACTCAGTGTACCTTTCTTTATTGTATATAAAATATATAATTGAATCATCACTGGGACATGTATGATAATTAAATAATACACAAGATCAAGATACTGAGAGATGAAAAAAAAAGTGTTCATTTGACTCACTTTAAACTTATGAGCTTTTTTAGTACATAGTACACCTGGTTTTTTTTCGCACCATGGAACTTTTAAGAACACATATAATTGCCTGTTTAATCTCACTTATAATAACAAACAAGCTTTTGTAAGCAGTTAATTTCCGAGACTGGGCTTTTTCTGTTGCAAATTAGAAGATGACTATCACTTGCAGGATAATCATCTCAGCAAATTATCTTTAATATTGAGTTGCAATTGGGATTTTAGTTTCAATCCAGGATATTTTTTCTTTTAAAAAGCACAATATATGGAGACTGGCATTTAAAATAGATGAACATATCCTCTTCTTTAATAGGTCTCGACATTATTACTAAACCAGTTATCACATTTAGTATTATTCGTAGCAATGTTCACATGACAGCTTTCTGGAAATAAATTGTAAAAATATTACTCAGGTACCAGATTTCTGCTATTTGATGTGATTACAGAACAGATTTTTTCATTATCTGAAAGGATGAATGAGTCAATCAATATGTGATAATGTTCATCAACCTATTAATGTGTCTGTGACTCATTCCACCTTGTTTGCTTATCACAACATTTTGTCATTTCTGAGCACAACAGGGATAATACAATTCAGTGTATCCTGTAAATGTCTATTGTATTTTGTTTTGAAGGTTTGGAAGAGTGAAGGACACCTACATGATGAGTGGATTAATATATTATTATAGTAAGGATGAGAAAATAAAAACTAGCTATTTTTAACGTATTTTTTTAGACAATCACAAAAATGCAAAATTACAATCGGGTCACTCTTTGGCATTTTACTTCAAATTGAAAAAAATGGAAAATAAAACCTCTTCTAGCCAATTTAAGGTTCATTAAATGGAATCTATAGACACACAGACCACTTAATATCAATGAAGTGGTCTGGGTGTCATGCCCCCCCCCCCCCCCCCCCAGTTTTTACCCTGCAGCTGAAAACATTGCTGTTCTGCAGGATTAACCTGTCATATCGACAGTCACTAGAGGAGCTTCCAGGAAATAGTGAACACACTATGTCAATGTCAATCAGAGGGTTTTAGAAAGGCCATCTGATCAGTGTAGCGTGGCGTTTTGCCATGCATTCGCATTAGCCTCCCAATAATTTCATATGGGAAAGCATTGGTTTGGCTGAGATTAGTGATCTTGATGATCTTAGTCAAAGAGACAGCGATATCCTGAGGAGACTAGAGCTGCAAGGGAGAAAAAGTAAGTATAATCACCTTTTTAATCCTAGCATCGCTGGCCCAGTCTAGACCACTTTAGCATTAGGAATACACATCTGTATTGTGTTCCTTTAACTAAACTGGCCATTCTTTATTAATACCAGGGAAACTTAACGGATGCAGTACAAGTAAATTTTAGGGCAAAAAGATGGAAAAAAAAGTTCAAACTGGAGAATTTTTCCAATATGGCTACTTTGACCTAACACATGGAATTAAAACATATGTATGTTATCATCTGTTTCCTCGATCCTATTCCACCTGTTCCCTCGATCCTATTCCCTCATATCTCATCCGCACTTTGTCTCCCTCTCTTGCACTTCCTCTCACTAAAATTTTCAATCTCTCCCTTTCCTCTGGCACATTTCCCTCACCCTTCAAACATGCAACTGTAACCCCAATTCTGAAAAAGCCCAGCTGTGGCGAAACCAACTTCGCCACTGTGAACTGGAGAAGCCTGGTTGCTAGCCTCCTGCCCAGTGATTATGGCCCTGGGAGATTGGGCCCTTTAAAAACAGTGTTCGGCCCTTTAATTACTATGGGAGAAGGATTGGCACTTTCTAGAGGGCACTTCGGATACAGCCGAAGTGCCGAAGTTGTCGAAGTGCCGAAGTTACCGAAGTCGTCGAAGTGTCCAGCATCGGACAAAGGACCACGTGGCGGCGGCCATTTTAACTTTGAACACCGCCGACCCGTACCATCGACTTCACTTCGACACTTCGACTAAAGTCGAAGTACCGAACACACTTCGAACGGGACTTAGCCGTTTTTATACCAGGAATGGACCGACCGCACAGCCCAAAGCCATGGAACTATTTTGGGCAAGAAAAGGTGCTTGCGGTCGGTCATAAAAGGACTTCCATTTAACTTTTTATTTACTGAAGGGATTGGTATGATTTTTGAGAGTGTTTATGTTTAAAGTATGCTGAGTCTGAATATGTGATTTTTATGTGAATGCGATGTATGGTTTTAAAGTTATGAAAGTTGTGTAATGGGATTATGTGTCACACTAAGGGGAGGGGATGTGTGGGATGTAACATCTATGTCATTGGTTATTTTATGCCTCCCCTGGGTGAGGCCTGTATGTGTCTTCTTGTAATAAAAGCCAGGCTGGATGTGCCAGTCGAGAGTTCCTGCTTAACCCTGAAGCTGAAGTGTTGTCTCATTCTTGGGGGGAATTTGACTGTATGCCGACTGCCAGGAGTGTAAGCTATTCGTATTGCTTTTCCTGTTCGGCTGCTTCCAGGGTTCGCGTGTCTGCTGTTCAAGAGTTGGTGAATCCGTGCAGTTTGGGAGTTCGGGGAATTGGTACTTATAGTAGCTGCTGGTATATCTAAAGGGGATTATCGCCTAAACGGATTTTATTCCCTTTATGCTGAAACGGTCCGCAACACCAGCCTTGACTCCAACTCCCCATCCAACTACCGCCCTATCTCGCTACTGCCATCTGCCTACAAGATCCTTGAGAGATTTGTGTACACCAGACTGACTGACTTTCTCGAAACCAACTCTCTGCTTGGCCCCCTTCAGTCTGGATTCCGCGCTGGTCATTCTGTCGAAATGGCTGTGACCAAAGTGTCCAAAGATTTAATCGATGCTAAATCTTGCGGCCATTAGTCTATCCAAATTCTCCTTGATCTTTCCGCTGCCTTTGAAACTATTGATCATCAACAGCTTCTTCGCATTCTCCGTAATTTGGGTCTACGGGATACTGCTCTTTCCTGGTGCTCCTCCTACCTCTCCCAGAGCTCAGTGTTTCTTTCTCTGACTCTGCCTCTTCCCCCCAACCACTCTCTGTTGGCGTCCCCCAAGGTTCTGTCCTTGGTCCCCCTACTGTTCTTTATCTATACTGCTTCCCTTGGTAAACTCATCAGCTCCTTTGGCTTCCGTTATCATTTCTATGCGGATGACACTCAAATCTACCTGTCCTCTCCTGATCTCTCTCCGCCCATCTTGACTCGTGTTTCTGACTGCATCTCTTCGATTTCCAACTGGATGGCTGCTCACTTCCTTAAACTCAACCTGTCCAAAACAGAACTTCTGGTCTTTCCTCCCTCAAGTGTTGCTACTCCAGTGTCCTTCTCCCTCCAAGTCAAAGGCGCTACCATCACCTCTACCACATAGGCTCGCTGCCTGGGTGTTCTTTTTGACTCCAACCTCTCCTCCACCCCTCATGTCCAGTCGATCGCCAAATCCTGTCGCTTCCATCTCAAAAACATAGTGCGCATCCGCCCCTATTTAACCCCGGATGCGGCTAAGGTGCTGGTCCATGCTCTTGTTTTCTCTCGCCTTGACTACTGCAATACCCTTCTCATTGGTCTTACATATTCATAGAATGCACAGCTGCAATCTATAATTAATGCAGCGGCGAGGCTAATTTTCCTGTCCGCTTGCACCTCCCACGCAAATATTTTAATATTTTGATGTCTTTTAATATATATTGACATATTTTTATATATGATATATTTTTTTATATTTTTATATTTTGAGATAAAATCATTTAAAAAGATTAGCCAACATATTAAATCATTTGAAAAGCTTATCCCAAAATATTAAATTAAGGCCTTAGTTTCAAACTTTCCAAAACAGGGTATAATTGTGGGGCATGCAACTACAGTGTTTGCACTTTTAATTTTTTGTATATTACCTTTTATATTGGTTTGGACTTTGGAAATGAAATGAGCATTTACACCTCTTGTCATCTCTAAGTCAAAAGTAATCTTGTTTTTTTTTTTTTATCTGTTACTGCTTAATGTACAATATCTTTTATCCCAGTATCTTTTAATCCTAAATTGTAACCCTGCCTGTTAGCAACTAGTAAACTTCCATTGGGTAAGCCATGGTGGATCTACACTTCTCTCCATAAAACCTTTAATCCTCAGATAACCACACCTTGATATGAGCTAAAAGCCGCAGGAGATACATACGTGAACAAATCTACACTTTAATAGGGATGTAGTTTCCAGGTTTAGAGGTCACGAATCTATACTAGGATGGGAATTATAGGTTATGTAGATATAGAGAGCTATTGGGCTCTCTCTGTAGTTATCTCCAAGTACACACCTTTGTTAAATGAAAACCATTGCTGTTCTCTTCATGATACCTACTTTTAAAATAATGGTTGTTAGTATCTAAGAGCATTAAATAAAATATGTATATAACAAATAATATGTCCAATTGTAATAAATAGACCATCAATAGTTCATGAAATAAAATTACATATAAAATATGGTTGATGTTACACACAGGAACGCTCCTAACATACAACCCCAATGTTCCGATTTGATTCCTCTGTATTTTACTGGCATCTAACATTCCCAAGTACATAGCACTATTAATGATTATGCAAAAGAGCACCACCGGTCCTAGACTAAACTAACAGAAAGGTACAATCAAAGAGAAATATTAAATGTGTATGAATTTGTTTGTGTAATGAAAATAACAAAAGGTAATGAAGAACACAATAATGTCCCATCTAGCAATAACTCCTTCAACAACTGCGGCCATTTGAAATATTGGGTGGATACTCGTACTTACTAATCTTGTGCTGTAATTTAAACCCCAAACTAGCCTGTATACTTGCATAAGCTTGTGAAGAGGAAACAGACGTGAAGATGCTGGGGTCACTTAAAATTGAGGGAAGTTTAGGTGGTGGTAATGTATACATGGTTATTATCTAAAGTGAGAATCTAAGGTGTATTCACAGTGAATTTCAAACTTAAGGCCATAGTAGCGAACTGGAAGCATAGCCTCGTTAGCAACGTTTTCGTTTCAGTTGACCCTAAATTTGAAATGAATTTTGGATTCACAATGACATGGTTTGAGCTGCAGATCTAAAATGTATGAGCATGAAGCTCTGCAATCCCAAGGGCACCTGTATTGTTCCAAAAGTCTGCAAAGTCTCCAGGACCTGCCCTTAGTATGAGGTTCAGTTCTGTTAAGTATTAAAGAAAAAAGACAGAAGCCAGGACATGTCCCTGTTATGTCCTAACTATTGATGGACATAGGAGTCTGATTTATACCTGACATGCCTCTAGGCACCAAAATAATTAGTATACAATGTTTTATAAAATATTACTTTAGAATACACACACGCCCTCACTCACTCACACAAATAGTTTTATGTGTAAATGTGTATTTAGACATGTGTAGTTCTGATGTGTAATTCTCTGTAGTGTATGAATGTTGTGTTCATTATGAATGTTGTGTACATGGCGCAGGTAGTGGATGAATCCTGTGTACATTGTATAAATGTTACGCACATGATGTGGGGTTTGTGCAAATACTGTCTGTAGTGTGT